>NC_080168.1:105304979-105659979 GCF_950295315.1 Erinaceus europaeus | reverse complement strand
ACAACAACAACAATAATAACCACAACAATGACGAAACAATAAGGGTGACAAAAGGGGAAAAAATGGCCTCCAGGAGCAGTGGATTCGTGGTGCAGGCACCAAGTCGCAGCTATAACCCTGGAGGCAAAAAACAAACAAACAAAAAAAAAGAACCTGGGTTTCCCTCCTCTCTCTCTTTCTCTCTGTCCTAACAACAATAACACCATTAACAACAACAATAACTGCAACAATAAAAATAAAGGGCAATAATGGGGAATAAATAAATATTAGAAAAAAAGTATCTGGGTTCTTAGAAGGATAGTCACCCCATGGCTTTTGAACTGATTCTCTCTGTCTCACTTGCTGTTCTTATGCAGTTACCTATTCTCCTTTCACTTTTTCTCTTTCATTCAGAGCTGAAACACAGAGTTTTGTCTTGCCGGAGGAACATGAGCAGTGGTAGCAAAATATCAGTATTAAAGCAAAAAAAAAAAAAGGGAAGCTCCACATTCTTAAGTGAAATAAAAAATAATTAGTCCACAGAGTGCTCAAATTCTCATTAGAATAGCCTTAACATAATTCTCTCTACTTCCTGGGATGACATTCTTCTTTAACTTTCTGTCAAACCTCTGCTCCTGAATTCACCTCCTCTGCAGGAGGTCTCCCCAGGCAGTGTGGCTCCTTTAGTGTTAGGGCCTAGTTCTTTTTTTTTTTTTTTTTTAATTTTTTATTTATAAAAAGGAAACACTGACAAAACCATAGGATAA
Organism: Erinaceus europaeus; assembly: GCF_950295315.1. Classification (NCBI taxonomy): domain Eukaryota; kingdom Metazoa; phylum Chordata; class Mammalia; order Eulipotyphla; family Erinaceidae; genus Erinaceus; species Erinaceus europaeus. The sequence goes on along the minus strand of NC_080168.1, from coordinate 105,659,233 downwards.
TTCCCACCACCAGACCTTCGTATCCCATCCCTTCCCCTGATAGCTTTCCTATTTTTTAACCCTCTGGGAGTATGGACCCAAGATCATTATGGGATACAGAAGGTTGAAGGTCTGGCTTCTGTAATTGCTTCTAGGGCCTAGTTCTAACCTTCACATTCTCTTTATTTTCTTGTTCCTTCCAGGCTTCTCTGTAGCTTCTTGGAGGCATCTATCTGCTAGTGTCTAGTATACTTGTTAAATGTTATGTAGCATACTTGTTATTTTTTGTTAATTGCTTATTGAACTAGATTTTCTTTTCTTTTAAAAATATTTATTTATTTAATTTATTTATTGACTAGAAATCAAGAGGAAGGGGGTAGTTAGAGAGGGAGAGGGAGAGTGAGGGAGGGAGGAGAGAGAGAGAGAGAGAGAGAGAGAGAGGGAGAGAACGAACTGCATTGAAGCTTCCCACAGTACCAGTGGCTCATCCCTGAGTCATACATAAAGTTAAATTAGAGTACTGGGTGTATATCCTTTCAGTAAAAAGAAAAAAAAAGGAAAATTCAGTCTTCCACTACTTTAGCTGCATTGAAAGGGGGCATTGAGAATAGCATTTTATTTTATTTTATTTTATTTTATTTTAGTTAATGTATTTATTTATAAAATGGAAATACTGACAAGAGCATAGGATAAGATACATAGGATACATAGGATAAGGTACAATTCCCCCACCAGAGTTTCGTATCCCATTACCTCCCCTGATAGCTTTCCTGTTCTTTATCCTTCTAGGAGTATGGACCCAGGGTCATTATGGGGTGCTTCAGAAGGTGGAAGGTCTGGCTTCTGTAACTGCTTCCCTGCTGAATATGGGTGTTGACAGTTCCAGCCATACTCCCAGCCTGTCTCTCTCTTTTCATAGTAGGGCAGGGATCTGAGGAAGCGGAGCTCCAGGACACATTGGTGGGGTCATCTGTCCAGGGAAGTCAGGTTGGCATCATGGTAGCATTTGGAACCTGGTGGCTGAAAAACAGTTAACATATAAAGCCAAACAAATTGTTGACTAATCATGAACCTAAAGGCTGGAATAGTGCAGATGAAGATTTGGGGGTCTCCGTTTTGGAAATAGCTAGTAGGTCTATTTTAATTATGTTCCAAAGGGCCTATGACTTTATTAGTTTTTGCCTGAGCCTGACATCTGATATGCAGGTGGACCTATGTTATTGTCTGGAGAGATGATGTCATGGCTGGAAAGAGGGCTAGAAAGCTGGATCAGGGAAGAGAGTAGCTCTCAAATATGGGAAAAGTGTGTAAGTATTGTTGTCTGTATACCCCATCAATTTGATCTGGGGTCCATAGCATGTTAAGTAAATTTAAGATTTGAAGCTAATTTCAAACCGCATTCACTGTCATGTACCTGTAAGAGCATTTAAAAATATTTTATTTGATGTATTTTTTTATTTATTTGAGAGAGATGCAGATATATAGAGAGAAACATCAGAACACTGCTCAGCTCTGGTTTATGGTGTTGCGGGGAAGTGGGAGGATTGAACCTGAGACTTTGGAGCCTCAGGAATAAGAGTCTGTTTGTATAACCATTATGCTATCTCCCCTGCCCATGAAAGAGCATTTAAAAAAATTATTTATTTATTCATTTTTTTGTTGCCCTTGTTTTATTGTAGTTATTGTTGTTGTCGGATAGGACAGAGAGAAATGGAGGGAGGAGGGGAAGACAGAGAGGGGGAGAGAAAGAAAGATAGACACCTGCAGACCTGCTTCACCACCTGTGAAGCGACTCCCCTGAAGGTGGGGAGCGGAGGGCTCGAACCTGGATCCTTATGCCGGTCCTTGCACTTTGCGCCATGTGCACATAACCTGCTGTGCTACTGCCTGACTCCCCTGAAAGAGCATTTTAAAGAAGGAAATGATGTTGGGCACATCATCAATGCTCTTTCCATCCTATCTTCCTTATCTGTAAAATAAAAGAACTGTATGAGGTATTTTCAAGAGACTTCTAATTTTATCAGGCTACACTATATAAAAGCCCAACTCACTGCTTTAACTTGTGATTTCTCATTCCAAGTTTAAGATCTTTTGATTTAATAATTGATTCTTCATTCTTTGAACAGACTCATAAAAACACTACCCAAGGTAAAATCTGACTCTAGCTGAATGAGGTCATAGCCTACTATAGAAAATTGAAGTTGTAGATTTTCCATTTATTGTCAGGGGTACTTCTTCCAGCTTTATCCTTGAAGTCGTTGGACTGCTGACAAAAGTAATTAAATCCAAGTATACAATTCATCCAGTCTGCTTTTCCATAATAAAAATCAATAGTTCTTTTCCATGGATGGACTGACTTCATATATTTACCTTTTCCAGGAAAGGACACATTAGGATGCCAACTAATTAAACTGAAAACTTCAATGATAGAATAGGGTTCTCTAGATTGTAGTGTCTTGTATCAAGTGGGGGTGTGGATTGTTGGTCTTCTTTTGAAAAGGTAAGGTTTTTTTCTAGGACCTGTTAGAAACATTCCTTAAAGTAACAACCTTTTTATTATGTGTATGTGTGTGTGTGTGGGGGGGTGGGGCTTGCAGGGGGGAGGTTTGCATCTGTTTTCCTCTGCTGAAAGGTAAGGTGAAAAAGACTAGAATCAAAGGAACTTTGTGTATCTCTGTTGTGTTTTGTTAAATTGTTAATAAATTGTTAATTGTACTCAACTTCTCTGAGGAAATTTCTGGACTTTGACTTAGCAAATGACAGTAAATTTGCCAAAATATTTAGATGCTTGATATCAACAAGACTAAGGCTGTGTATACACAGATCAAAAGAAAAAAAAATGGTGTTCAATTACACATGAGGCTCTTTGGAGAGATACTTGTAAGTGAAATTTACAGTTGGGTTCTCTGACTCAATGAAAGCATTTCTGCTGAGTTGTCTGAAGTAGCATTTTGGCTACTTTCATAGGTGGCCATTTTAGGGGGGGAATTTTCACTTTCCAAGAGTCTAGATTGGACACTTTCAGAGAAGCCAGGACACAGTGAGGTTCTTAGTCTGGCTACTGAACTTTTCTTCCTCCTTTCCTTCCTTCGTTCCTTCGTTCGTTCCTTCCTTTCCTTTTCCTTTCTTCCTTTCTCTCTTTCTCTGTTTCTTTCTTTCTTTCCTTCTTTCTTTCTTCCTTTTCTTATTCTTTTATCTTTTTATAGCAACGTTTAGTGCTGATTTTTTTAACTAGTGATTTAATAATGATTGACAAAATTGTGGGATAAGAGGGGTACAATTCCATACAATTCCCACTACCAGAGTTCTACATCCCATCTCCCTCCATTGGAAACTTCACTATTACTTATCCCTTTGGGAGTATGGACTGAAGATCTTTATGGGGTGCAGAAGGGGGGAGGTCTGGCTTCTGTAATTGCTTCTCCACTGGACCTAGACATTGATCTATCCATACCCCAGCCTGCTTCTATCTTTCCCAACTGGGGGAGGGCTCTGGTGATGTGGGGTTCTAGGACTCATTGGAGAGGTTGTCTGCCCAGGGAAGTGAGGTTGGTGTCATGGTAGCAGCTGCAACTTGGTGTCTAAAAAGCACTAAGATATAAAGCAGAACAAATTGTTTAATAAAGAACCTAACAGTAAAAATATAGCAGGTGAGATTTAGGATCCTCATGTTGGAAAAAGCTAGGGAGTCTTATTTTAGGTATATTCCAAGGGGCAAATGACTTTACTAATTTTTGCCTGATCCGGATAGCTAATGCAGGTGGACTAAAAGTATTGTCTGGTGTTGGTATGCTTCTAATTCTGCTTCTAAAACCCCTTCTGTTTCATTGGTTTAATCCCCCTGCTTAATATTGTATTCTATTTACATAACCACTGTTAACTAAGCACCGCCCTGCCTGCAGGGCATTGGTTTAATCCCCACTGGTTCAAGAAGTCTTTTTGCCAGCCCCCTCTCCTAGTACATCCTGATTTTCACCAGTCTTTTTTCGCTCTACCCTCTCTATGTCACATCCTGTTTCCACCCTACTTAGCGAGTATATATAAGGACAGGATTGTGATTAGATATAGCTTAGATTGTGCTGCGTTCCACATGAATAAAGAGACACTGCTTCCCAGCTCAGCATGAGTCCCTGGTTGTCTGTCTTCCACCCGCGAAGCTAGCCCGGCAGTCTGGGAAGATGGTGTCAGGGTTGGGAATGGGACTAGAAAGTTGGATCAACTGGGTACATGCTTCCAGAGAGATAAAGAACAGGAGAGCTTCCAATGGAGGGGATAGGATACGAAACTCTGGTGGTGGGAATTGTGTGGAATTGTATCCCTCTTATCCTATGGTCTTGTTGATCATTATTAAATCAATAAAAAAAGAAAAAAGTTGGATCAAGGCAGAGAGTAGCTCCCAAATAGGGGGAAATAATGTAAATATCATTAACTGTAAACCCCATCCATCTGAACTAGGGCCTATGTCTGTTCATGTTTAGCACAGGAGCCTGTGTAACCTCTGCATCCCTGTCAGCCTGAGCTCACATTCTGTGGTCATAGCTAGGAACATTCTAGGCTGCACTCATTTCAGGACCCGTCGTCCTTGAGTGGCAGAGTATGTTAACCAAGCATCCCTTCAGAGAGTGGGGCAGTTTCTACCATTAATGTTCACATTGAGGGCCAGGTCCTGTAGAGGCCCACAAGAGGGTTTATGATGTTGTTCCTGATGGAGATCACCAGTGATAATGGAAAGAGGGATCTGTTACAGGTCTAGGCCCATTGTGTCTATGTGGGAATCCCAGGATTCCCTGACTTGGGCCCCAGATGATGGGGTGACCTGGTAGTGAGCAGAAGGGCCATCATTAAAGTGTGCCATTCTCTTGCCTTTATCCAGCTTTTGACAAGGTTGGCCTTAGAGTAATTGAGGGAAATGAAATAGGAAGTAGGTGAGGAGGGTATCTAGGTCTAAGTAGAAAATACTTGGTTACGATACTGAACTTTTCAAGTCATGCTTGGGTTTAGGATCCTGTGGGTTAAATATCTTCTTACTCAAAGAACTTCAGACTACTCAGCAGCAGCAGCAGCAGGTTCAAGTCACATAGTCCTTGCTCATCATAAACAAAGTTGTTGTCCCTACTTATCCAGGTGATTTTTCTAGCCCTAATTCTCCCTGGGAGGACCGTTCCATTTCAAAGCCAATCCCTGTGAAGCTTAACTCATTTCTCCTAATGGAGACCACACATGAGTCCCCAGTGCTGACCAGCTCACTTCATGTGCTCTGGTGTGTGCTATATATGTTACAAAATAACAAAAGATGTGAGCTGCTATTGCTGTCTCGTGCTGACTAATGGTGTTCGGTCTATGTGTGTGACCAAAACGTGTCTGGGTATATCTAACTGCTTTGGGCACCCTGAGACATTACTTTCATTAACTGTTCCTCCACCACCCCCAAGTCCTGCACTCTCTATGTGAAATTTCCATAAACGTATATTCTTATATCTTCTTTTTTTAAAAAAATTTATTTATAAAATGGAAATATTGACAAGAAAAAATAGTTTTTATTTGCTTTCAAGGTGACCTTGGCTTATATGTACAAGTCTGTAATATTTCTTCCTCTTAATCAGAATATTATTCATTACCTGAGATGTAAGAAATTAATCTGTTATATCTAAATAGTAACATTTATATGACCCAACATAATGATAAGTGTTTATGTGAAAAATTGAAAATACAAATTTATCTTATGGAAATTGCGTTTAAGTCTTTTATAAATGTTTTAGTGGGTACTCAAAAAGGGTTGGCTATCATGCTATTCAACTAGTTCTTGGTATAGATTAAATTAAAATTAATTTTCTATTATTATTTAAAATTTATATTAAATTTATTTATATGAGATAGAGAAATAGCATCGCTTTGCCATATGTAGTATTAGAGATTGAATTCAGGATTTTACACAGGCAAGTTCTGCACTTTGCCTCTGAACTACCTTCCTTTTGTAAGTTTGTCAGATATTTAGCATTTGTTTACTCCTTTCTCAGATTAATACTGTCAATCAGTAAAAATAGTCATTAAGAAGCATAATAGTAGAAATCAAAGACTTTTTGAAAAAGAGAAAGAAGAATAAAAATGTAATTTAAATATCTGGCTAATGTGAATATCAATCAGTTAATATATTTTGAATTCCTTACTTTGGACACTTTTGAAAGTGGACACAATAAGCATTAATAATACAATAGACTGCATGTAGAGGAAGCCTAATTTCCTGGTGTTAGGCCAAATCTTACTATGCAAAAGTAGTTTAACATAGAAATGGTATTTTAATTATTTTCACTTAAGAAATATATATATTTCCTAAATATGAAGTAAACTTTAAAGAAAAAAATTAGAGAAAACAATTTATCTTAGTTTTCTCATTTGAAGAGTTTGGTAGTATACTAATGAAAGAGAAAGCTGGCATAAAAACTAAATGAAAACAATAGAACCAGGGAGAAAAACAGCAGTGAGAAGATTCATTCCCTAATTATGAGGAAGCAGCCTCATTTTAAAGTTGAAGAGAATTATTTGCTATCATTAGTTCCAGGCGAAAGTAATTTTGTTTAGAACCATGCAATATTAGGAAGCTGGAAAACCATTCCTCAGGGAAATGGTCAGAGCAAGAAGCCTATATTAGGATGCACTGAATGCCCTGCTTGTGTTATCCTCAGAACAAGGATGGGGAGTGCTATTGCTAGTCCAGAGAACCTGCAATTAGAAGTTAGGTAACAAGAATTCTGTGCAGTTCTGATGTGTGCATTTTCTCTTACACACACACACACACACACACACACACACACACACACACACACACACACACACACGCATGCACACACACCATGATTTGGATAGACCTGCTACTGAGGATTTGAAGGGTGAAGACCTCTCTTTAATGAAGGAGATGGTGTACTAGATTTTGAGCAATAGGTATTTTTAGCCAAGTTTTTATGATGTGAGGGCTTTTCTTGTAGAGGAAACAAAATTGATGGAGAAACATTTGACTAACAGAATAGAATGTATTTAGAAATGAAAAGAACAGTTATGAGTTCGGTGCTAGAAGCTTTGCAGAAACAAACAACTCAAACTCCTTGTTTCACTATAAGAGCCGTGAAGCTGCCAGGTGGAAAGCAGAGGGTTCTTTGTTAACTGCTTGTGCAACCCACAGACTTTTAAAAATTTTTTAAATTTATTTTTTATTTAAGAAAGGATAAGTTCCCACCACCCAATCTCCATATCCCACCCCCTCCTCTGATAGCTTTCCCATTCTCTATCACTCTGGGAGCATGGACCCAGGGTCGTTGTGGGTTGCAGAAGGTAGAAGGTCTGGCTTCTGTAATTGCTTCCCCACTGAACATGGATGTTGACTGGTCGGTCCATACTCCCAGTCTGCCTCTCTCTTTCCCTAGTAGGGTGGGTCTCTGGGGAAGTGGAGCTCCAGGACACATTGGTGGGGTCTTCAGTCCAGCGAAGCCTGGCCGGCATCCTAATGGCATCTGGAACCTGGTGACTGAAAAGAGAGTTAACATACAAAGCCAAACAAATTGTTGAGCAATCATGTCCCAAAGCTTGGAATAGTGGAGAGGAAGTGTTAGGGGGATACTCACTGCAAACTCTAGTGTACTTTTGCTTTCAGGTATATATTATGCAGTAGTTTATGGATACGTGTGAACATATGCTCTCTCTCACAGAAACTGGTGTATATCTAGGTTTTGGGACTTTGTTAGAAAGTGAACCACCTGGGATGTAATTAGAGAATACTATGAAAGGAAAGGTCTCACCTGAGTAATGAAGCTGAAGGGTTGTCATTCCACACGTGAAGTCTCTGGACACAGTCTGAAGTGAAGCATGTTGAGGTGGCAATCGTTGTGTTGATTAGGTTGTGATCAGCAGATGCAATATTATTTGATATGGATTGGGAGAGGCATACGGGAAAGTGGGCCCTATCCAAAGGTTCAAGGACTGGGGGAAGCAGAGGTTTTTATTTCTTTATTGGAGAATTGATGTTTTACATTCAACAGTAAATACAATAGTTTGTACATGCATAACATTCTCCAGTTTTTCATATAACATTCAACCCCCACTAGGTCCTCTGTCACCCTTTTTGGACCTGTATTCTCCCCCCACCCACCTCAGAGTCTTTTACTTTGGTGCAATATGCCAATTCCAGTTCAAGTTCTACTTGTGTTTTCTCTTCTGATCTTGTTTTCAACCTCTGCCTGAGAGTGAGATCATCCCATATTCATCCTTCTGTTTCTGACTTATTTCACTTAACATGAATTTTTCAAGGTCCATCCAAGAGTGGCTGAAAATGATGAAGTCACCATTTTTTATAGCTGAGTAGTATTACATTGTGTATGTATACTACAACTTCCTCAGCCACTGATCTGTTGTTGGACACCTGGGTTGCTTCCAGGTTTGGGCTATTACAAATTGTGCTGCTAAGAACATATGTGTACACAGATCTGTTTGGATAGGTGTGTGGGTTTCCTTTGGATATATTCCCAGAAGAGGAATTGCAGGATCATAGGTTAGGTCCATTTCTAGCCTTCTGAGAGTTCTCCAGACTGTTCGCCATGGAGTTGGACCAACTTACATACCCACCAGCAGTGCAGGAGGGGTCCTTTGACCCTACAACCTCTCCAGCATTTATTGCTGCTACCTTTCTAATGTATGACATTCTCACAGGAGTGAAGTGGTATCTCATTGTTGTCTTTATTTGCATTTCTCAGACAATCAAAGAGCTGGAGGATTTTTTCATGTGTTTCTCAGCGTTTTGGATCTCTTCTGTGGTGAATATTCTGTTCATGTCCTCTATTTTTTGATGGGGTTATTTGTTGTCTTGCTGTTGAGTTTGGCAAGCTCTTTATATATTTTGGTTATTAGCCTCTTGTCTGATGTATGGCATGTAAACATCTTCTCAAATTCTGTGAGGGGTCTCTTGGTTTGGGTAGTGGCTTCTTTAGCTGTGCAGAAGCTTTTTAATTTGATGTAAGCCCATAGGTTTATGCTTGCCTTAGTCTAATTTGTAATTGAATTCGTTTCATTGAAGATGCCTTTAAAATTTATGCAGAAAAGAGTTCTGCCAATATTTTCCTCTAAGTATCTGATAGTTTGTGGTCTAACATCCAAGTCCTTGATCCACTTGGAATTTACTTTTGTATTTGGTGAACTATAGTGGTTCAGTTCCATTCTTCTCTATGTTTCAATCCATTTTTTCCAACACCATTTGTTGAAGAAACTCTACTTTCCCCATTTAATAGTCTGGGCACCTTTGTCAAAGATGAGATGTCCACAGGTGTGGGGGGCTTACTTCTGGGCTGTCAGTTCTGTCCCACTGGTCAGTGTGCCTATTCACTATATATAGACTCCACTATCTTCAGGAATTTTCCATCTATTCCCATGTTCCAATACCAAGCAGTTTTGAGTACAGTGGCCCTATAATACAATTTGAGATCTGGAAGTGTGATGCTTCCAGTTCTGTTATTTCTTCTCAAGATTGTTTTGGCAATTCTAGGTCTTTTCCAGTTCCAGATAAACATTTGTAGCATCTTTTCTATTCTCCTAAAAAATATGATTGGGATCTTGATGGGGATAGCATTAAATTTGTAGATGGCTCTGTATAGTATATTAATTTTGATGATGTTAATTCTTCCAACCCATGAACATGGACTGTCACTTCTTTGTGTCTTTTTCAGTTTCCTTGAGTAGTGACTCATAATTTTCGGTATACAAATCTTTCACTTCTTTGGTTAGCTCTATTCCTAAATATTTTATTGTTTTCGTTGCTATAGTATACAGCGCCCCCAATCCGAGTGCCAGGGAGCCTGACAGGGTCATCTCCTCTGGACCTGCATTCAGACTTCAAGGAAGCTGGGCAGAAGGACGGGAATGGGTCGATGCATTCTCCCCCTGTTATTGCTACAAACAATTATACTGTCACAATTGATTAATAATGCTTTGGCAGTGCCTGGTGGAAATGGAGAGTCAGAAGCACCCTCTCTCTCTTACACAGGGGCATATTTGAAAGTTACATTATGAAAGTGGAGAAGGTGGGTCAACATAGACGGACAAAAGAAATCATGTTATGACTTACCCCTCATAGAAACAATACAGAGATTGAGGCCTCCCTGGTAAAAGTTGACGTATTGAAACAAAGAAAGATTAATAGTTAAACTGTAACAGACCTAGATGAGCAGTGGTCCACGACTAGGCAAAGATCCGTATGCCCACCATAGAAGATTAATGGTAGAGATAGCCCTCAGCAAAAGTCTAAAACAATTCTGGGTATGACCTCCCCTGAGAACAGAACGATACAAAGTATTGTACCCATTCTTTACAGTTATAGGGGAGTAACATGTAGCTTGCCAAAGCCACAAGACTATGATGTTTATTGTTACTTCTTTATGAGCTGGTTGCTTAGGCAACCTGAATGTAACCTGAAAAAAGTATAAAAGCTAATGCAGTCTCACTATTAAAATGAGTCCAGATTCACCCTCCAATAGAGTGTGGTGTCTATCTGTTCTCCCTTGCGCCGACTCCTGATCCACCTGGGAGGTTGCCTTCAAGACCCTTGACCCTCCTGCTGCTCATCCACTGTGGTGGTCCGCGGCAATAGTAAAAGGAATTAAATTCCTGGATTTCAGCTTCTTCTCACTTAGTGTTTGCATAGAGGAATGCCACTGACTTTTGAATGTTGATTTTGTAGCCTGACACCTTACTGTATTGTCTGATGATTTCCAAAAGCTTCTTGTTGTATTCCTTAGGTTTTTCTATGTATACCATCATGTCATCTGCAAATAGGGAGAGTTTGACGTCTTCTCTTCCAATCTGTATGCTTTTAATTCTTTGCGCCTGCCTGATTGCTATGACAAGAACTTCCAACACTATGTTGAATACTAATGGTGATAGTGGGCAGCCCTGTCTAGTACCTGTTCTGAGGGGAAATGCTTCCAGTTTTTCACCATTGAGTATGATGTTGGCTGAAGGTTTGCTATATATAGACTCCACTATCTTCAAAAAATTTCAATCTATTCCCATTTTTTGTGGTGTTTTGATCATAAAGGGATGTTGTATTTTGTCAAAGGCTTTCTCTGCATCTATTGATAAGAACATGTGGTTTGGGTCCTGCTTTTATTGATGTGGTGGATCACATTGATTGATTTACGTATATTAAATGAACCTTGAATCCCTGGGATAAAGCCCACTTGGACATGATTAGCAAGCTTTTTAATATACTGCTGTATCCAGTTGGCTAGAATTTTGCTCAATATTTTTGTATCTATGTTCATCAGAGATATTGGTTTGTAGTTTTCGTTTTTGGTTGTGTCCCTATCTACTTTTGGTATCAAAGTCATGTTGGTTTCATAGAAGCTGGGAGGGAGTATTCTAGTGTCTTCAGTCTTCTGGAAGACTTTTAAAAGTATATGTATTAGTTCTTCTTTGAAGGTTTTGTAGAATTCATTTGTAAAACCATCTGGTCTAGGACTTTTATTCTTGGGAAGGTTTTTGATAACTGTTTCAATTTCATTAGCTGTGATGGGCCTGTTCATGTTACCTAGTTCCTCTTTACTTAATTTTGGAAGTTTGTAGGTATCTAGGAAATCCTCCATTTCTTCCACATTCTCTAGCTTGGTGGCATATAGTTGTTCATAGAATCCTCGCATGATATGCTGAATTTTTGTGGTGTCTATTGTGATATCTCCTCTTTCATTTATGATCCTATTTATTTGGGTCCTTTCCCTTTTTTGTTTTTTGAGTTTGGCTAAAGGTTTGTCGATTTTGTTCACTCTTTCAAAGAGGGAATTTTTACTTTCGTTGGTCTTTTGTATGGTTTTCTTATTTTCAATGTTATTTATTTCTGCCCTAACTTTAGTGATATCTGTCCTTCTGGTTGCTTTAGGGTTCCTTTGTTCTTCTTCTTCTTCTTCTTCTAGGTCTTTAAGATGTACAATTAGGCTGTTTATGTGTGCTTTTTCTTATTTCCTAATGTGTGCTTGTATGGCTATGAACTTCCCTCTCAGTACTACCTTATCTGTGTCCCAAATATTTTGATAGCTTGTGTCTTTATTTTCATTGAACTCTCGAAACATTTTGATTTCTTCCTTTATTTCCTCTTTGACCCAGTAGTTGTTAAGTAGTGTACTGCTGAGTTTCCATATTTTGGGACTATTCCTAATCTTTTGTTGATTGTTAAGTGTTAGTTTCATTCCACTGTGGTCTGAGTAGATTCTTGGGATGATTTCAATGCTCTTGAATTTGCTGATGCTGTCTTTGTTGCCTAACATATGGTCTGTCCTTGAGAATGACCCATGTGGACTTTAGTAGAATGTGTATTCCAGTATCTTGGGATAAATGACTCTGAAATTGTCCAATAGTTCTAGTTTATCTATCTCCTCATTTAGCTCTCTCATGTCTTTATTGATTTTTCTGTCTGGATGATCTGTGAAGTTGAGAGAGTGGGGTGATGAAGTCTGTCAAGTTGAAGAGTGGGGTATTATGCTGTAGCTCTTTCAGTAGATGTTTGATGTATTTAGCTGGCTTCTCATTGGATGCATAGATGTTAATAATTGTTATGTCCTCTTGGTTCACTGAGCATTAAGTAGTGTCCATCCCTATCTTTTTAAATTTTATTTATTTTAAAGTCTATCGTATTAGATATGAGAAAACTGTTCCTGCCCTTTTTTGTGGGCCATTGGCTGTATGATAGTGTTCCATTCTTTCACTTTGAGTCTGTGTTTGTCTTGTTGAGTTAGGTGGGTTTCCTGTAGACAGCATATTGTTGGATTGTGTGTTTTCTGATCCATCTTCCTACTCTGTGCCTTTTAATAGGTCAATTCAGGCCATTAACATTTATTGATATCATAGATTGTAGATATTTTAACGCCAGTATTTAGGTTTTTTAGAGTGTTCTGATATATGGCCTATTTATGGTGCTCTGACTGTTTATGGGAGACCTTTCAGAACTTCTTTCAGGGCAGGCTTGGTGATAGTTGATTCTTTCAATTGTTGCTTGTCTGAGAAGGTTTTTATGCCTCCATCTAGTCTGAATGACAGTCTAGCAGGATACAGTAGTCTTGGTTGAAAACCTTTCTCATTGAGCACTTGATAGATATCTTGCCATTCTCTTAGGGCCTGTAGTGTTTGTGTATAGAAGTCTGCTGCTAATCTTATGGGTTTTCCTCTGTAGGTGACTCTGTTTTTCTCTTGCAGCCTTCATGATCCTTTCTTAACCTTATTCCTTTCCATTCGAAGTATGATGTGTCTGGGTTAATTCTGTTTGGGACCCTCTGGTCTTCTTGAACCTTTATGTCTTTCAAGTTCTATAGACTAGAGTAGTTCTCAGGTATTATGTGCTGAAGAATGCATTCTTCCTCCTCCCTCTCTTTCTTTCTCTGGTAAGCCAATAATGCATATATTATTTCTTTTGACGTCATCCCATAGGTCTCTGTTATTGTTTTCAATATATATTAATCTTTTTTTGAAGTCTTTTACTTCTTTTTTAGTTGTCGCTAATTCACCCTTATTCTTGCTAATTCTCTCTTCAGCCTCATTGATTCTATTCTCTCTCCCCTCTACTGTTTTCTTGAGTTCATCTATTTTTTTACCCTGTTCTGATACTGTTTTAATTTGTTCAGCTAGTTGTGTTCTTAGCTCAGCTATTTCAGTTTTCAGCTCTCTAATAACCTTGAGATAATTAGTGTTTTCTTCCAGAGTCTCATTTTCTGTTTCTGCATTTCTGATGACAATTCTTTCAACCTCTTTACTCACTCCTGTAATTATTTCCTTAACTAGTGTTTGGATGTTGACCTCATTATTTTGTGTTTCAACCTTTGGGGGGCTTTAGCTGTACTCTTGTCCTGGTTCATTTCTCCAATATTTCTTGTTGGTTTAGTCATTTTTTATAGTATGTTATGAAGTCCCTCTCTCAGTACTTTTCAAATTATTGATCACTCTTTCCTGGGTTGAGTTGTGTCTATGTAAGGTACTTAAAGGGTTCACAGTTGTGGAAATTGACAGTTGTTTCAATATTATTTTAATCCCTGAGTTGGAGCACAGTGACTTTAAAAGCCTCTTTTGGTCTTTGTCTTCCTTCTAGGCTATGGGAGGCTGAGGGCTTCTAAACTATAAGTAGACTTCTTAGCTTAATCTCTGACTCCTGACCAAGAGATAAATTCCGATGGGGCAGAAATAATCCAGTGGTTATGCAAAGAGACTCTCACAGCCCCACTGCTAGGCCACCACAGTATAGATTTTCTCCTCAGTTTCCTCCTTAGTTCTCTGTCCCCTAGTGTCAGCACAGGGCCTCCCCTTGCTGCTCCAGCCTCTGAGGGCTGTAGCAATGGAAAATTATAGTTGCATTTGTTGAATCTTAGGGGAGTCCTCTCCTCCCTTCAGCCATCTTTTTGTTGGTTCAACAGACTGGAGGTGGTGTCTCAACTGGTAAACTCCTGGACTGTTACCAGCCACTCAATCTCTCTCTAGGCTCCTCGCTGTCCATGAGCCACAAGTATTTTCACTCACCAGTGATATGGTGGGTTTCTGAAGTTATTCTAGTCCTGTCTTGTTGCAGTTTCAGTTGGTCTCCTTTGCTATTCCTCTTTGATCTGGGAGACCCCACAGACTCTTGATGCTGTTCTGGGCCTGAGAGTTGCAAATTCAGGCATAGTTGCGTTAAGATTATCTTTAGTTAACCCATGTTTTTTCTTTCTAGAGGCCTTCTTTTCCCCCTCCAGTCCCAGATACTCTAATCTGTAATGACCATCAAGATCACCCTCTCTGAGTTGTCCACCTAATTCTGTCCTTAAAAGCAGTACTTGGTTTGGGTGTTTTGTGGTGTGACAGGCTATTGAAATAGGCAGCCTTGGCTAGTGGGGAGGAAACTGATGGAATTTCCCATCCCTCTGAGGGTATCCTCCCAGGAGGAAATCATGATGTCAGTGGCTGCTGTATGTCTCTATATCATGGGACACAGGTTGTTCATCCCCCAACCCCAGATCTAGGTCCTCATGCATACATGAGAGAGGGAGGGAGAGAGATAATATGATAGTAGCGGAGTTTTTCCCAGTGTTATAGTACTCCCTTGTGGTGCTGTGGCTTCATTGGTGAGCTATTATCTCTCATCACAAATCTATTCATTCTTCAGGGTAAAGATAATTATCTTTCTGAGTCTGGTGGTGGGAATGCAAAACTAAGAGCCTGAAATGGAACTTGTCACCTTGCATCTCCAATAGTAATAGGGAGCCAGAGTGCACTTTGTGTTTGAGACTTATTTGATATTTGAGAGATTTTGGAATATAAATGTTTTCCAGATTTTGTCTTGACAGACTGAGGTGATTAGTGATATTTGATGTCTATGAAGATAAAATGAGTGAGGGCAGAATGCTTGTCATTTTTCTGACAGGAAGGTTTGAAGAAGAGCATGAATATGCTGCTTTAATTGACACCTATTTTTTTGTCTTTCACCTGACTGACAAATAAGAGACCTCCAACCTCAACACTGGGGGGTTGATTGTGCTTTGCAATGGCCTTGTCTTGGGCTTAGAATCTTGCTTACTTTTAAATCAATTGAAACTTCAGTTTTAATTATTTCACTGTGAAAAGTGAGAAATTATGTTTGGAAAAGAGTTCTGCTCTCCTATTTAAATATCCTTTTCGCCTTAAGAGTTAATTTTTAAAAAGTTTTTAAATATTTTCCCTTTTGTTGTCCTTGTTGTTTTATTGTTGTAGTTATTATTGTTGTTGCTGATATCGTCATTGTTGGATAGGACAGAGAGAAATGGAGAGAGGAGGCAAAGACAGAGCCGGGGACAGAAAGATAGACACCTGCAGACCTGCTTCAAAGTTTATGAAGCAACTCCCCTGCAGGTGAGGAGCCAGGGGCTCAAACTAGGATCGTTATGCCAGTCCTTGCACTTTGCTCCACGTGCACTTAACCCGCTGTGCTACCGCTTGACTCCCAAGAGTTAAATTTATTATTTTATTTTCAAGCCTAGTGAAATGAATCCTGATTGAAATTCTCTGACTACTTTTCTGGACATTAAAATTTCTGATCTTGCATGGAAACTTCATGGACCAAGGCAACAATCTTGCTGGGAAGCTTTAGAGAAATGAACTGAATTAATGATCATTAGAAAGAAAGTTCCTTTCAAGGTATCAGTCATTTTATTGATAGGTGTAGTTGGTGAGAGAAGAAACCCTACCTGGTAATTTAAAGATTCTCCCAGGTACAAAATGAGCTTTTGACCTTAAGTCTAGGAGAATAATACAATATCCTATATTTATTTATCTGTTTGCTTGTTTTTGAGTGGGAAAAACTAGATTCCTGGTTCATTATGTTTCATGGTTACAGTGTTATCCTCTGCATTTAATGCTTTTGTGATATTTCCCCCAGGAAGATTTCAAACTACTATGAGGGAAGTTGGGTGGTAGCAGCAGTGGGTTAAGCGCACGTGGCGCTTAGTGCAAGGACCAGCGTAAGGATCCCGGCTCGAGTCCTCGGCTCCCCACCTGCAGGGGAGTCGCTTCATGAACAGTGAAGCAGGTCTGCAGGTGTCTGTCTTTCTCTCGCCCTCTCTCTCCTCCCCTCCTCTCTCCATTTCTCTCTGTCCTATCCAACAATGATGACATCATCAACAACAATTACTACAACAAAATAAAAAAAACAAGGACAACAAAGGGGAAAATAAATAAAAAAAAAAAACCAAACAAACTACTATGAGAATGTTCACATATTCAGATACTCAATAAAATGTTATTGGGGGTTTCTATTTTGCTATGCACTGTGTTAAATATAGGTGGGTGGGGCTACAAGGAGGACAGTAGAGGTTAAGACGCACATACCCAATACATGCCATACTTACATCACCCTTTTCTTTTTTTCCCCCCTTTGTTGCCTTTGTTGTGGTTATTATTGTTGTTGTTGATGTTGTTCGTTGTTGGATAGAATAGAGAGAAATGGAGAGAGGAGGGGAAGACAGAGAGGGGGAGAGAAAGATAGACACCTGCAGACCTACTTCACCACTTGTGAAGCGACTCCCCTGCAGGTGGGGAGCCGGGGGCTCTAACCAGAATCCTTACACTGGTCCTTGTGCTTTGAACCACATGCGCTTAACCCGCTGTGCTACCGCCCGACCCCCACATCACCCTTTTCTTTATCCTGCAGAATTGGGTACAGAGAAGTTACTTAATCATTTTTTCCCTGAGTGTTAACTATAAGAGATTATCGATATCATCCTACCCTATTTATCCATGTCTCTGCTGAGGAAATCATTTCAGAATGGTTAAGTGGCATACTCAAAGCAGCATAGCTAATTAGAAGTCAAACTAAAGTCTTTTTAAAAAATATATTTATTTATTATTGTATAGAGACAGAGAAATTGAGAGTGGAGGGAGAAGTAGAGAGGAGGGGAGAGACAGAGAGAAGAGAGAGAGAGAGACCTACAGCCCTGCTTCATGACTTGTAAAGCTTTCCCCTTGCAGGTGGGGACCAAGGGCTTGAACTTGGGTCCTTGTGCACTTTAATGGGTGTGCTAACCAGGTGCACCACACCTGTTCCCCCATTTAAAGTGTTTTTTTTTCCAACTAAAGACTTCTGAGTTATCTAAGGCCAACTGTTTCTGCTTTTTAAAGAAGTTGCATCTGCTGAGATTACGTTTCCATTTTCCAGATTGATAACTTACTTTAACTCACCTACTTCCTTTGAAGATTTGCCACACCCCAAATATATCCATATATGGACAGATAGTGGTAGAACTAATAGTTAACCCATATCTTCAATCTTGGGAGAACTGCTGTAGCTTCCATTGGAGGGACTGGGGATACAGAACTCTAGTGGTGGGAATGGTGCATAATTATACCTCTGTTGTCTTATAATTTGTAAATCAATATTAAATCACTAATAAAATTAAAATATAAAATAGAAAAGAAAAAGGAAAATGAATATTAATAGGCCAATCTGTTCTGGGTGAAGTTTTATAGAGACTTGTGTATTTGATGACTCAGGTCAATGCCACTTTGAGGAAGTTTATGATGTCATGTTAAGAGATTTAGGTTTTGTCTTTTAGGAGATACTTTTTAAGTTTATGTTTGAACTTATTATCATGAAGTCTGTATTTTAGGAATAAATGATCTGACTTAAAAAAAGGTTTTGCCACACCCCAAATTAAATTAGAAGTTTGGGGTTCTGGGTTGAGTTAACACAGAGATTGCACTTGGCTTTTGCATTTTACGAAGTCTCATTCAAATACGCAACAATTTCTTTTTCACTTCACTTCTTTCTTAAAAATCTTATATTCCTGAGAGACAGAACTGGTAAGAAGATTGAATATGTCAGTTTCAGGGCCTACCGGCTCTGCTGCCGGAGCTAATTATTTCACAGTGTGCAGAGTATGATTGAGGGGAGAGTATAAAGAGAGAAAAAGAGGAAAGCATCCCAAGGAAGTTTTAAGTATTCACAATCATTTCTACATATGTTTTGCCTTTAATTAAAAGTCAGGTTGAAATAATTTTTGGTTTGAAATCAGTCTTCACTGTGATGCTATTGTTGAATTTTCTGACTTCAACTTATTGCTTGTATAAGTATCACAGTTGTTCTGATGCATGAAATAGATCTCCAGCAGCCAAAATACTTGGACTCATATGGGAGAATACATTTTCTGTATATTTATGTTTCCCAGAAATATAACACATGACCTGTATATTTACAATATACAAAAGGCAGCTCCCAAGCACATTGCAAAAGAAAGGGAGAAAAATCAATACTCTATTAACTATAACATTACACAAATTTTATATTCATAGATAAAGGTAAAAATCTCCCTTAGATTTCATCTTTTGCCAAAATAAATAACTAGTTTTGTTTTAAAATCGATTCTTCTCTTTATATTTAGGTTTTCAAGTATTTAAAACTATATATGAAATGACAAAACAGGAACTAAAATAATTAATACCATCAGTAAATTGCAATTATGTACTGCAGGTTTTTTTTTTAAATCAATTTTCTGATGGAACAAAAAACAGAACTTAAATGAACACATTAAATTCAACACAACCTTGCTATTTGAGAAGTTAGTACTATAAAAACTACTTTCATTGTCAAGAGAAAGTGGTGATCTAATTAGGGGGAAAGGGTGTCTAGAGAATATTGTTAAATTGCTGGCTAAATAGGTCCTTTTTTTCTCTTAACTCAAAATTGTCTTCACAGAGAGGAGTTTAGATTTGAGTATCTAAAGTTAGGAGAGAAATGTACATCTTTGTACAACTTTCTGTCTATGTCTCCTACTTCCCTCCCCATTCCTCCCCTATTTCCTTCCTTATCCCCTTCCCTTCCCCTTGCCCATTTCTCTCCCTATTCCTCCCTCTATTTCCATCCTTATTCCCTCCCCTATTTCCTTCCCTGTTTCCCTCCACTCCCCTCACTTCCCCTTCTCATTTTATTTTATTTTATTTTATTTTATTTTATTTTATTTTATTTTATTTTATTTTATTTTATGTTTTGCCTCCAGGGTTATTGCCAGGGTTTGGTACCTGCACCACGAATGCACTGCTCCTGGAGACCATTTATTCCCCTTTTGTTGCCCTTGTTGTTTTATCATTGTTGTGGTTATTATTATTTTTATTTTTTATTATATTTATTTATTTTCCCTTTTGTTGCCCTTGTTGTTTTTATTGTTGCTGTTGTTACTGATGTTGTTGTTGGATAGGACAGAGAGAAATGGAGGAAGAAGGGGAAGACAGAGAAGGGGAGAGAAAGACAGACACCTGCAGACCTGCTTCACCGCCTGTGAAATGACTCCGCTGCAGGTGGGGAGCAGGGGGCCCTAACCAGGATCTCTGCGCTAGTCCTTGCGCTCTGTGCCACGTGCGTTTAACCGCTGGGCTACCACCCAACTCCCTGTTGTGGTTATTATTATTGTTGTTGTTGTTGCTGTCGTTGAATAGGACAGAGAGAAATGGAGAGAGGAGGGGAAGACAGAGAGGGGGATAGAAAGATAGACACCTGCAGACCTGCTTCACACCTGTGAAGTGACTCCCCTGCAGGTGAGGAGCCAGGGGCTCCAACCGGGATCCTTACGCTGGTCCTTGCACTAAGCGCCAAGTGCACTTAACCCTCTGCGCTACCACCCGACACCCCCCGCCCCACCCCCCACCCCCGCATCTTATTTTAACAAAGTGTGATTTGATTAGCAGCTGAGAGGAAAGCTAGAGAGAATTCAGACAATTTTAGCTTAGGGGAATTCCAGTAAATTTGTCCACTCGCTCATTTCTGGAAATCCAGATTCCCTGTACCCTAATCCTGGATGCATACCTAACCGCAATAACTGCTCTGATTTTGTAACCTGAAGCTAACTTAGCTTGCTTCTGTGCTGTGGTATATAGATACTGTTAAACTTCCATTCAAGTCTGACAGTCTTCAGGGTGACCTGGGCTCTCTGCATGAATAAAGCTCCTTTCTCCTCCCATCTTGGCTCCAGTCTCTTCCAGTGTCTTTCCCTGATACAGTGACTGTTTTCTGTGACATAAAAGAAACAAGAAGATGATTCATGGCCTTTCTTGTTGGCTCTTCAGCTTTTGAAAGCAACCTAACTTCTTCTGAAATGTTACAAACCTGAAAGAAACAAGTCTCAATATGTTTCTGCTACTAATTTCTGTCAAGATACCATCAGGATACTAGTCAGGCTTCCCTGGATTGAAGACCCCACCAATGTGTCCTGGAGCTCAGCTTCCCCAGATACCCACCCTACTAGGGAAAGAGAGAGGCAGACTGGGAGTATGGACCGACCAGTCAACGCCCATGTTCAGCGAGGAAGCAATTACAGAAGCCAGACCTTCTACCTTCTGCAACCCTCAATGACCCTGGGTCCATGCTCCCAGAGGGATAGAGAATGGGAAAGCTATCATGGGAGGGGTGGGATATGGAGATTGGGTGGTGGGAATTGTGTGGAATTGTACCCCTCCTACCCTATGGTTTTGTTAATTAATCCTTTCTTAAATAAATAAATAAATAAGACAACTACCTAAGACATACATGTTGCTGATTTGACAACCCACAAATGTGTCCTAGAACCCCACCTCACCAGAGCTCTTCCCCAGTTGGGAAAGATAGAAGCAAGCTGGAGGTAAGGATTGACATGTCAATGCCTTTGTCCAGTGAGGAAGCAATTACAGAAGCCAGACCTTCCACCTTTTGCACCCCATAAAGATCTTTGGTCCACACTCCCAGAGGGATAAAGAATAAGAATGCTTCCAATGGAAGGGATGGGATATGGAACTCTAGTGGTGGGAATTGTATGGAATTGTACCCCTCTTATCCCACAGTCTTGTCAATCATTATTAAATCACTAGTAAAAAATTAAAAAGAATTATTTAAAATGACAAATGTTCATATTGTTGAGAGGAAATAACAGCAACAATATCTGAAAGTGTTAATGTGTTATCTTTTTCTTTGAGTGGTAAATTGTTTGGGGGACAGTTTTGTTCATTGGCCATTAGAGAAAAAGTACTTAATGGAAAACAAGCTTTTCAAGGGCCCATAACACCATTTGAAAGTTCATATATCTTTGTTGGTTTCAAAATAAAAATAAAAAAGAAAAGCAATTCTGCAAAATTGAAATGGATTGATATTTAAATATTCTTTGAAAATATTAAGTATCTTACTACAATTCAATCTGTGAAGTTGTAAATACTTTGCATGGCTTTTATTTCACTTTTTGATCTGTTTTGGAGGTGGCAACTCTGAAGTAAGAACTCCTAAATCCTCTAAAAGTTTTAAAATTGTGTGTGTGTGTGTGTGTGTGTGTGTGTTAGGGGGGTGGTAAAAGCTGGAGGTGGGGTAGTAGGGAGGGAAGGAAATTTTGGGTAGAAGGGAAACATTTTTGGATGGAGGGAAAACTTGAACACTAGGGACAAAATTAAAAGCCATGTGTTAAGTATGATAATATCGGAGACACTCATATATGATTTCCAAAAGTGCCCCTAAAGACCAAACTGTTTCTTTTTGAACAAAGATAACAACTTAATTTTGAAATGATAAAAGGGGTCAAATGGAAATTGTAATGTAAACCAAACAAGTCTCAGAATTGGCAGAGCATTGAGTCAGAAAATCTCTTCTTAATGAGCATGTGTGCAGATGTGTTTTTAGAGAAAAACTGGGAATTAGAATTCACATATCAGATATGTTAAGGAGTTGCTTTCTCAACCGATTCTTTGCTTTTAAAGAAGTTTTTTTCTTGCAGTTTAGGTCATTTTAAAGGCATGCTCATGCTTGAAAAACTTGTTTTAGAGATCTGTGTCTGTGTGGGGGTGATGGTTAAAGAATCATAATGTCTAAGCTAAACATGTCTTTCTTAGTATGCTTTGGCTGCTATAACACACACCATAGATTGGTGTCATAAATAATAGCAATAGAGTAGATAGCATAATGGTTATGCAAAGACACTCTCATACCTGAGGCTCCAAAGGTTCAATTCCCTGCACCATCATAAGCTAGAGCTATGCAGTGCTTTGGTTAGTAATAATGATGTGATAACAATAATAATAATAATAATAAATAAATAAATAAATAGCAAGATAGATTGAGAAGCTCTACATCAAGGGTTGGGTGGTGGTGCACTCAGTTAAGCCCAAATATTATCATGCGCAAGGATCTGGGTTCAAGCCCCTACTCCCCACTTGCGGGGGGGGGGGTGCTTCACAAGCAGTGAAGCAGGTCTGTAGATGTCTATCTTTCTCTACTTCCCCCCTTTTCTCAATTTCTTTCTGTCTTATTTAATAAAATAGGAAAAAAGACGAGGGGTAGGGAGTCGGGCTGTAGCGCAGCAGGTTAAGCGCAGGTGGAGCAAAGCACAAGGACAGGGATAAGGATTCCAGTTCGAGCCCCCAGCTCCCCACCTGCAGGGGAGTTGCTTCGCAAGTGGTGAAGCAGGTCTGCAGGTGTCTGTCTTTCTTTCCCCCTCTCTGTCTTCCCCTCTTCTCTCCATTTCTCTCTGTCCTATCCAACAACGATGACAACAATAATAACTGCAACAATAAAACCACAGGTGCAACAAAAGGGAATAAATAAATAAAATTAAAATTATATAAAAAAAAGACAAGGGGTAATGTCCACAGAGAGTGTTGGATTTGTAGTGCTGGCACTGAGCCCCAGCGGTAACCCTGGTGGCAAAAAACTACAAAGAAACAAATAAAAATCTCCACATTAGAATGCTAGTATGGTTAGGTTTTCTGTGGCTCCTAGATGATCTTTTTTTTTTTCTCCTTCCCTTTTGTTGCCCTTGTTGTTTTTTTATTGTTGTAGTTATTGCTGTTGTTATTGATATTATTGTTGTTGGATAGGACAGAGAGAAATGGAGAGAGGAGGGATAAGACAGAGAGGGGGAGAGAAGGATAGACACCTGCAGACCTGCTTCACCGCCTGTGAAGTGACCCTTTCTGCAGGTGGGGAGCCGGGACCTGGAACCAGGATCCTAAAGCTGGTCCTTGTGTTTTGTGCCATGTGCGCTTAACCCAGTGCGCTACTGCCCAACCCCCTAAAAATAAATTTTATTACTAGCAATAGCTCCACTGATAAGGGACTCAAGGCATCTTGAAAGTGAATGCCTGCTTTAATGAATTTTTTTTTTATTTATTTTTTAAGGAATATTGTTTCTCCAAAAAGAACCCTAACAACTCTCCCCAGAAATAACAATTACTTTTACTTTATGAAATGTCAGTGGCTTTTCGGATTTAGCAGTTAAATATGTAAGTGCTCAGTGCTTCCTTTTTTAGGTCTTAGTACTGAACATCTATAGAAAAGCTTTTGGAGTCATAACTTCAGGCTATGTTAACAGAATTGAGAACTTGTTAAGAGTGGAATTTTCATTGTAGAAATATAGACAAAAAAGGGGGTAAATAGGGAGTCAGGTGGTTAAGCACATGTGGTGCAAAGTGCAAGGACCGGTGTAAGGATCCCAGTTCGAGCCCCTGGCTTCCACCTGCAGGGCAGTCGATTCACAGGTGGTGAAGCAGGTCTGCAGGTGTCTATCTTTCTCTCCCTCTCTCTGTCTTCCCCTCTTCTCTTAATTTCTCTCTGTCCTATCCAGTGGCAACAACAACAACAACAATAATAACCAGAACAATGATAAAACAACAAGGGCAACAAAAGGGGGAGAAAATGGTCTCTAGGAGCAGAGGATTTGTGATGCAGGCACTGAGCCATGACAACAACCTTGGAGGCAAAAAAAAAGGAGGGGTAAATAATTAGAGTGGGGTCATTGACAAGTGTTCAAAAATGGATTTGATTGAGACTGGAAGATAGCTTCTGTAGTATAGAGCACATTTTTCCATGTGTGAAGTCCCTACCATCACAGAGAATCACGCCCAGCACAGAGGGAAGCTCCATGAATGATGGAATGGTACTGTGATTTCTCTCTTCACTCTCTGTCTAAAATTAAAAAGGAAAGCTTAGTGATTATTTATTCATATCTAGGTTAGACTCCTATATTAAGTGCATTAAAGAGGACAGAGAAATTTTAGCAGTTAGAAAAACTGGAATCAGGGAAAATGTCCTCTTGTGTAGTATAATGACAAGATCCCTGATTTTAAGAGTATGAAAGTCTGTACCATTTTTGCCATTAACTTGCCACACAAAGGAGGTTGAATCCCTTAAAAGTAGTGATTCTTAATTGTTGGGAGGTTTAAATTAGATACTAGACAAACTGTATAATGCCCTTCCAGCTATCACATTCCAATATATACCAAGATTCAAATTTGTTGTGACAGCTCTTTTCACCTCATAAAGAGAAGATAATAATTCACTTCTTTACATATTCATGAAGATTAATGTCACAACAGTGCTCAGTCTTCACATTCATTCTCTTTATGAATTGCAACCACCAGAACTTGTGCTGCACTGTACTTGTGGAAAAATAAATGACTTTCATGCATAATGAGGCACATATCTTGCTAATCTGTCTTGTATAAACGAAGTCCCTAAGGTATAAAAATCATTCTTAACTACACATTTATTTACATTTTTTGACATGCAACTGTAGTCATTTAAAAAGAGGCTTATGCTTTTATAATTCTGGAATAAGACACTGATTTGTTATTATTGCTTTTTTGGGAAATAATTCCATCTATTTGTGAAACTATAGTTGATCTGAATCACCTTAAAGAATATGAATAGGTATCATGAATAAGGTAAAATTCAACTGCCCTTAGAACAGGCTTTATTTTCGACTCTGTATATCAATTAGATGTAAAGTCAAAATTTATTTCATAACCCCAGAAAAGAGCTTGGGTATCACTGTAGCTCCAAGGGCAAATTGCAAAACAGGAGCTCTGACTACTAAATGTACCACCCTCCACCCCTCCACCCCCCATTCTTGTCTCCAAGCTGGATCATTGCAGTTCTCCACAGGGGAGGAAATGAAAGCTCTCAGCTTCCAGGCTGAGCAGTTGATCCTGCTTCTCAAGGCATTTCTGAGCAGATTTTGTTTGTAAGTCTGGAAATTGAATCCATAACAAAGCAGGCCACTGAGGGGGAATGAAAAGCCAGCCATTTACAGGGTAGATTCAAGTAACTAAAAATTCAAGGGGTGGGGGAAGTACTTTGTGGAATGGATCAGGAAGTAGAAGGCTGAGTGGGTGTAGAAAAAAGTTTGAAGTACAACTTGGTCTTATTCAATTGGAAAAAAAAAAAAAAGATCCCTTTAAATAGTGAGTGTGTAGAAAGGAAAGGTTCTCTTTAGGAAGGGAAACCATTAGCAGTTTCATCCCAGGAGGGCCAGAGCTGGGCCTGCCAGCTGAGATGCTGCTTGGGTTTTCCCTCAGCAGCCCTTCTGCCTTGCCCCTCAGGCTCTTCTCTTCTTAGACCCTTTCACATTCTTGCTACTTCCCTATATATTTTCCCATTTCTTTTCATGTCACCTTCTATGAATGTTAGTAATATTTTACAGTTTATCAAAGAACTCCATGTGTCTCTTTGCCTTAGGATTCTGACTGCACATCAACCATACTATCTACCAAGAGAATCTATTATGCCTTAACAGTTTGCTTGCAGCATGCAATTTGTGGAGCAGGAGATAAAGGTTCCTTGAAAATGAGCTCAAGAAGCCTTCTTTGATGGTTTCCCTGACTTCTCCATGGAGAACAGTAGTAAGAATTAATATTTATTAAGTATCTTGTGGTGTGCTTTAATGTATTGTCACTAGATTTTTTTTTACACTGAGATTAGTACCATTATTATTTCCATTTTACAGATGGGGATGCTGAGCTACAGAAAGTTTAAGAAACAGGACCAGATTCACTTAGATAGTTCGAGGTAGAGCCTGGCTGTTCAGCTAAGCTGGCTTGACTTCCTTCTCCTCTGTCATCTGGTGGAGTTAGTTTGGCTAGGATTCAACCTGACTTATTTTTGCAAACTCTTTGTAGTTTTAGTGATCTACCTAGTTGAATGAGTTATTTATTGATGACTTTCACATTCATATCAATTTATTTTCAGACTATTCTCTATCCCCCCCTTTTTTTATAAAAAGGAAACACTGACAAACCATAGGATAAGAGGATTACAACTCCACACAATTCCCACCATAAGAACTCTGCATCTTTTCCTCTCCCCTGATAGCTTTCCTATTCTATATCCCTCTGGGAGCATGGACCCAAGGTCATTATGGGTTGCAGAAGGTGGAAGGTCTGGCTTCTGCAGTTGCTTCCCTACTGAACATGGGCTTTGGCAGGTCGATCCATACTCCCATACAGCCTGTCTCTCTCTTTCCCTAGTGTGGCGGGGCTCTGGGGAAGCGGAGCTCCTGGACACATTGGTGGGGTTATCTGTCTAGGGAAGTCTGGTTAGCATCATGTTAGCATTTGGAACCTGGTGGTTAAAAAGAGAGTTAATGTGTAAAGCCAAACAAATTGTTGACTAATCATGAACCTAAAGGCGGGAATAGTGCAGATGTAGAGTTGGGGGGGGGATGGTCTCCATTTTGTAGATAGCTAGTAGGCCTATTTTAGTTCTATTCCAAAGGGCCTGTGACTATACTGGGGTTTTTTTGTTATTTTTTGTTTCTTTGTTTGCTTTTTCCCTTGAGCCTGAAATTTGATATGCAGGTAGATCCAAGTTATTGTCTGGGGAGATGATGTCATGGCTGGAAAAAAGACCAGAAAGCTGGACCAGGGAAAATAGTAGCTCCCAAATATGGGAAAGTTGTATAAATACTGTTGACTGTAAATTCCATTGATTTGATCTCATCTGGGGCCCATATTCAGCTTAAGAGCCTATGTGACCTCTGCATCCCTGTAGATCTGAGCTCACATCCTGTGGTCATGAGTAGGAATGTTCCAAGCTGCCCCAATTTCAGGACCCATCTTCCTTGGGTGGAGCATAGAGTATGTTGTCCAGCCTCCCTTCAGAGGATGGACTATTCTCTACCATTGTTGATCCAAATTGAGGGTAGGGCCCTATGGGGGCCCACAAAGGACCCACAAAGGGGTCTGTTGTATTGTTCCTGATAGAGATAACTGGTAGTATTGGGGAGAGGGATTTATTTGAGGTCTAGGCCCATCTTGTCTGTTTGGGAATCTCAGGACTCCCCGAATAGGGCCCCAGCTGATGGGGTGGTCTGATAGTGACTAAAGAGTCACCATTAAAGTATGCCAGTCTCTTGCCCTTATTCAGCTTTTGCAGTCCTTGCTTTGATAAGGTTAGCTTTGGAGTGAGTGAGATAACTGTAATAGGAAGTAGGTGAGGAGGATATCTAAGTCTAAGTAGACACTATATTCATTAGGAACTTTATGCTGTCTCAGGGGAGACTATTGTGTACTTTGCCCTAATTTATGATACATGTGAACATGTGCTCTATCTCACAGGACCTGGTCTATATCTAGGTTTTGGGACTTTGTTAGGAAGTAAACCACCTGGAATGGAATTAGAGAATCCTATGAAAGGAAAGGTCTCACCTGAGTAATGAGGGTGAAGGGTTGACATTCCACACCTGAAGTCTCTGGACAGAGTCTGAAGTGAAGCATGCTGAGGTGGTACTCGTTGAGTTGATAAGTTGGGATCGGCAGATGCAATATCATTTGATGTGAATTGAGAGAAGCATGCAGGAAAGTGAGCCCCACTCTAGAGGTTCTAGGACTGGGGGAAATATAGGCTCTGTAGAGGAAGCGGGAGATTTCTGCTGTCTTGGGGTTTAAAAAGGCAATAGATAGTTATTGCTATAATCATATTATTTGGCAACTGGGTTAACTTTGAAAAATCCCTTTGTTAGGATTTGCTGTATCACACACAACATCACCATAATTCATGTCCTTTGACATTATTTGTATATAGCTGTGCCACTGGTTGCTTCTGTTCTCCCTGGTCTAAGGTTTTAAGAGAGTCAACGTATCAAAGACTCAGCCTATGGTCTATGCATTAAAAAGTCTGAGACATTTAATCAGTTTTTCCCCTCTCATATTACGTAAATAGTGATTTATATGACTACAAATTAATAAGAGTGTGCATAAACACCATTCTCACCACCAAAAGACTGTGTCCCATCTATACCCCCTCTCCCCCAGTGAAGCTGAACTTCCACCCTCACCCTCAACCCAGAGAGTTTTAATTTGGTGCCCTACTCCATTCAGACTATTAACTCAGTACCATAGCCTTTTTTGTAGTTAAAATAAAAATTACCTAATTTTTTTTCTTTCTCCTTTAGTTGCATATTATTGTCTGGTTCCAGCTATATAAGGGACCAAGCTTGTGTAGTCAGTCTACAGTAATAACCTGGGGGAGAAGGCTGTCTAGCATATTGTTAAGAGTTGAATCAAATGGCTTAAGAGAAGAGAATATGAACTCTACTTCTAGATACTGTGCACCTGACTCAGTGCTCCATGAGGAAGGGAATCATTTAAATTTGGCTTCCTTCTAGGCTCCCAGCACCAGCATGGGACTTGGTGAATACTAGGTGTTCAATATATATTTATTGAGTGAAGATATGGATTAATGACTGAGTAGGAAAGGGCAAGTCTTCTGGCTGTCTATGGAGTTAAAGCAGGACTATTCAGATACTAGGTTCTGTTCCCTACATACCAGCTGCTTGGACTCTTGGATCAGAGCCACCAGAGCCATCGCAGTTGCCATTAGATGGTCGACTGAGACCTCAGCTACACTTTCTTATTCATTAAAGGCCTTGCTCAGTAACTGAGAACAAACTAGTTTGTGGGTAGATTTAATAGTGAGCTAAACAAACAAACAAACAAGCAAACAAGGATTGTGAAAATTTCCTGGTCTGCCATTACTAGAAGCCAGAGTTCAAGGAAGTTCTGCAGACTTTTACTGTCTTGTAAGTCTGATTCTAGAAAAGGCTTAGCATGTACTTCTGTGCTTCATATAAGCCCTGAAACTACACACATTATTATCTATACCCAGTTCCCTTTCTACTTTAACTAACTCAGCCAGATACTGTTTACTGAATTCCTGAGGCATTTTCCTTAACTAGCCTCTAAGTGCAATCTGAGAGAAAGAGGTCCTTGCAGCACTGCTTCACCACTCATGAAGTTTTTCCCTTGAAGATGGAGTCTAGGGGCTTGAACTGGGGTCCTTGTGCACTTAACCAGGTGTGCCACAGCCCAGTCCCCAGTGATGACTTTTTTTCAACGAATAGTAAAGGCTTTGCATCTCACATCAAGAAATAATAGTCTTCTTGACTGGGGAGATAGTGCAGTAGTTATACAAAAAGACTTTTATGCCTGAGGCCCCAAAGGTCCCAAGTTGAATTCTTAGCAGCATCATAAACTAGAGTTGAGCATTCCTCTGATAAAAGTGAGGGGGGGGAGAGAAAGAGAGAGAGAGAGAGAGAGAGAGAGAGGGAGAGAAGAAGAAGAAGAAGGAGGAAGAGGAACAGGAGGAGGAGGAGGAAGGAAGAAGAAAAAAGAAAAAGAAGGAGAAAAATAATGGTCTTAAGAGGAAATCTTGTGTGTCTAGGTAAAATGGGTTATCTTGATTCTCTGAAAAAAATTTTCTACCATATTTTATTCTATTCATCACAATATTGAAATATTTGGTGCATATATATTAACTTATATTATTACTACATATATTTAGTTAATTCAACCTGGGTAATTAATTTAGATGATTAAATTTTTATGCCTGAATATAAACCCTACTCTTAAACATGAAAAATATTGAGGGACAGTAACAGCAGAGATAATTGAAGTGTACCCCAAGTCTATACCTCTAATGTCCATGATTCTTTTCAGCATTTCACACTGAGCTTTTTAGAAAAAGACAGCTGAGCAGAATGGACTGACTAGAGTGTCTGTTCTTTAGTCTCTACTCACTTTCCCACACAAGTCCTGATCTGCAGCGAGTGGCTAAGTGCTCAGAAGCAGTCGGGAGAAAGAGAGGCAGAGATTCTGGCTAAATCATAAATTGCCCAGTCAGCTTTTGGAGTAATCCAGACTCAGCAGTAACAAATCTTGTTTTCATATCAAGCAGGAATAATGCTGGGTATCAATTCTGTCCTTTTTTTTTTCTTCTCTCAGAACTAGTCCCAGTGGTAACTTCCCTTTCTATTGCTTTATAATCAAATAAAGAATAATCCTTTATCTTTTGAAGACCCACATACCTTGTGTTTCATCTAGAGAAATAAAAAGCTTAAAAGCAGTTTAACAAATGAGCAAATAGAACATTTTTTTTATTTCAGTATGACACCTGAGATGCGATTACTCATCTTTTTTTCTAATTTTTTTATGTGTTTCTGAGAAATGAAAGAACTGTTTCCGATTCATTACTTGCAAATGCATTGAAGATTTACTGCTCTGTCAGGGAAAACATGAAGGAAGGTAATGCATCTTTGCAATTGTACCATCCCCATCCCTTCTGTGGAGGAAATAGCCTTTGTTCTTTGGGCCTGAGGTAGGAAGGACTCTGCTGTGCCAAGTGAAGCATAGGAGAGATGGGGGAGGAGAGTGGTAGAAGCTACAAATAGATAGATAGCATAACTCCACATTGGAGGGGGATCCAATTTGAAGGTGAACTGGTTATGGTTGTATCTATCTTTCTGTCTGTCTTTCTATCTGTGTGCGCATGTATGTAAGTAAATATGAGGAAAGAAAGACTATGATGAGTAGCTGCTTAGAGGCTAGAAACAGATTTCAGTTGCATCCTGATCCTGAGGCCAGAAGCCCAGTTTCACATAGATTGCTTTATTAGACATACTGGGATTGGATCCAGCATTCATGAGTATGACTACTAACCCCTCACATCTTTTCACTGATACACTTAAAAAAAAACAAAAAAAACAATGACAGTCTTGTTAAAACTATTGAAGATGGGGTTGAATTTTTATAGTCTAGGACCCTCAGAGTGATTGAAATCTTCAGTAAAATTTATTCTTTAACATAGTTTACATATGTACACTTTTTTATGAGCTGAGAAAGTTTCACTGGAAAAATCAACTAAGTTATGGTATCTGTATTCTGACCATGTTCTTACATATAATTCTGATGTTATCAAAGGTCATAACTGAGTCCCTGAGATTTTACTAATATATTCTTTTTTTTTTTTTTTAAATATCCCTTTTCTTATAGCTAGTTAAAGCTGTAGATGGTAGGCCATTATTGATCGGTCAGCACTCACACTCACTGCCTACAACCCAGTCCTAACTGTAGTTAGTTGTAAAGAACAGTAGGTATGATGACATTTTTTTTTTTTATTGTCTGTTTTTTGTCCAAGGACTTTTTCAGATAGAGAGACAGAGACAGAGATAGAGAGACAAAGAGAAGGACAGCACAGCACTGAAGCTTCCTTCAGTGTAAAGATCTGGGCTTGAACCAGGGCTATATCCATGACAAAGCAAGTGAACGATCCAAGTGAGCTATCTTGCTGATCCAGGTATGATGGCTTTTTGATGTGTCATCTGGGCAAGGTCAAACTATAGTTCTCAACATCTCAAACATTCATTTGGGTATTACTGTGAAGGTATTTTGCAATTTAAATATCTCTATTCAGTTGGTTTGATGTTAATAAAGGACGATGATTCTGGGTTGACTTGACACAATCAGGTGAGGCCATATCTGGGCTCAGAGACTCAAAGAATTGCTGCATCTGCATTTTCTCACTTCTTCCTGGGTCTTTGGACTCCAGCTTGCTTATTATTACCCCTTTTTGATATTTTGAGGATGAGAAGATTCTCTTCTTTCTGCTATGATCTTTCTTCCTGGCTCACTGCTAGCAGTTTGTTCATTTCTTCCCTTTCTGACTGCCGTATAGATTTCAGATATGCTTAACTAGCCATTGCAAGTGTATAAATGTGTGTAAATCATTCATTTTGCTAACAGTTGAACTCTAACAGTGTGAGTATCTGTTTCCTCCTCATTTTACTCCCAGTAACTTCCACTAGGTTTAGTTTTCAGTAAATCTCAGTTGAATGATTTTTGGAATATTCATGGTCTAAAAGGGACCTTATCTGAAGTATTAATTATTATTAATTAATTATTATCAATAATATAAGTATTATAATTAATAATATAAGTATTTATTATTATTATTATTATTTTCTTACCAGAGCACTGCTCAACTCTGCCTTATGGTGGTACAAGAAATTGAACCTGGGACCTCAGAGCCTCAGGCATGAAAGTCTTTTGCATACCCATTATGCTGTTTTCCCAGCCCTTGAAGTATTATTACTTTAATAAACATAAACTCTGACCAAATTTATGTACCTTGGGAGGCTATACCTTTTTAACGCAAAGGTTTTTCTGTCTATTTATTTATCTGTAGCCCCAGGGACTATCTACCACTTGCAGGCCTATTTTACCATTCTTTTTACTTCAGAGAGAAGAGGCACCATAGCACTGCTCCATTGTCTGTGGAAATCTGCATGCTACTGTGGTATTCCCATGTGGAGTTGGGGTGCTGCTGTGTTTTGTTGAGGTTTAAGCTCAGGGCCTCCCACACAATAAGGTGTGTGCTTTGTTGGGTGAGATATTTATTATTACAGTAAAGAAAAATAGCAGTAACCTTTTGAACATAACCGTCCCAGATTCTTTCTCATGGCTTCAACACAGAAAAGACTGTTTTGTTAGAGCAACAAATAGTTCCTTCTCAGCTAGTGAGATGACATTGAGAACCAGTTTTATCTGAGGGTACTGAGCTTAGAGGAAATCTATCACATACTCTGATTCCTAGTCGGAGGTTAACATTCTGTCTAGTTCCGCCACTTGACCTGTGAGGAGACAGAGATAAAGTGGACTGTTAAAAAGCACAGAACTAGGGTGGGAATAAGAAATGTAACCCTTAATTGGGGAAGTGGAAGAGTTATACATAGAACTAACCAAGAATAGTATCTTCCTCCCTTCTTCCTTCCCTTCTTTCCCCACCCACTCTTCACTCCCCACTCCCCTTTTTTTTCCTCCAGCCACCACCAGGGCTTTACTGCTTTGGTCTGACTTTTTCAGGCAGAGATAGAATGAGAGAAGGAAAGATAACATAACACAGAAGCTTCTTCCAGTGCTGTGGGGACTGGAATTTAACCTGATTCACATGGCAAAGTAGGTGCACTATCTAGATGAACTATTTTTCTGACGTCTTACCACTACTGCCCCCTTTCCTTTCCACATAGCAGAGTTACAGTGAAATAAAATCGTGATGAGTCAGGAAAATACTTCTTATGGGCAGGTTATTAGGGAAGTTCAAGCAGGCCTGGGAGTTGGGCATTGATATGTGGGGAAAGGAGGCAGGAAGTGGATTGATTGAGCTGAGGAGGAGCTGGACTAAAGGCACTCTGTATTTGTGCTTTTGTGTTTTTCTTGGGATGATGGTGATAAGACTTCCTTAAACCTTAAAAAGGAAGTACCTTTGGGGAGAAGCTGGACCCTGATGGCAGGTGAAAAAGCTGGTTGTCATCCAGACCTGTATCTAATGGGAAAAGACAGCCTGAGACCCATAGCAGACTTGACCTGCTTATTGGGGCTGGAGATAAGCAGGTTCAGGTTCCAGACTCTGGTTTGCATCTTCTAGAATGTCTTCTTCCATGTGTCACTGGGAAAATATGGAGGAAAGCTGGCCATGGTGTTAGAAGAAGTGGCTCCTATGTATCTGTCATGACAGATGGTCTTAACTTTTGGGACTCTGCTTCCTGTTGTCTGTCTTTTGAACACACAACTAGTGGAAAGAGTATTCTAGCTATGGCTGATGGGCTGGAATAACCAGGAAGCCTCTTCAGAATTGTAGCCCGAATCCTACAGCATTTACAGAAGCAGCGTAAATAGAGCAGTAAAAGGAACAGACAATTTTCTAGACTTCTTTGTGGACCTATATGGTGTGACTTGTGGTAAAGAATAATTCTGAGAAACATTATGCTAGAGGGATTTAAGGGAGATTAAGAAGATTATTAAAATGTTCTTTCTTGGATTTCGTCAAGGTTTGTAGCACTTTTAAACCAGTGTCAAGAAACAAAAGGTTGTGTTACTTGTTAGCATTGTATGACATACATAGAGCAGAATGTTTTAATATTAATATGTTTCACCTCTAAGAATACCAAATAATGGAACAATTGTATTATGCACCTAAAATTATAGTTTATTATAAAAGGGTCACATGCTCCATTGCCTTACAGAGCAATTTTATTTGAATTATAATGTATTTCCAAACCTTGTGAATGATTGATAGGAAGTGTAGTCTTTTGTAACACCCATGATTGCTGACTAGAAATATAGTTCCCATTAATAGGGATATAAATGAAATAATTTTGTTTCAACAGTCCTATCTTGAAGGAAATTGGATTATAGGAAGAGATTAAATTGAAAACATGAACCCAGTAAGAAACAGTCTACATGTATCCCCTGTGGATGACCCCACTATCTCTCCCCACCACTCCTCGAACTTTAGTACTCTCAGGCCTCTACCATTATATCAAGATATACTGATAACAATAGAGGGTGATTGAAAATGCTGTTAGATTTTTTACTATAAAAATGTTCTCAGCACAGGAGACAACATATTGATATTCATTTTATAAATTGAAATATTATACAGAGGGCAAAAGGATTAGTAGATAGAGTGAATAATTTGATGACAAGGAAAATATCATAGATCAGCAATAACAAGCCTTGTAGTAAAAACATGAGCACAGTAATGATAAAAACAATGCTTTGCAAAGATAGAGGGTATACATTTGAATCAGAACAGCTCTCCACATAGAAAATAATGGAAGCACTATGAATGTTTACTTAAAGCAGTTACTCTGACTTGATAATCCTGAACAATTGGCAAAAACAGGAATTTATATTTTAGCTCACAGAAGGGAGAGTTACCTTGCATTTGAGAACGTTCTATAAAATGTACAACTGAAAACCCTTTTAAAAATTGAATGTATCTAGAGGTGGAGGTGCTTCTGACTTGATTCATCTATGACCTAATTGTCTTGGTGAGAGGGTGAGAGCTATTAAAATGTTGGAAAGAATTCCTCTAGGCCCACTCCTTTATATAATGAATTTTTAAAGGGCAACATTCAGAATCAAGGTCAGCTCACAGAAGCATTATTTGTCATAAAAGTTTAAGTCAGTCTGATCATGAGGTTTAGAATTTTTTTTCATGTGAAAACTAGCTCTAGTTAATTTTACTAGAAAAGCATATTGCATGTAGTACAGATAATTCTAATTACATTTTTCCCTATCACAGTACATGTAGATGTCTAAAATGGTTGTCCTAAGGCAGTAGGTTCAACAGAAAGGATTTCTAGAGCACTTAATAGCTGTCTCTTCTGCTTGTATGGTGTATTATGCTTTGTCTTTATCCACTTTTCTTCACTGCCACCTTTGTTCTCTTTGCTGTACTGACACTTCCTTATTGAGCTATCTAGATATCATATTAACTTTGAAAACATGTTTTTCTCAGCAAATTAACTGCACTAACAAGGATTTTGAGTTAAGTGAATGTCATTGCTTTCTAATTTGAAGAATATCTTATAGATGCAACATATTTCAGTGACTTAGCCAGGGACCTCTTTCTTAAGCTGCCAACCACAAAACATTTTGCTTTGTGTCTAGTAGAGTAGACAAGTTTAATTTTAATGTGACATTGGGTACATGATTCAGGGCCTTTTGTATGTATACTACTGCTGAATTCCTGGATCCAGTTTTTTCAGGTTGTATTTAGATAGATGAAGGTGAGGGAGAGAAAGACAGTCTCAACATTTTTTTTTTTAAAGTTTTATTTACTTTTTATTTTATGAGATAGGGAGACAGTGAAATAGAGGGACAAGAACACCACTCAGTTCTGAAATATGCAGAGACAGAAACTGAGACCTCATACATGCAAATCAAGAGTTCTGTAGTTGAGCCATCTCCCAGACTAACGAGCTTGTTTTCTTTAACAATTAAAACAGAAACTGAGGGCTGTGGGGTAGCTCAGTAGCTAGAGCACATGCTTTGCTATGTATCATGTCTTGGATTTGATCAGTGGCGCCACATGAGAGAACCAAGGACAGTGCCAAGGGAACTCCGTGACTCCCCCCTCTCAAAAGAAAGAATAAAAGGCATTTAAGCATATGAAGAAAGCCAACTAAAAATGCCATTGGAGGTTAAATTGGTTGAATAGGGAGAATTTTTGTTTACCTCTTCCAGTAAACACAGCAAAACCAAACTAAAAGAGGGAATGAAGAAAATACATTTCAGAAAGGCTAATTGGTGTATCTGGGGGGAGGGGGCAGGTGGTGGTATGGCTGGTCGAGTGCACATGTACCATACACAAAGACCTGGGTTCAAGCCCCTGGTCCCCATCTGTGGGGGAAGCTTCACAAGTAGTAAAGCAGTGCTGCAGGTGTCACTTTCTGCTTCTTTATTTCCCTCTCCCTTTTCAATTTCTTTCTGTCATATATATATATTTATATAGTGTATCTAGGGTCCTATAAGTAAGCGACTGGGTCAGGACTTGTGTTCGGCCTACCAGACCCTTGAATTATTTTACATGGGGTTTAAAGCAAGGAAGGGGGATATGACAAGTTTATAGTAAAAAACAACAAGTTCAGGATCCTCTTAGCCGTAGTAGTGAGCCTTTAAAAACAGTCAGTGCAGCCTAGGGGTGGGGGTGAGGGTGGAGGTGGGGTGGTATAGCAGCTAGAGTGCTGGACTTAAAAACATGGTCCAATAAGAGCAACAAAAGGGAATAAATAAACATAAAAAAAAAAACCATGGCCAAATATGAAGTGAAACCTAGACGTTTATTAGTTTTGAAGAAAGGAAAGTCATTAAAATGTATTTTTTGCATTTACTAGATTTGTTCTCCCTTTTACATATTGCAAGCTAAAGTTGTTCCTCACTTCAGTACCTATCCATTTTTATTTATGACAGATGACATGAACAGTATGTAAAAACATAAAGGGGACTCTTACCTTCCTTAGGCAAAGAAAATAAAAGTATTATATAGTTTTCTCTGTTGGCGTAAATGAACAGATTAAGTAGTAGAATCAGCATATCTCTATTTCCTGACACAGAAAATAGTGCATTTGACCACCTTTTTTGTGTGTATGTGTTTTAGTACATTTTTGTCAACAATCTTTTATTATATAAAAAACTCATCTCTGCTTCTTACAGAAGTTTTAAAATCATTTCACAGCTGAGTGGAACCCTAAACAGAGCTATCTTAGTGTAATGAAGCAGAAAACTATTGCTTCTTAACAAGACTGGTATATGGTGACAAACAGCTCATAAAAATACCATCTGCCACAAAATGCCTCTATTTCAGTTGCCTTAGGATCTAAATAGTATATTTCCCACTTCTTTCAGGAACAACAGAAAAGTCTAGAGGTTTCACCACCATCAAATTTTCCTATGACAGGAAAAGCACTTGGTTCTTAATGTACTGCCATGTCTTACTCACAGGATCACACACGTCTCGAATGGTGCCCTTCGTAGCAGTCAGGATTTTTGACTGTCCCCTTCCACTACTTACTTCAGACTCCAAAGGGTGATATTATTGACAATATAAAGCAGTACCATTTCCAGCATTTTAACATGAGAGAATGGGCTGTGTACCAGTCAGATTTAACTTTAGTGAAAACAAAAGACAGCTCCAGAGTTTGCAGAGAATAGAGTTGGGGCCATTTGCAAATGCAGTTAGTTTTGCATTTTGTGGGGAAAGCATTGCAAGGTGACAATTCTATTTGTCTGTCTGTCATCTGTCTTTATCATCATTACTTACCCTTCCATTATGTGGCTTGATCTGATTCATTTGAGAGACTTTTTCAAAGTGTTTTCCCCTACTAATTCTACGCATGTGCCTCTAACAGTTTTCAAACCATTGATTCAAATAACTAGATAAAAATATGAAATGAAATTTCCAGGAGTTTTCTCTGAAAGGGAGCCCTTTATTTTTGTACAGAAAATAAATTCAACAACAGCTTATTAAAATGCCAGACATCTATAGGTAATCTTGATTGACATTTAGAATTACTTTGTCAAATAAATAAACCCACTCTTTCATTAGAATAGAAACTAAAACATAGGAGTCGGGCGGTAGCGCAGCGGGTTAAGTGCAGGTGGCACAAAGCGCAAGGACCGGTGTAAGGATCGCGGTTTGAGCCCCCAGCTCCCCAGCTGCAAGGAAGTCACTTCACAAGCGGTGAAGCAGGTCTGCAAGTGTTTATCTTTCTCTCCTCCTCTCTGTCTTCCCTTCCTCTCTCCATTTCTCTCTGTCGTATCCAACAATGACTACAACAATAAAACAAGGGCAACAAAAGGGAATAAATATTTTTTTTAAAAAAAGAAAATATAACACTTATTCAAAGATTGATTTGCTTCTAGAGTCTGGAAAAATTTCTTGGAAAGGATCCATAGAAACTGTTATTTAAATACACAACTTTCAAGTAGAACATACTGAATTTTCTGGTCCGAACTTACTACTGACTTTCATGAAGTGACTGTGATTCAGGCCATATCTTACTTGCTATCAGGTAGAATTTTATTTCAAGGGATTGTTTTTACATTTGATTTTTACCGAGTGGTTACTATGTCACCAATTCTTGCATCATTTTGCTTACAGTGAGTCTCTGAGGAAGGCACTGTTATATCTCTGTAACTCAAAGAACACTGAGCAGGCTAAGAGAGGTTGAGGTTGCATAGAGCTCATGAAGTTGGCCCGTGGTAGGATAGAAGTTCCATCTTGTATTGCCTCATGGAGCAGTAGAGGAATGAATTCAGTAGAAAGGGGATTGAATGAGAAGTCAGGAAGTTTGGGTTCTTGCTTTGATTCTCTCATTGGGATAGTAACTCTGGGACTATCACTTCATGTTGATGAGGGATTTGAGCAAGTGCTGCTAAGGCTTCATTAAAGTCATAATCTTGTGATTTGAATGGACATTAATATGTCATCAGCAAGGCTTCACCACTCCAGGCTAACTTTTTCACAAAGCAAGGTAGGCAGAGGCAGAAAAAGAAAGATATAACCCACTGTGCCACTGCCTGACCCCCGATTAGAGGTAAATTAGAGAGGAAATGGGGATATAGAGAGGGAGAGAGAAAGACAACTGCAGCATTGCTTCACAGGTTGTGAAGCTTTCTCCCTGTAGGTGGAGTTTGGGGGCTTGAACCTAGGTCCTTTAGCACTGTAACATGCACACTCTACTGGGTGGTACCTCTCTGAGCTTTATATTTATTAGTACAACAAACATGCTTTGAGTAACTGTACAATAAAATTTTATTAACAGTAAATGATGAATAATCAAAAAGATATGTATTTTATGCAGCTATTGGGAGGAGGCAGATGACAAACAAGCATGAGAGACATTGTGAAAAGAATGAATGGGCAATGAAGAAGAGGAAGTAGAAGGCTGTTTTTACAGTGTGGTCAATGAAACCCTTTCCAGGTGCCTTGAACTGGAACCCTAAAACAGTGGAAAACTTGGCCCTGGGAAGAGCCCCATGAGGAACCCTAAGTAGAAGAGATAGCATGGCATAATGTGCTTGACCATTTATCAAAGATCCAGAGTTTCAGCCGTTAGATGAGCTAGTATAGCATAGCAGTAGCACATAGGACTTGTATGGAGAGGCCCCAGGTTCAACTCCTAGCTCAACCAATGGTCAGAGCTGAGTGGTGCCAAGAAGGTGGGTATGTGGGAAGAGGGAGAAGGAGGAGAAAATTGCTGTACAAAAGGGATGAAAAACAAATTTTCTTTTTGCCAATAGTCATTTGGATACTTCTAACATTATTCACGGGCCATACAAACTTATCAACCTAAGAATTAGCACTTAATGTTGTGAAAAAAGTTCCTCAATTTATTTAAGTTTCTAGTCTCACCTGTGATTGTCATGGCAGGGCCAGACCAAGTGATTTTGTGGCCAGATAAGATCTACGGGTCGGATGTTCTTCACCCCTCTTGTTGGGTCTTAGATATCATCTAACCCACCTATAGTGTCAACTTGCATTTGAGAAAAAGATGGCTGCATTCTCATCAGTGATGGGGCCAGGAACAGAGCTAGGCATCCTGGGTACAGCTCCACTTCTCATGTTACACCCTCTCTGTTCTTTTTTTGACATACTTGGTGACAGATATTGTATTAAGCATGCTCTATTTTCTCCCATTTTACAATACCTTATGAAACAGTACTCTGCCTATTTTAATTATAAGAAAATAAGAGACTTAAAGTTTAGTGATTAGTCACATAGTTTTAGAAAGTGGTAGAGTTTGAGTCAATTGCCAATTCTTTCCACTTCCAAGTCTGAGCCTTTTACTGCTGGGATACATGGGTTTTATGTATCTCTTAATTTAGAAAGTTATTTCATATATTTTCTATTTAAATGAAAAATTTAGAAATAACTTTAATTTTGTGGAATAATCAGAGTGCTGAATGAAGTGACAGCTGTTTAAAAAGAAAATGCTCTTTAAAAAGAGCAAATAATTGTTAAAATTGGTTTTTTACAACTGCTAAATAGTTAAAAGAAGTCAACATATGATTGCTGGTAGCATAGTTCACATTTGGCTTTCAGTTAACTTCCTACAATGAGTAGGCTAACTTTTTTTTTTTTTTTTTTTTTTTTTTAGCCAAAGCACCACCATTCATCTCTGGATACTGTTGGTACTGGAGATTGAACCTGGAACATCTCTCATGCAAGTCTTATGTTGTAATGCTGCATTATCTCCCTGACACCAAACTATAATTTAAAAAAGAAATATTACGCACACTACACAGTGGAAAGAAACAAAGTTATTAGATGACTTTAGTATGAATCTAGATGGGGGTGCTCATTAGAAAGGAATGGACAGGAACAAATAATACTAATTTCTCCAACACTACCGTATGTTCAATAAGATGTATACGATTTCCTCCATAAGTAATGTCTCTAAAAAAAGGAGGGATGAGGGGTAAAGTATCTGCATTTTCAGAGCTCACATTCCTACCACATGCTGTGTCTTTTGCCATGAGAGTATGACTTGTTTTTTGTTTGCTGATCTTGGCTATAATAGTTTCTTTTTTGGAGAAAAGAATAAACAGCTGCTAGTTTCTAATTTTTAATGATGGTAGTGGTAAAGGAAATACAGGGTGCTGTGTCAACTTTATTCTAGTTCTCTAAAGTGGAAAGAATCTTAACTTAAGAATGTTAAAAAAAAAACAAGGCTGAAGTAAATACTCACACCAGTCTCAGCAGCTCAGGCTGGTGAGAAATCATCCTGACCCCACAGCCCATGTTCTCAGCTTTTATTCCAGGGAATGTCTGTGATACATTGTTCCACATTTCCTCTGCTGTAACTCCCTGTGCCAACTATGCCTTTCTTACCATCTTCCATTTTTGAAGGCATATTGTTCTGATTTCCTTTGTAATGAACATGAGGCCATTCAATATTAAAATCATTCTTTGTAAGAAATAAGGGACATCAGCTTTTTCTCTCATTTCCTTTATTCTGTCTGATGGTTTCCATTGTAGACTGATTCTGTGTTTCATTTGCTGTTCGAAATGACAAGTAGGTTAGGAAATGCTAACTCTTTTTAGATGCTGTCATTCTTTATTTTTATGGGGTTATTTGGTGGTATAAAGATAAAGACAAGCATAGTTTATATTCTACAGCTTAAACCAAATGTGTTAGGGGTGAAAGAAGTTTGGTATCATATTCTATCTCTTGTTGGCCCTTGATATTACTAAGTTGTTGGTATGCTTAACACTGTATTCTATTTACATAACCACTGTATTCTATTTACATAACCACTGCAGGGCATTGGTTCAATCCCCACTGGTTCATGATATGTTTTTGCTCCACCCTCTCTCCTTGTCACACTCTGATTTTCACCAGTCACTTTTCTCTCCACCCTCTCTATGTCACATCCTGTTTCCACCCTACTTGGCAAGTATATATAAAGACAGCATTGTGAGTTTTACGGTACTAGAGTTTAGCTTAGCTTGGCTTAGATTGTGCTGCGTCCTGCATGAATAAAGAGATACTGCGTACAGCCATGAGTCCCTGGTCGTCTGTTACCCGCCCGTGCCCGTGAAGCCAGCCCGGCGAAAACAGCATAGCCCGGCGAAAACAACACTAAGTGACTTATAATATTGTTATCTCTTATGCTATATTTCTGCCAAAATTACATGAGTGAGTCAAAAAGTATTCCAGTGGATAAAAAAATTAGGTTTATTTTATAAGATTGTGGACATGGCTTCTTTGCATCCTATAAATGACAAGAATTTCTCATATGTGGCATCAGATATAAACTGACAGCAGGTGTTTTAGGTGTGGGGAAAAAGGTGAAAAATAGATCACACAAATCAATAAAGTGGACTTCTGACTTTAACACTTCTCCAACAGGACGGAAGCAACACTGACTGAATATAAACTTTGTGACACATACAACACAAGGTGTACAATGCTGGTTGAATTCTCACTTCTACCAATCTTAGGGACTTCTTGATCTCAGGCTCTGACATCTAGCACAAATGTGGATGTCACTTTGGGTGAATTCAAGGTGAGACCTCTACAAATGCAGAGATATAAAGCAGTAGACAGACCACAAAGGTTTGTTTGAACTTCATAGCTAGGCAATAATTATCTTGATAGAAAAAAATGCTCAACCTGCCTGGAGATGTTTAATAACTTTTGGTTTAAACCAACAAGAGATAATCAAGTCTAATTTTTCAGTCCTTATCTCTTGGTATTTAGCTCAGAGGTGCTGCTTAAATAGAATGTGCGAAAACTTTTCTGTCTTTTCCTCAGGCCCCTCCTCTCCTCTCCTCTCCTCTCCTTTCTTCCCTTTTCCCTTTTCCCTTTTTATTGATTTAATAATAATTGACAAGACCATGTATAATTCCACACAGTCCCTACCACCAGAGCTCTGTATCCCATCTCCCCCATTGGAAGTTTCCCTATTCTTTATCCTTCTGAGTGTATGGACCCAGGATCATTATGGGGTGCAGAAGGTGGAAGGTCTGGCTTCTATAATTGCTTCTCTGCTGAACATGGGTGTTGGCAGGTTGAGCCATACTCCTAGCCTGTTTCTGTTTTTCCCTAGTGGGGCAGGGATCTGGAGAGGTAGGGTTCCAGGACACATTGGTGAGGTCATCTGTCCAGGGAAGTCAGGCTGGCGTCATAGTAGCATTTGCAACTTGGTGGCTGAAAAGCATTAAGATATAAAGCAGAACAAATTGTTTAATAATTACTTAAATAGACCTACTAGCTTTTGGCACTCGTTTTCCTTAAAAAAAGACAAAGGAGAAAGAAGTAAACTCAGAATTAATTATAGTTAATTATTTTGAGACTGTAAATCAAAGAAGGGAATTGCCTTCCTAATATAGCTACATGGTGGACATATTGCATAAATACAAAATCAAATAGCACACAGTGAAGAAAAGCCCTGCTGTTGGGTGCTGGCACACTTGGTAGAGTGAACGTGTTATCATGCTCAAGGACCTGGGTTCAGTCTTCCAGTTCCCACCAGTAGGAGGGAAACTTCACTAGTAGTGGAGCAGTGCTTCAAGTGTCTCTCTTTCCCCTACCTACTTCTCTATTTCTTTATGTCTGCATCAGAAAAAAAAAAAAAAACAAAGAAAACAGAAAAAATATAAAAAATTCATAATAATCAAAGAAACACCCTAAGGGAACAACTGGTAAATTCCATATGACATTTATCTTCAATTGAGAAAAAATGTTATTTCATTTTCTTTTCTTTCTTTTTCTTCTTCTTTTTTTACGTTTTTTAAACACTTTATTTATTTTAATGAGATATACAGAGAGAGGGAAGAGAGACCAGAGCACTGCTCAGCTCTGGCTTATGGTGGTGCTGGGGATTGAACCTGGGACCTTGGAGCCTCAGGCATGAAAGTCATTTTGCATAACCATTATGCTGTCTCCTCAGCCCTTTCTTTCTTTCTTTCTTTCTTTCTTTCTTTCTTTCTTTCTTTCTTTCTTTCTTTCTTTCTTTCTTTTTTTTGCCTCTAGGGTTATTGCTAGGTCTGTGCCATTTTCCTGGCAACCATTTATTCCTCCTCTTCTTCTTCTTCTTATTTTTTATTTTTATTTTTTGGATAGGACAGAGAGAAATTGAGAGCAGAGGGGAAGATAGTAAGGGAGAGAAAAAGCTAGATACCTGCAGACCTGTTTCACAACACCCTT
Organism: Erinaceus europaeus; assembly: GCF_950295315.1. Classification (NCBI taxonomy): domain Eukaryota; kingdom Metazoa; phylum Chordata; class Mammalia; order Eulipotyphla; family Erinaceidae; genus Erinaceus; species Erinaceus europaeus. The sequence continues at coordinate 105,614,678 of NC_080168.1, read as the reverse complement.
CCCCCCCCGCCCCCCCGCAGGTGGAGAGCTGGGGACTCAAACCAGGATCCTTGTGCTGGTTCTTGTGCTTAGTACTATCTACACTTAACCAGGTGCACCACCTTCTGGTCCCCTTCATTTTCTTTCTGCAGATGACTATGCGACCTAATATGCATGATGCTTATTCACACACAGGTGACACTGTAGGAATGTGTGTAGGTCAAGGCTATTTGTATGCAAGCAACAGAAACAGGGCATGAGAATTTGTTTCAAAGACATAAAGAGGCAGGGATACTGGAAAATTGAGTTCATATCAGGAAAAGGACTGAAGGTGCTTTAGAAATCTGTAGAGAAGAAATTTCTCTGGGCTTATCAGGAGCTTGAATGAATGGGGTTTCAGCGTCAGAGGGACCTCTGATTGCATCACTATAGTCATACTCTCTTTTCTTCACACCTATGGTTAGTGCCAACTATCAATAGATTTCTTAACTAATGGTCTTCTTAGCCACTGTACTCAAAGTAAGAGGTAATTTCTTGATCCAAAAGAAAGAAGCAATGAGTCCTCACTAATCCAATAGAATAATTGTCCATCACAGAGTATAATGCGCTGTTGATTTTATTCTTTGTTTTCTTATGTCTTTTAGTTCATAGCCTATGAGTTTGTTAGGAGAGGGGGAAGGTATAGAAAATGAATAGGAAAATTCTCATATCATTGCATGCTACTAGGTTGTTGGGAAACTCATGATGCATTTTTGCATAAAAACAGAAAAATACATCATGAATTTTTAGATAGCCCAATATATGTAATATGACATAATGTAAGTAACCCATATTGTCATTGGGACAAAATGACTAATTTAAACTCTCATCTGCTTAAATCAGCAAAGATATTAAGCTTTAATCCATAAGAAATATCATGGTAATGACTGTTTACCTAATGGAATAATTTGTCTTAGTTGGCACCCAACTTCTAAGCCATTCTTTTTTTTTTTTTTTTTTTTACCAAGTAGATAAACTTCACATAATCTCCCTCATGTCCAGATGTGGAAGAGAACACAGGTAACTGAACACAAGATCCTCAGAACAAAGCCCCAACTCCATAAACAGAAGCTATTTAAGTTCCTAGCCAAGAGTATTAACTAGTGTTGGGTCTCTTTTGCTGAGCATGAGGATGGAAGAAATGCCTCCTTAGCAACATTGTTGGTAAATGCCATGGCAATTTCCATCTCAACTACAGGGACTCTGTAGTTTTATGGAATTAGTGACCAAGTCTCAGATAATTCGGTATGAATGTCCCATAACAGGCTGGCAAATATAACAGCAGAAGAGGCTTAGCCAGCTGAGCAGAAAGAAAAAGAGAAAAATCCAGAACATATTTCCATGAGGACAACTTGTTTTAAGTGACTGGTCCAAGTTTTTGTGGACCAAGAAATAGACACCATTGCATTAGCATTTTACTGTACAGTTTATAATTTACTGAATTTTAATTTTGCATGTCCTAGCTGATTAGTAAAGCATTTGAGGTATCATTCTATAGTGCTAGCTGAGTCTTTTCCTAGTTAGCTTTTCTGCTAAGTTCAGATAACATTCCTAGAGTATCAGAGAAAAGCTTTGCAAGCTCTCTAGAGGGCTCTACACTACATCTTAATGGGGAAGGAGAAAACCAGAAGCTGTTACTGCACAATAGAGTCTGTTTTAAGACAGTATGGGTGTGACACAAAAGGAATGAAATTAGTGGAGAGTTTTGGCACTTTAACACAATTGGGTTCAAATTCTGGTTTTGTTATTAACTGGTCTGTGACTTTGGCAAACTTATCCAATGTTTTGAAGCTTTACTTTCCTTATCTGAAAAATAGACACAGTGATACAGCCCCATTCTTTGGTGAACGTACGTGTGTGTGTGTGTGTGTGTGTGTGTGTGTGTGTCAGGCATGTAGTAGTAATAGTAAGTTTAGCTTCTTTCCATAGTAAGGGTTCAATATATGTCAGCTTTTGGTTGTATCCAGAGGCTATAGTAATTTACAGAACAGAATATGGGCAAGTAAATTCTAAGTAAAAAGTTTCTTTGCAGAGTCAGGGATTCTTAGATTACTGAAAATGTACACCATGTATAACTTTAATGAATGAATGTGAATTTATATAGCACTGTGGGCTCAACACCTGACCTGTGTGATGTTGTCTTCAAACTCTAATACAATCTTAGTTTGCATCTGTGAAGGTATAGTGTCCAGACTGTAAATGGGGTGTGTCCTTTACTGCCCTTGGCTCTCATTACATGACATCTGTGGTATTTAGAGCATTTCTGGGACTAGGAAGCATGATTTTATTATTATTAGTGATTTAACACTGACTCTGAGTTATAACATTTTAAGATTTCAAGGGTAGCGTCATATCATGGGAAAGTTTCACAAATACATATATGTATAGCTCACTGCACCCACCATTACAGTTTCTGTGCCTCTCACCAGCACCCCAGCACCCCTTCCTTCTCCCTCCATATTTTTCAGAAAGTACAAGATGCAGCTTGGTTAATATTTTTGCAAGTTTGTTTGTTGTGGCTATCTATAGTTCACCTGTGAGTGAAAATATCCACTAGATATTTTCACCTTTTTACTTATTTCACCTGACATAATGAGCGTTGGTTCCTTCTATTTTGTCTGAATAAATCAAAACTCTATTTTTAAATTGAAGATTATTCTTCCATTTACTATATATCTCATAACTTCTTTATTAAGTTGTTTACTAATGGACATTAAGGTTGATTCCATAGTCTGACTATAGTGGACAGTGTGACTATGAACATAGGAGTGCATATACCCTTTTGAATTAGTATTTTCATATACTTTGAATGTATGCCTAGGAGTGATATTGGTAGATCATAAGATATGTTTTGGTTTTATTTGGTTAAGGACTCAATAGGGCTGCATCAGCTTGCTTTTATGGGACACATTTTAAGGGGACTAGGTAAATGAATAGGCAGAGTGCCTGGCTGTTTTTGCCAAATGATGAAACTGGGAGCTGGAGCTCAATTAAAAGATTTGAATGCTGCTTTCCAAAGCTGAAGGGTTGATTGTGAGAAATTTTTCTGGGTGCAGAAGTTGGAAATAACAGAGTATATTATGGCTCAGGATGGAGGGGGCTTATAAGCTGATTTGACTTTAATTCCTGGAAGATTGACATGTAGACTGGGGCACACTGATCAGAGATGCTGAGGAAGGCATTTTTGTATTTGTAGTTGGAGTTAAGCAGATAGCGTTGATAGGCCGTTCTGGCTTTTTGACTTCAAAATTTAATAAACATTTGACAAGGACAGAAAAATGAAAAGCATTTAGGGAGCTAGTAGAATTCTTAGTGCTTCTTGAGAATAGTGGAAAGTTTCTGTTAAAGAGGATCTATTTTCACTGAATCTTGGGAATCATTGCCCATGTATCTGGCTGTAACAGGAAGGTATGGTTGCACAGAGGTTCCAAGGATTAGGTGCTCAAAATAGACCAGTGATTTAGAAGAAAACGTGCCTACACTTTCCTACTCTCTTCCCACAGATAGATAGTCTTCCTTAGTACTACTTGACTATTAAAGGCATTCGTGAAGGGAGGACCAAGTTTCTTAATGATGATTGGTCAGCAAGTAGTCCTGAAAAGTCATTTAGCCTAATCTCTAATTTTTTTAAACTATAAATGTTTCCTATTAATAAAAATAGCTACTGAAAAATTTGGAGAGCATCCAGTGTTCTTAAACACTAGTCTTGTCTATGTGGAGAACAGAAAGTATAGGGGTTGAAGAGAAGAGCCTCTGTGTTCAGACTTTGGAAATTGTCAATAGAGCACTCACAGGTTCAGGTTCCTCATCTCTCTCTCTCTCTCAGATGAGAGCAATGATAGTTGTCACTTCATAGGCTAGTTAAAAGGACTGACTGCATTAATACACAGCAAAGTACATAGTATAGTGCCTAGCACATTACAAGCCCTCAACAAATGCTACTTGTTACAATGAGTTTTTGTACATTTGTCCTGCTTGGTCATCATATAGATGATGTGGATGGTCAATGATTTTAGCACAATCCCAAACACTTATTATTATTATTGTTAGCCACCTTTTAAATATGTGGAGGAAAAGTTATTTTAGAACATGACAGTCTTTATTGGAAATATTGGAGTAATAGTTCAATTTCTTTTTTTTTTAATCTTTTTAAAAAATATTTATTTTATTTATTTATTCCCTTTTGTTGCCCTTGTTGTTTTATTGTTGTAGTTATTATTATTGTTGTTGTCGTTGTTGGATAGGACAGAGAAATGGAGAGAGGAGGGGAAGACAGAGAGGAGGAGAGAAAGATAGACACCTGCAGACCTGCTTCACCACCTATGAAGCAACTCCCCTGCAGGTGGGGAGCCGGGGTTCGAACCGGGATCCTTATGCCAGTCCTTGTGCTTTGCGCCACCTGCGCTTAACCCGCTGCGCTACATACAGCCCGACTCCCAATAGTTCAATTTCTAACCCACATAGAGCTAAAGTCTTGATATTGCTATTAAATTCTAATACTTCAAGTGCTGAAATGCTAGATAATATTTGTTTGCAGACTTTTTAGGCATGCAATTCCATGTTTAGAATTAAACTATTACTATGCTAAGTAATAGAAAGTTATAAATTATGTATGCTATAATAGTTATATATAGCCACTTTGATAATAAGTCCTGTAAGCTGGAAAAGTATAGTGCCTTAAGAGTTTCATATGCTTCTAAGCACTTCTACCACAAATGGCGAAGGAAAGCACTGGGTTTCTTCTCTAACTGTTGGAAAATCGTGTCATAGAGACCATGAAAATGTACAATCAACTGTGAGCTGTAACTGGAATTTTAATGTCTAGATATCAATTTTATCATCACAAGATTAATAGAAAAATGGGTCCAGTGGATTCTAATTACATTTATGTTAAAATTTCTTACTTCCTCTCAGTAATGTAAATTACCTCTTGTAAGTATTATAAAGCAACTGTTCCTTAGCCTTACGTTAATTGCGTATTTAATTATTACAGAGAACATATTTTACAACCAAATGGAAATTTCAAGAACTACCATAGATTACATCATGTTGTACTTTAAAGATTTGATTATGATAATACTGTAATTTCTATCCTTCCATCAAAAAGAATATATAGTCCTCATGCCTAATTGAAACATCTGTAATCAAGCAACATGAAACACTAAACACAAAAATGTACTGCACAAAGTTATTCTGCATGGGGTATTAATATGTATAACCAAACTGTCCTTTGATGTGCATTAAAAATGTACCTTGGGATTAGATAGAAAATAATTCACAAATATTTGGAAAAGGGGAAGATGCCATAATTAAATCAAAGTAATTAGCATGGGTATTGGGTTATTCTTTGAATGAATCACAATTTTTTCCTATGCAGGTTAATATGCTGACTTTTCCATGATATTCAGGTTGAGAATCAGCAGATATCAGATACATGAAAATAAATTTTCAGAAAAACCAGTATTTCTTCATCATGTACTCACAATGAACATGAACTTGTCATTGAGAAATTATGACATGAAACCAAGGTATATATTCGTTTGTTAAAGGATTTTGATATTTAAATTGCCTTTTATGAGGCACAGCATTAATTTCTTTGCTGAATCCCAAAATATTAGTCCAGTCAGGTTTCACTGATGTTATGCTTTTTAACTGATTTTTAAAATGCAAATTTAAAAACTAGATATTGCCTCATCTATTAGAAATTGTAATAACTTATTTTAATAATTAATCTTTATGATGTTTGGGAGTCCTTTAATCTTCAGGCAAAGCAATTTTGTTGAGACTAAATTAATAATTTAATTTTTCTTCTAGACTTGAAAGCCTTCTTTGTGTACTGCTGTTTTATGGAAACTGTACCAAACCACTGAAATGTGCTATCAACATTTATATTAAAAACTTTACTGGAATTTTAATATATAAACATTACGTTCTGCCACTTCTCTGATAGCTTTATATTCTTACTGATGAGGTGATATTTTTAAAAATATTTATTTATTTTCCCTTTTTGTTGCCCTTATTTTTCCATTGTTGTTGTCATCGTTGTTGGATAGGACAGAGAGAAATGGAGAGAGGAGGGGAAGACAGAGAGTGGGAGAGAAAGGAGAAAGACAGACACCCCTGCAGGTGAGGAGGGGGCTTGAACGGGGATCCTTGTGCAGGTTCTTGTGCTTTGTGCCACGTGCGCTTAACCCGCTGCACTACCACTCAGCTCCCGATGGGGTGATTTTTAACTGTGATTTAGATGGTTTCCAGAACAGTTTTTCCCTTTCTTCACCCTTTACTGAGATTGGTGCAATCATCCTCTTCAGTCATTTGATTTTGTTCCTTTGGCTGCTTCCTTACTCCCACCTCTCACCATAAACACAGAGTCCAACTACTTCTGCTTTTCTAGGAAAAAAAAAAATCTTTCCGTCTTTGTTGGGCAGTATGCCAGCTTCCTCCTGCTTATCCCTGTGGTCTATTTACATAACCAGTTACCTAGGAACCACCCTGCCTGCAGGGCATTGGTTTAATCCCCACTGGTTCACGATGTCTTTTTGCTCCGCCCCCTCGGTAGTCACCCTGATTTCTACCAGTCTCTTTTTGCTCTACCCTCTCTATGTCACATCCTGTTTCCACCCTACTTGGCGAGTATATACACAGCTGCTCTTTTGTTTTAACACACTTGGGATTGCTTTAGGCTCTGAGAGTTCCATAGTCTATCTCCTGCAATGCTAGCTCCGCACAAGTTCCTGATCCCTCTCCCACACAGCAGCCTAGGTTGGCTCCAGTTGAGTTCTCTCCAACCGAGAGAGCACTTGCTCGGGAAGAAGCACCCTCAGGCTCTCTGGGCACATCTTCCCTACCACTATCTTAACTGGAGCCACCACGATCTTACAGAAGTTCCCCAGTGTTTCCTTTTCTTCAGTATTGATCATTCCCAGTGTGGCCTCATTGCATAATTGGAATGCTTCTAAGATACAAACCCGATCAGAGTGTTTTGCGTATTTGTCAACATCATGTGGATGGCTTACACCAATACTCCAGTTTCTCAGTGACTTGCACACCTCTTCCCCAGTGAATAAATCGCTCCACTCCAAGTCAGCCATACATTCTCCCCACTGATCCAAATTCAAAATGAATATTTCATATTAAATTCATAAGTCGCACTCTCTGAATAATGAGTCTTATCTTTCCTGTTTTCCCACACAATATTTTTACTTATTTACTTATTCATTTATTTATTTTTATTATAAAATGGAAATATTGACAAGACCATAGGATAGGAGAGGTACAATTTCACACAATTCCCACCACCAGAACTCTGTATCCCATCCCCTCCCTTGATAGCTCTCCTCTTCTTTATCCCTCTGGGAGTATGGACCCAGGATCATTATGGGGTTCAGAAGGTGGGAATTCTGGCTTCTGTAATTGCTTCCCTGCTGAATATGGGCATTGGCAGGTCGATCCATACTCCCAGCCTGTCTCTCTCTTTCCCTAGTTGGGTAGGAATCTGGGGAGGTCGGGCTCCTGGACACATTGGTGGGGTCATCTGCCCAGGGAATTCCAGTTGGCATCATGGTAGCATCTGGAACCTGGTGGCTGAAAAAGAGTTAACCTATAAAGTAGAACAAATTGTTGACCAATCATGAACCTAAAGGCCAAAATATTGCAGATGAATATTTGAGTTCTCCATTTTGGAAATAGTAGGCCTATTTTAGATATATTCCAAGGGGCCCATGACCCTACTGATTTTTGCTTGAGCCTGACAGCTAATATGCAGATTTCCAAAGGGGAGATGGTGTCATAGTTGGAAAAAGGACTAGAAAGCTGGATAAGGGAAAGAGAATAGCTCCCATATATGGGAAAAGTGTAGAATACTGTTAACTATAACCCCCATAGCACAGGAGCCTATGTAACCTCTGCATCCCTCCCTGTATGTCTGAGCTCACATTCTGTGGTCATGGCTGGGAACATCCCAGGCTGCACTTATTTCAGGACCCATCATCCTCGGGTGGTAGGTAGACTATGTTATTCCACCTCCCTTCAGAGAATGAAACATTCCTTACCCTTGTTGATCCACATTGAGGGAAAGGTCCTAAAGGGGCCCACAAAGGGGTCCATTATGTGTTCCTGATGGAGATGACCAGTGACAGTAGTGAGAGGGATCTGTTAGAGGTCTAGGTCCATCATGTCCACCACACAATCTCATATGGAAACAGTTCTTGAAGACCCTGCAAGCTTTATTCCATTTTTTTCTTTAATTCTCAACACTTTTGTCTTCATTTATCTACTCATCTGTTTTAGTCAGTGAACCTTCCATTCCTGGTGGTCAGTTTTACCTTTTTAAAATTTTTTTTTTTTTTAATTAAAGAAAGGATTAATTAACAAAACCATAGGGTAGGAGGGGTACAACTCCACACAATTCCCACCGCCCAATCTCCATATCCCACCCCCTCCCCCAATAGCTTTCCCATTCTCTATCCCTCTGGGAGCATGGACCCAGGGTCATTGTGGGTTGCAGAAGGTAGAAGGTCTGGCTTCTGTAATTGCTTCCTCGCTGAACATGGGCGTTGACTGGTCGGTCCATACTCCCAGTCTGCCTCTCTCTTTCCCTAGTAGGATGGGTCTCTGGGGAAGCTGAGCTCCAGGACACATTGGTGGTGTCTTCAATCCAGGGAAGTCTGGCCGGCATCCTGATGACACCTGGAACCTGGTGACTGAAAAGAGAGTTAACATACAAAGCCAAACAAATTGTTGAGCAATCATGGACCCAAAGCTTGGAAAAGTGGAGAGGAAGTATTAGGGAGGTACTCACTGCAAACTCTAGTATACTTCTGCTTTCTTACTTTGGTGCCATACTCCAAACTCAGGCAATTTCTGCTTTGCGTTTCTACTTCTTCTTTTTTTTTTTTTTTACATGCATAACATTCCCCAGATTCCCACTTAGCAATACAACCCCCACTATTTCATTCATCATTTTTCACGGACCTGTATTCTCCCCACCCACCCACCCACCCCAGAGTCTTTTACTTTGGTGTAATACTCCAATTCCATTTCAGGTTCGACTTGTGTTTTCTTTTCTAATTAAAAATTTTTTATTATATTTGATAGGATAAAGAGAAATTAAGAGGGGAGGAAGAGATAGAAAGGGAGTGAGAAAGAGAGACACATGGAGCACTGTTTCATTGCTTATGAAGCCACCTCCCTGCAGGTGGGGAGAAGGGGCTTGAACCTGGATCCTTGTACCTGGCATCATGTGCAGTCAACCAGGTGTGTCACTACCAACTTCCTTGCTTAATCTTAAATGACTTCCACTTGAACTATACTTGGAATAAAAATTCTGATTCTTTCATTTGGTGTTAGTTTGTCTGGGCCTTGATGATTTCTTCTTTTATGTACCTCCTTGAGCATATGTTACTGTCTCCTTTTAGCTGTTTTGCTAAAAGGTCTTTTTCTTGTTGTGGTTTTTATTTGCAGTCCTCTTTGCATTATTGTCTTACATCTTCAGATGGTGGCTTCTCCTCAGTTCTTTTTTTAAAATTTTTAAAAAATATTTTATTTTATTTATTTATTCCCTTTTGTTGCCCTTGTTGTTTTATTGTTGTAGTTATTGTTGTTGTCATTGTTGGATAGGACAGAGAGAAATGGAGAGAGGAAGGGAAGACAGAGAGGGGGAGAGAAAGATAGACCTGCTTCACTGCCTGTGAAGTGACTCCCCTGCAGGTGGGGAGCCGGGGTTCGAACCAGGATCCTTATGCCGGTCCTTGTGCTTTGCGCCACCTGCGCTTAACCCACTGCGCTACAGCCCGACTCCCCTTCTCCTCGGTTCTTAAGTTTTATTTTAATGCCAGTCCACAGGAATTCCTTCTTTGATCACTGAATTAAAATAAGTCTTCTCCTAGATCTTTTCCATGCCATTCTTCTATAAAGCCAACTTTTTTTTCTTCACAGAACCCCACATGTATTCATTTATTAATTATGTGTTAATTTATTTTATTTATTTTGCATCCAAAGTTATCGCTGGGGTTTGGTGCCTGCACTGTGAGTCCACTGTTCCTGGCTGCCTCTTTCTCTCTCTCTTTCTTCCTTCCTTTCTTTTTTTTCATTTTATTCAGTAGAACACAGAGAAATTGAGAGGAGAAGAGAGGGGAGATAAAAAGGGAGAGAGAGACACACCTGAAGAACCTGTTTCACTACTTGTGAAGCATACCCACTGAAGGTGGGGAGTGGGACTTAAACCTGAATCCTTTCACGAGACCTTGTGCACATTACTATGTGTGCTTAACCAGATGTGCCACCACTTGGCTACTGTGTTCATTTATCTGTTCCTGTCTTTTACTCTAACCTTCAAGCCCCATACATACTGTAGTTAGCATCATATCTGCTAATTTTGAGATTCATTTATCCTGCTTTTATTAATACACACACCAACAACAAAAACCAACCAACAACAACAAAACCATATTTATTTAGTGTCTGTTGTTATACTCTTTAGATATTGGAGATGTAGTTATTAGTCAATACAGACGTGAGCATTGTTTGCCCTTATAGCTCTTGAAGTCTTGTGAGAAGTGCAGCAATTAATTAAAAATAGTACTAGTGCTATATTGGGAAAGTCCAGGATGCGGTGGAAGCACATAAAACAGAAGCCATCTCGGTGTTGGTGTGAGGGTTCAGAGCAAGCATCCTGGAAGAAGTGAAGCCTAATCCATCAGTAGGAAATTATAGGATGAAATGCAAAGGAGAATTCTGTTGGAAGTGGAGGTAGCACCACGTAACAGGGATACAAAGGCAAAGAGAACCATGGTGCAGTCAAAGAGCTTAAAGGGGCTCAGTGTAGGCGGGACATACAGATTGCAGGCAGGAAGTGGACAGAGGTATGCGGCTCGCTGTAGGCAGGACATACTGATTGCAGGCAGGAAGTGGACAGAGGTACGTGGCTCACTGTAGGCGGGACATACAGATTGCAGGCAGGAAGTGGACAGAGGTATATGGCTCAGTGTAGGCGGGACATACAGATTGCAGGCAGGAAGTGGACAGAGGTATGTGGCTCACTGTAGGCGGGACATACAGATTGCAGGCAGGAAGTGGACAGAGGTATGTGGCACGCTGTAGGTGGGACATACAGATTGCAGGCAGGAAGTGGACAGAGGTATGTGGCTCGCTGTAGGCGGGACATACAGATTGCAGGCAGGAAGTGGACAGAGGTATGTGGCTCGCTGTAGGCGGGACATACAGATTGCAAGCAGGAAGTGGACAGAGGTATGTGGCTCACTGTAGGTGGGACATACAGATTGCAGGTAGGAAGTGGACAGAGGTATGTGTGGAGAGGCATTAATCATGCAGCACTTGAAAGCTTTTTTTCAAAGAGCAGTGAGGAGGACTGAAGGATTTTCTAGGAGTTGACAGATACTATTATATTTGTGTTAAAACTTATTGAAGAATGCTGACTGGGGAAAGATAGAAATTTCTGCTTGGCAATGGGCAAGCTATTTTAGGATGGATATTTAGGGGGTAAATAACACACTACTTCAGACAAATATACTTATAAAATGATTACTTTGGGGCTGGGCAGTGCCGCTTGAATGCACATGTTACAAAACACAAGGACCCATGTTCAAGCCCCTTATCCCCACTTGTGAGGGGAAGCATCCTGAGTGGTGAAGCAGTGTTGCAGATGCTTGTCTCTTTTCTCCCTGTTTCCTTTTTCCCTCTTGATTTTTCTTTGTCTCTGTCCAAAATAAATAAATAAATGAGATATTTTTAAGAAAGTAAAATACTTACTTTTTAACATAATTTTTCATTGGCATTGTGTATAAGTAATAAATTCACCAAAATAAATTTCTATCTTTAGGGACACATTTAGGTAATAAGAGTAGAGTGAGGAAGAAAGAAGTATAGGTATCAGAAAACAAAGAGAGATTCATAGTATCAAAATATAAATTCTGGCTCATGATTGGTGACTTCTCAGACTTCTGGTCTCAGCTTAAAAGTCTTGATGCTGCACGATGTCTGTCTAGTTTAAAGATAAGGATAGACAACAATGATAAGATCTTTCTCAACCAAGTGAAACATGAAGGAAGGTCATCTGTGATGGGAAGCTTTCTGTTGTCACCTTCTTTATCTCTAAGTCCCCTGGCTGTCTCTGGGTGGTAGTGCTCTGTCGTTAATGTTTGGGGCTCCAGCAGGCCGGGCTAGCTTCACAGTGGTAGACGACCAGAGACACATGGCTGGGCAGAGAAGCTTTATTCACGAGTGGGCAAACATGTGCTCTCCTGTCTTTCTGCTCTGGCGGTAAAGAGAGACCCTTAAACTAATCACCACACAGATCTGTCCTCCATCTCCTCATGCAGCCACGCCAAGAACTCTGGAACTCTTAGCATAGGGGGCAGGGAGAAAGAGGGCCCGCGAAACTAGCAAGGGCCAAACCAATTCTCCTGGCGGTGGAGGGAAGGAGACCAAACCAATATGTAACATACCAACAGTGCCCTATAGAGACGACTGTGGAGGGGTGAAGGGGCTTTTCTGTTGTTGTTAGACTGCTTGAGTGGTGATGAGAATGATGGCAGCACCACAGAAGAGAACTCCTAAGAAGGGATAGGCCTGGGGTAATGTTCTTGATGATCTGAAGTGGGCATTAAAATGTCATTATCATCTTATAACTACATAGGACTTTATAATTTAAAAATCCTTCTCTGTCCTACTACTTATTTGAGTTTCACAGTAACATTTTGATGGATTATGCTGTCCTCATTTCACTGGTGAAGAAAATAAGATTTCAGTTATGTAAGTGAGTTGACTCTGTGACATACTTGTGAATGGTGGTATCCTAATTTCTTCTTAATTATTTTTTCTGAAGAGGGTGCCTCTCCATTTTTAAGAACTCTGTTCTCATTGCTTCTGCTTAAATTAACCATAGTTTATTAAATGATCTTGAAAGAAAAATATAAAGTAAATCACTGTACAAAGCTTTATTATTAGGGAATGAGGCATTCTGTCTAAGCTAATTACCCAAATAAAGGCATTAAAATTATTACTTTAATTTTTAAAATTTAATCCTTCATTCCTCCCTCCTTCCCCTTCCTTTCTTCCTCCCTCCATTTCTTCCTCCCTTTCTTTTTTTCTTTCTTTCTTTCTTTTTCATTCTCCTTTTCCAGGACCATTGTATGTGGTTATGTGTGAGCTCAATCATGTGTGCCACTGTCTGCCCCCCTAAAATAATTTTTAATGGAAAATTTCCAAAACTATACTTTAGAGCTTCCTGGTTAATTTATTTTTTAATCTATGGCAATACAGTGCTTATATGTTAGAAGGTTCTCAGTAGATGTATATTGAATTATCATTATGAACAACTGCTATTATATACTAAGGATCCCTGCTGAGGACTTAGAAAAATATTTTGTCAAATGACTCATATTAGGGTGCTTTTTTGCTTGTTATTTCTGTGCTTGCCCATGTCATTAGGATGTTACTTGTTACATCTTTACATCATGGCACTTCCCTCCATCCTTTGCTTATTTGCTATTTCTTACTTTAATGGTCTGGGAAAGAAAACATGCAAGTTAAAAAATTAATTTATAAGACTAGTTGATGGGATGTAAATGAAGCCCAGTTGTCTCTTGTGTTCTAGAGTGTGAATTGTGTGACAGTCATAAGAAATGGTCACTGCCTCCCATATCAGGTCTTCGAGTTCCTTTTTCCTGAGGTGGTCAAAGCAGTGCATCTCAAATGGAGGCGTGCTCATGCAGTCTCTTTTACTAAGCATCTCTGGTGGCATCCTGTGTCTTGTAGGATTACAATCAGACTTTTTCACTTTTTTCCTAACCCTCCAAAATTTTTGATGACCTTTTCTCTCCCTTTCTATAGTTATTTCATTTAGTTCCCTTAAGTACCTGCCTCATTTTTCAATCAAGCTAAATCATAACCTGTTAGCCTATGGTTTCATTCTGTTCATCTATGATGCTTCATCGATTCTTGAGATGCTAACTGCTGCTCAGCACTATCAATACTCAGCTGAAGTTTTATTTTACTAGCAAGCACAGGCACCCAGCTTTCCTTGTTCCAGTACTTTATACTGTGGGGTGAAGTAGGAGTCCCTTGGTTTTTTCCTGGTTACCCTGTCACAGACAGCATTTCATGAGCTGAATGAAAAACTCTTGTGAGAAACATCTGGGTTATTTATTTATTTATTTATTTATTTATTTTTTATATTATAGAATTACATGTCAACAGGGGTTTGAATCCACACCATTCCCACCACCAGAGTTCTGAATCTTCAGCCTCCCCACTGCAAGCCGTCACAGTTCCCCTAAGTTTGTAGACATGGGCCAACCATCATCTCTATAACTGTCTGTCTACATTTATACATAATTGCTCCCTTTTTTCCTGATCCAATCCTCTCTTCCCCTCCAAGCCACTCATGACAGCATAACTACCTCCATATGTCCCTCTCCTTTTCCGTCTCTTTCTCTGGGTGCTGATGGAGCCGGAGTGCAGTGTCCTCTTTTCTTTATCCTATCACTTCTCCCTCGCTGGGAGTAAGGATCAAGGTTGTTGTGGGGGAGCAGAAGGTAGGAGTTCTTTCTGTAATTGCTTCTCCACTGAGCATGGGCGTTGACAGGTCGATCCATACCCCCAGCCTGTTTCTATCTTTCCCCAGTGGGCCAGCACTCTGGAGATGCAAGAGTCCAGGACACACTGGTGAGGTCGTCTGCCCAGAGAAATCAGGATGGAGTCATGGTAGCTTCTGTAACTTAATGTCTGGAAGGTGGCATGACCTATGTTGAGACAAAATGATTAGTGAACAGGGACTAAAGTAGGACTAGAGCAGATGAGATTAGGGATTTTAGGGTAGAAGGAAGCTAGGAAGTCCATTTTAGGCATGTTCCTGGGGGCACACAACTATGGTAGTTTTGCTTGAGTTTGATAGCTAGCCTGAAGTTGGATAAGAAAATTGTCTGAGAGAATGGTGTCAGACAAAGGGGCTAGAAAGTTGGAGTAGGGCAGAGAGTAGCACCTGTTCTTTAAAAAAAGTTCTGTAGCTAAAATTAACTATTTACTTCCATCCACCTGCTCCAGGGCACATATATATGTATTTATATTTAGCACCAGAGCTGGTATAACCTCTAATTCCCTATTGGTCTGAACTTATAGCTCATGGTCACAACTGGGAACATTGCAGGCTGCACTTATTTCAGGACTAGTCTTTGAGTGCTGCAGGGTGGGTTACCCCCAGCCTCCCTTTGGAGACTGGGGCTATCCCTACCATCGTTGCTTTATGGTGAGGATGAGGTCCTGGGAGGGCCCACAAGATGCCGTTCTTTATGGCAGCGAGCAGTGGTGGTGGAGAGAGGGACCCTTTCAAGGTCTAGGCCCATCATAGAAACATTTGGATTTTTCATGTCTAAATCCTAGTACCATCTCTGCTACAAAAACAGAGACCATTAGAAAACAGCCATGTTTGCTGAATGGCTAAAGGCTCTGAATGGGGTAATCACTTAGCACGAAATGGTGTGCAGTAAAGTATAGTGAACCAACGTACAGGGAGTTACATGCCGTTCTCATGTAAGGTTCCACCCAGGCTAGTTCCAGTTTATAGGTGTTTTCTGTATTAGGTGTCCATCTGTTATCAGTTTAGTTTTTGACATCTGAAGATGAATTTCTGATTGCTTACAGTTCATTTTTTCTTTCACAACTCTGCCTTATGGTGGTGATGGAAATAGAACTTGGGGCCTGTGATGTCTCAAACAAGCATGATAGTCTGTTTGCTGCATATCTTTTTAAATACACTCCCAGTAATCATTATGTAGTTAAACAGGAAAGCCTTACTTTAAGGAATTTCATACTTTGGTCTCATTCTTATTGTAAGTGGCAATTACCTGTTTTCATTTTACCATTTTACAGATGATAGACTATGTGAATAGTGTGACTGTATATAAAAATTAAAAAAAAAAAAAAGAACCAACCAAACAAAAAAAATCTTTTTGCATAACTGTTAGGCTATCTTCCCAACCTCTCTATTTCTTTGAGTAGTTTTTCTCTATTCTAGCATTATTTTATAGTTTGTTTCTTTTGAATTTTTACTGTTTGCTTCTCTAATATTGAAAGAATCTGAATTATTTGCATGAGCACTCGTTCATGGTGCCCTAGGAAAAGTCTTATTTAAATTGGCTATTGTCATTTAGATTTCCTGATGGGCTTAATATGTGTCTTATTTCTCCCCTGGGGCTCAAGTTATGGGTCCAGAACTCCAGATAAACTTAACCCTAAATTACATGCTGCCTATGTATTTTAATCAGAAGCCTGAAATCCTTGCAGACTTTGCTTTGCAAGTCACTGATTTTGAACTCTGTCACTGTGTCTGGTTGCTCATGTAATTTTAAATCCTAGTTGAGCTTCAATTTCAAGAAATATGAGCCAAAATCAGTAAATGAGGATTTCAAGAACTGTTGAACTATGAAAAGTAGTTTCATTGGTTGTTGAAATATGCAAATAGTGAACAATTTTCAATTGGTGTTTTTGAATTCACTTTTTATGGTTTAAAGATGGACAGTAGTAGACTGGGAAGGAAGCTCACCTGGGAAGAGGTCTGCTTTTCCCTGTGCCCAGCCCAGGTTCAAGTCCCTGACATCCACATCATTGGGCATAATTCAGAGATTAGTATTGGTGGTCTGCATAGAATACTACACATTTCATTTTTATTTTATTATTTGCATCTTATTTTACAACATCTTCATTTTTATGTCTGCTGGGCATCTCATAAATGGTGTCAAAATTCTTAATTTTTACCCTTCCTCCCCATGACTTATTCTCCCTAAATCTTAAGTTGTGATAGAACCAACATCAAACAACAGTTTGCTTGAGCCTCAAATCCCAAATTTGAAAGTCATTTTCAACTTCTTCCTCTCTTTCTCATATAACCCAGTGGAAGTTTCTATCCTTTCAATCCCCTCCAAATATTCTTTCCTTTTTAGTACCGCTGTCACAGCCAGGGAGTAAGCCATCACTACTGCTCCACCACTAAAACAGAACCTCTCTCTGACTGTTCTGTAGTGATGGAGTCTGGGTCTTGAATGTGTGCATGTCTAATCACTGCAGTTTGCTGCTTTTTCGCTTTTTCTCACTGCCCTTAGAATAAAATCCGTGCTACTTATCAGACCCAGTAGCTTTGAAAATGCAGAGTTTGGGGAGTCAGGCGGTAGCGCAAAGGGTTAAGTGCAGGTGGCACAAAGCACAAGGACCAGCCTAAGGATCCCGGTTCGAGCCCCTGGCTCCCCACCTGCAGGAGAGTTGCTTCACAAGCAGTGAAGCAGGTTTGCAGGTGTCTAACTTTCTATCCCTCTCTCTGTCTTCCCCTCCTCTCTCCATTTCTCTCTGTCCTATCCAACAACAATGACATCATCAACATCAATAATAACTACAACAATAAAACAACAAGGGCAACAAAAGGGAATAAATAAGTAAAATATTAAAAAAGAAAGAAAATGCAGAGTTTGTCAGAGGCCTAGGATGGTGGGCATGGGCACAGCTGGCTACTAAGGGTGTAGAAATGAGCGACCCTTAGAAATCTGTTCAGAAGACAACTGCTAATGGGGAGTTTGATGTGAAGACAAAGAATGAGGTAGGGGGCAGCAGGAGAGATGAGAAGGAATCTAAAAGTGATTTTTGCTGGGAGAAAGCAGGTAATAGTATACTCATTAGAGCACACATGTTAACCATGTGCAAGGAGCCAGGTTCAAGCCCCTGGTCCCCATTTGCAGACAGAAGCTTCATGAGTCATGCAGCAGTTCTGCAGGTGTCTTCCTTTCTCTCTCCCTCTATATCTCCTTTCCCCTCTCAATTTCTCTCTGTCCTGTCATGTATAAGGAAGGAAGGGTGAAAGTGAGGGAGGGAAGGAAAGAAGGAAGGGAAAAGATGGAGCAGTGGATTTATCTTGCAGTCACTGAGCCCCAGCGATAACCCTGGTGGCAATAAAAAATGATTTATTTATTTATTTATTTATTTTTAGAAAAAAGAGACTTGAATAATCTCATATAGTAAAGGAGGTGGAATAGGAAAGCTTCTAATGTTGGGTGAAAGAGAAGACTGTAATGCATATGAAGGGGCAAAAAAAAAAGGTAGGAGGTTTAGTCTTACACGCTGGAATAGTTATATATTGCTCTGTAGCAACTTAAAATGACAAACATGCATTATATAATATGATTTATTTACTTTAAAAAATTACTTACTTCATATAAGGCAGAGAGAGCTAGTTTCTTATGAGAGAAGCCAGGATACCATTCTGTACATGCTGTCCTGGGAATTGAACCAGGAACTTCAGCCATGCAAGCCCGGAGATCTTACAGTTGTGCTATTCCTCAGGCACTATCATGTCATTTCTGGGTAGTTCTTATTTAGGATTTCTTGAGAGACTGTAGCCAAGCTGTTGACCAGAGCAACTCACAAAAGACTTGCAGGAGTTGGAGCTGCTGCTTTCAAATTGTTGGCAAGAAGCTAATTTCTCCATGCAGGGGCCTTCCTATAAGGCTGCTTGTGACAAGATTTTACCTAGAGCAAGTGGCCCAGGGAGAGCAGGAGAGCAAAAGCCCAAGACAGAAAATGCAGTGCCTTTTAAAGCCTAACGTGACTTACAAAGACAGGCCACTTGCATGACTTCTGTCGTACACTATTGCTTAGCGGTATCGATTAGTTCTGGTGTGATGCGGGTGGAGCTGCACAGGGCTTGCTGACCATTAGGCAGGGCTTATCTTAAAACTCACCTTAGGGAGTCGGGCGGTAGCACAGCAGGTTAAGCGCACATGTCGTAAAGTGCAAGGACTGGCCTAAGGATCCTGGTTCAAGCCCCCGGCTCCCCACCTGCAGGGGAGTCGCTTCACAAGTAGTGAAGCAGGTCTGCAGGTGTCTATCTTTCTCTTCCCCTCTCTGTCTTCCCCTCCTCTCTCCATTTTTCTTTGTCGTATCCAACAACAATGACATCAATAAGAACAATAATAACTATAACAATAAAACAACAAGGGCAATGAAAGGGAATATATATATATAAACTCACTTAAAAGGTTGTTACTGTTGAACTCAAAAAACAAAGCAAAACAAACAAAAAACTCAACTATCCTTGCTCTGTAAAAATGAATGTGAGAAAGACAGGAGAAAATTGAGAGTCAAATTATTGGCTTCAGTTTTCTCAGTGAAATGGGTGACAAAGTTATGTTCTTTTTCCTTGTTAAAATTTATTTATAAAAAGGAAACATTGACAAAACCATAGGATAAGAGGGGTACAACTCCACACAATTCCCACCACCATAACTCTATATCCTATCCCCTCCCCTGATAGCAACCTCTCCAAACCAGAGAATACACACCCAGGGAAGAAGCCCCTGACACGCAAGCCCAGCAGGAGTTGGTGTACTGCACCAAAGTAAAAGACTCTGGGGTAGGGGGGAGGGAGAATACAAGTCAAATAAGGATGACAGAGGACCTAGTGGGGGTTTTATTGTTATATGGAAAACTGGGAAATGTTATGCATGTACAAACTATTGTATTTACTGTTAAATATAAAACATTAATTCTCCAATAACAAAATTAAAAAAAAAGATGAAATAAAAGCGTAACTTGTGGGCATAGGTAGATAGCATAATGGTGATGCAAACAGATTCTCATGTATGAAACTCTGAAGTCCTAGGTTTAATCCCCTGCACCACCATAAGCCCAAACTGATCAGTGGTCTGGTAAAAAATAAATAATTAAATAAAATAAAGGAAAGAAAAAAAAGCCTAATGGGTTTTAAAGAAGGCATTTTAGCAATATATTCCTGGAGTGTTAAAACATACATGTACCCTACGTTTCCACATGGGGTCATCCATCCTGTCCAAATGGCCCACATACTTCTCCAGTATATGCCTTTTTCATTTTCCTGACTAAAGGTGGAAAATAATCTCTGAGGAATACTTAGATGAGGAATGGGGAGCTTAAATGAAAGATAAACATTACTCATCTGAGTCATAAATACAAAAAATAAAAATATAAAAAGAAGAAGACATGAAACATCTACTGAATGGAGTACTACTTTTCTTTTTTATAAATAGGAAACACTGACAAAACCATAGGATAAGAGGAGTACAACTCTACACAGTTCCCACCACCAGAACTCTGTATCCCATCCCCTCCTCTGATAGCTTTCCTATTTTTTGACCCTCTGGGAGTATGGACCCAAGGTCATTGTGGGATGCAGAAGGTGGAAGGTCTGGCTTCTGTAATTGCTTCCCCACTGAACATGGGTGTTGACAGGTTGATCCATACTCCCAGCCTGCCCCTCTCTTTCCCTAGTGGGGCAGGGTTCTGGAGAAGTGGAGCTCCAGGACACATTGGTGGGTTTGTCTGTCTGGGGATGTCTGGTCAGCATCATGCTAGCATCTGAAACTTGGTGGCTGAAAAGAGAGTTAATATATAAAGCCAAACAAATTGTTGACTAATCATGAACCTAAAGGCTGGAATAGTGCAGATGTAGAGTTGGGGGGCATCTCCATTTTGTAGATAGCTAGTAGGCATCTTTTAGTTATATTCCAAAGGGCCTGTGGCTATATTAGTTTTTTTTTTAGGCTAAATACTTAATGTTTCAGATATGTAATGTGATAGAATTTTGACACTGGGCTTAATCAGTTCTAAAAAATAGGAAAAAAATTAAATACCTAAGTTATCTACAACCTTAGGACAAATATATATGAAAATTATTTGGCCCTGAAGACACTTGTCTTTTATAAAAATCCTTAAATTTCATAAAGCAAGTCTAAATGACTGGCTAAAGAGTTTATGAGCTGGGAGTCATGTGGCAGCACAGCAGGTTAAGTGCACGTGGCACGAAGCAAAAGGACCTGCGTGAGGAGGTCCCTGTTCGAGCCTCAGGCTCCCCACCTGCAGGGTAGTCGCGTCATAAGTGGTGAAGCAGGTCTGCAGATGTCTCTCTTTCTCTCCCCTTCTCTATCTTCCCCTTCTCTATCCATTTCTCTCTGTTCTAACAACGACAACATCAATAACAACAATAATAAGAAAAAAGGAAGTTATGAGCTATATACACCATGGTATACTACTCCACCAAAAAAAAAAAAAAGAAAAAAACGATATTGTAACAAAATGGATGGATTTGGAGGTGGCTATGCTTAGCAAAATAAGTAAAGAGATGAAAGACAGCTACTAGATGCTTTTTATCATTTGTGGAATCTAGAGAACTGATACATGTGAGCTTACAACACATATACACAAGCAAACTGTAAGGTTTCTGAGAACTATGGTGATTATCTTTGGGAGATAAGATGGTGGGGACACAGTATTTTGGTGGTGGGTATAGTGTGGAGCTATATATTATAATCTTAACTGTTAACCCGCTATTAATCACAAATAAAAAATTTAAAAGAGGGAGTTGGGCTGTAGCAGCGGGTTAAGCGCAGGTGGCGCAAAGCACAAGGACTGGCATAAAGATCCCGGTTCGAACCCGGCTCCCCACCTGCAGGGGAGTCGCTTCACAGGCGGTGAAGCAGGTCTGCAGGTGTCTATCTTTCTCTCCTCCTCTCTGTCTTCCCCTCCTCTCTCCATTTCTCTCTGTCCTATCCAACAACAACAACAACAACAATAACTACAACAATAAAACAACAAGGGCAACAAAAGGGAATAAATAAATAAAATAAAATATTAAAAAAAAATTTAAAAGAATCTCCATATGTTATCTAACACTCAAAATAAGGGAGCAGTAACTCCTAACTTTTAATGCAGTAAGAGGATTATATTTATTTATTGTATATATTGCTCTTAACTAATGAAAAATTATGCTTGGGTACAGTGAAAAAATTTCAATGAGATAAATCCTGTCAATGCAATAAGTAATAAGGCTATCAGCATACATATAAAAATGGAAATATCATTACTGAATTTTCCAAAATTACACAAATTCTGGGGGAAGTGTATGTGCATCCTTGTGATGACAACAACCCTTAAATCAATATTCCCTCAATAAAGTGATACTGAAGTTGACTTTTTAATTTTTTAATCATACTGTTTACCATGTGTCAGTTTATTAATAGTAACAAGATAGAAGCACAGAAAACAAAAATATTTACTACCAAATTATTTAGAGCAGCTTTAATATTCCCTAAATCATGTCTTATATTTTTAAATTTTTATTGTCTTTCTTTTTTTTTAATTTTTAAAAAATATTTTATTTTATTTATTTATTCCCTTTTGTTGCCCTTGTTGTTTATTGTTGTAGTTATTATTGTTGTTGTCATCGTTGTTGGATAGGACAGAGAGAAATGGAGAGAGGAGGGGAAGACAGAGAGGGGGAGAGAAAGATAGACACCTGCAGACCTGCTTCACTACTTGTGAAGCGACTCCCCTGCAGGTGGGGAGCCGGGTTCGAACAGGGATCCTTATGCCGGTCCTTGTGCTTTGCGCCATCTGCGCTTAACCTGCTGCGCTACAGCCCGACTCCCGTCTTTATTTCTTTATTGGGTAGAGACAGCCAGAAATTGAGAGGGAAGGGGTTGATAGAGAGGGAGAGAGACAGAGAGACACCTTCAGCCCTGCTTCACCACATGTGAAGCTTTCCCCTGCAGGTGGGGACCGGGGGCTCGAACCCATGTCCTTGGACATTGTAACGTGTGCTCAACCAGGTACGCTACCACACGGTTCCCTATGTCTTATATTTTTAAGATAAAGGAAATAAAAAGATAGAAATCAGAAGTAAATTATCTTAATTAAGATTCTATAAACATTTCATAGATAATGTGACTTTTTATTTATCAAATAGAGAAGTATTCATGAATCCACCATGTTCTTGAGTGGAAGATAAAATACAATACTTCTATTACCATTGATAAAATCTGAATAACTTTCCCACCAGACTAGTTTCTACATTTGGTGATCCCTTATAATCATTTTTTATAACCCATGTAAATAAGAGACAATATATATTACACTATGAATTTGGAGAATGTACTACAATTTTTAAAAATAGATGGCTCAAAGGTAATTTTGTCAGAGTCCTTTTATTAGGAAAGTAGAAATAGAAATGTGATTTCTAATATTTAATGAAATGCAAATTAAATACTTCTCTTTGTTAAACATCAGAATGGTCAATGCATAAGTCATTCTCTAATATTCAGATTCATGCTGTGAATTTAAAATTCTAATTCTGCAGTTCATTTCTCTCTTACCTCAGCACTGACAATATCTGCTTAGCCTATCCCTGAAATAAGGCTCATTTTCTTTGGTGACAAAAGGATTGGAAGTTGGCTTTTTCTAGCTTTCCTGAAGCACTGCAGTTGCCATTTCCACTCAAGGTCCTATAGGTCTTACTAATCATGCAAATGTGAAAAAAATTTAAAAGCTCTGCAAAAATTTTGGAGTAGGTTCAATAAAACTAGCTATCTCAAGCTAATATTAATATTGAGAGGAAAGCACTGACACCAAGAAGATAAATGGGGTTAAGTCATTTCAAGTCATTTATGTGAAGTGTGGTTTACAAAGAATTACCATCTAAGAAAACCCAATGTAACTGCAAGCTTAGTAATATGAGCAGTTGACATTCAGTAAATGCAAACCCAACACAGTTGTTCTGCAGCTGTGATTCGGCACTTCACACTGGAATGTCAGCGAGGAAACACAGCCATGCAACTCAGTTAAGGAAAAAATAGTTGGGAGTCGGGCAGTAGTGCAGCGGCTTAAGCGCAGGTGGCGCAAAGCACAAGGACCAGCATAAGAATCCTGGTTGGAAAGTTCCAGATGCTAGCAGGATACCAACCAGAGTTCCCTGAACAGATGACCCCACCAATGTGTCCTGGAGCTCCGCTTCCCCAGAGCCCTTCCCCACTAGGGAACAAGAAAGACAGGCTCAAGTATGGATCAATCTGTCAATGCCCATGTTCAGCGGGGAAGCAATTACAGAAGCCAGACTTTCAACCTTCTGCATCCCACAATGATGCACAAGTTGTACCCCTCTTCTCCTATGGTTTAATCAATGTTTCCTTTTTATAAATAAATTTTTTTAAAAAAAATGAATAGGAAAGCTATCAGGGGAGGGGATGGGATACAGAGTTATGCTGGTGGGAATTGTGTGGAGTTATACCCCTCTTATCCTATGTTTTTTGTCAGTGTTTCCTTTTTTTTTTTTATTTAAGAAAGGATAAATTAACAAAACCATAGGGTAGGAGGGGTACAACTCCACACAATTCCCACCACCCAATCTCCATATCCCACCCCCTCCCCTGATAGCTTTCCCATTCTCTATCCCTCTGGGAGCATGGACCCAGGGTCATTGTGGGTTGCAGAAGGTAGAAGGTCTGGCTTCTGTAATCGCTTCCCTGCTGAACATGGGCGTTGACTGGTCGGTCCATACTCCCAGTCTGCCTCTCTCTTTCCCTAGTAGGGTGGGTCTCTGGGGAAGTGGAGCTCCAAGACACATTGGTGGGGTCTTCAATCCAGGGAAGCCTGGCCAGCATCCTGATGGCATCTGGAACCTGGTGACTGAAAAGAGAGTTAACATACAAAGCCAAACAAATTGTTGAGCAATCATGGACCCAAAGCTTGGAATAGTGGAGAGGAAGTGTTAGGGGGATACTCACTGCAAACTCTAGTGTACTTCTGCTTTCAGGTATATATTATGCAGTAGTTTATGGATATGTGTGAACATATGCTCTCTCTCACAGAAACTGGTGTATATCTAGGTTTTGGGACTTTGTTAGAAAGTGAACCACCTGAGATGGAATTAGAGTATACTATGAAAGTAAAGGTCTCACCCGAGTAATGAAGCTGAAGGGTTGTCATTCCACACGTGAAGTCTCTAGACACAGTCTAAAGTGAAGCATGTTGAGGTGGCCATGTTGCATTGATTAGGTTGTGATCGGCAGATGCAATATTATTTTATATGGACTGGGAGAGGCATACGGGAAAGTGGGCCCTTTCCAACGGTTCCGGGACTGGGGGGAAGTAGAGGCTCTATAGTGGAGATGTGAGGTTCCTGCTGTCTTAGGGTTCAAAAAGACAATCGATAGTTAATGTTATCATCACATTATTTGGTAATTGGGTTAACTTTGAAAAGTCCTTTTGTTAGGGTTTGCTGTACAGTACCCAGTATTTTGTATGTAGTTGTGCTATTGGTTGCTTCTGATCTACTTGGTCTAGGCTTCTGAGAGAGTCCGCCTATCAAATACACACAGCCTGTATATAAAAAAGATTCAGTCTGTGTTTTAAAAAACTTCGAGACCTACAATTAATTTTCCCCCTCTCGTATTAATTAACTAGTGATTTATATGACTACATTTTACTAGGAGTGTACATAAACACCATTCCCACCACCAAAAGACTGTGACCCATCCCTCCCACCCACTCCCATCCCCCACTGGCCCCAGTGTTTCCTTTTTATAAATAAAAATAAAAATAAAAAAGAATCCTGGTTGGAGCCCCCAGCTGCTCATCTGTAGGGGGGTCGCTTCACAGGTGGTGAAGCAGGTCTGCAGGTGTCTAGCTTTCTCTCCTTCTCTGTCTTCCCCTCCTCTCTCCATTTCTCTCTGTACTAACAATGATGACATCAATAACAATAATAACTACTACAACAATAAATAACAACAATGGCAATAAAAGAGAAAATAAATAAAATATAAAAAAAAATTAAAAAAAAGAAAGAAAAAGAGTTAAGGATAGGTTTTCTTGAGTAAGAATATTTACATGTACAATGAATAGGGCCAGGACACTCTCTGTGTTACAAACAGGAGAAAGTTAAGGACTCCCTCCATATTTTAAGGAGCTGTGCTGGGATGGCTGTTCTGGCGTGAGGGTTTCCCAACCTTTCCTGTCCATTTCAATGTGGATATGTTTCTCAGCTTCTAAAGGTGCTAAGAGTCACTTTAATAGGTTTCTAAATTTCTCTCAGAGGGAACTGCACCAAATGTAGCTGTGTTTTCAGTGTAATGTGGAAGAAGAGAAACCTATGAGCCTCCTATAGCTTATTCAACTCACTAACGTTTCTCATTCAAAGAACCTCTATGTTTTAATTCAGGAGATTAATCATTTACAGTAGGTACAGTTGTTGATATATGTGTAAAATTTCTAATTTGGGGGGAAGCGGGAGCAAAAAAAATTTTCTAATTTTCTGCAAAACACTCTAACCCCTATCCTAGGTCTTCCTCCACCAAAGTGCACTAGGACCTGAAAGTTCCCCCTCATTAACCCCAGAGTCTTTTACTTTGGTACAATGTATCAACTCCAGTCCAAGTTCAGCTCTGTGTTTTCCCTTCTGTTCTTGTTTTTCAACTTCTGTCTATGAGTGAAATCATCCCATATTCATCCTTTTGTTTCTGACTTATCTCATTTAACATGATTCCTTCAAGATCCAAGATGAGGTGAAGAAGGTGAAATCATCATTTGTAATACTGAGTAGTATTCCACTGTGTATATATACCACAGCTTTCTTAGTTATTTATTTGTTGTTGGACACCTGGGTTGTTTCCAGGTTTCAGCTATTACAAATTGTGCTGCTATGAACATAGGTATACATATCATTTTAAATAGATGTGATTGGTTCCTTAGGATATATTCCACAGGAGAGGAATTGCCAGGTTATAGGGTAGGTCCATGTCTAGCCTTCCAAGAGCTCTCCAGACTGCTCTCCATGGGGGCAGGACCAATTTACATTCCTCTATCTTATCCTCAACACAGTTCACAATAGTAGTAGGTGCTCAGTAAACTTTCATTTAAAGTAAAAGAACATCATACTGTATATTTAAAGTAGAGTTT
This sequence comes from Erinaceus europaeus, assembly GCF_950295315.1. Lineage (NCBI taxonomy): Eukaryota > Metazoa > Chordata > Mammalia > Eulipotyphla > Erinaceidae > Erinaceus > Erinaceus europaeus. The sequence continues at coordinate 105,587,897 of NC_080168.1, read as the reverse complement.
CAATAGTGAAAAATCAAACTGATCACCTTACTAAATCTTCCAAACAATCTAAAATGAAATAGCTGTAGACACCCAAATAAAATTCAAATTCCTAGAAAATTCATTGGCATAGGATACTTCTCTCAACACTGTTAAATAAGTATTTTTTGGTTTTATAAAGGTCAATTTTGAAAAATATACTTTATTTTAAATGACACAGAGTAATAGGAGAAATGGCACAGTGTTTATACTGCAATTAAATTAAGATGAGAACATTCAAAATAGTGGCTCTTATTTAAAAAGTGAGTGGTAAGCAATAGAATGTTTGGACCAAGTTTACTTAGAATTGTGTTTTAGGGGCTAAGTATGGATCAGTAAGTTGTCTATGGATCACAGAATGGCTAAATTCCCTACCTAAAAGAAAAATTCCAGAACTTATTACAGATATTACCTTATAAGGATACATTAGTTCTTGTAGAATAAGGTTTTACTTTCTTTAGTAAATTCTAGGTTTAGGGGAAAGAAAATGCCTGTGAAGAGGCTATAGAAAGCTGACTGTAAGAGTTTCAAAATGTGCTAGTGAGTGATGATAACACTATAACAGGACTGTTTTTAACTGAGCTATATGTTTTTTTCTGAGCATGATTTTTCAGTTGCTGTTATTCCCTATCCACAATTATGAATATTATTTTAAACTAATGTACAATACTCACTAATACATTTCAAATTTTATCACGAGAAAGTGGTGATCTGTTGTTAAAATTCGGAGGCTCTAGCTGGCCGGGCTAGCTTCACGGGCGGGTAACAGAAGCGACCAGAGACATACGGCTGGGCAGGGAAGCTGTATTTCTTTATTCAGGAACAACGATTCATAAACTAAGACAAACTAATCACCAAACAGAACTCTGTTGCCTCTTTCCCCTGCGACGGTGCCAAGCACTCTCAAACTCTGGAACTCTGGAACCCTCTTGGGGTTCCTTGGGGCGGGGCCAAGTGGGCCCGCAAAACTAGCAGGACTGATCCAATTTTCTTGGCAGGGGGAGAGCTAGAACAACCTAATGTAAAGCATACAACAGTGATCTATATAAACAATGGAATACTACTCAGCTGTTAAAAATTCACCTCTTCTTGGATGGAGTTTGAAGGAATCATGTTAAGTGAGATAAGTCAAAAACAAAAGTATGAATATGGGATGATCTCACTCATAGACAGAAGTTGAAAAAACAAGAACAGAAGGGAAAACACAAAGCAGAACTTGGACTGCAGTTGGTGTATTGCACCAAAGTAAACGATTCTAGGGGCTAGGGCGCAAGTCCTGAAACATGATAACAGAGGAAGACCTAGTGGGAGCTGAATTGTTATGTGGAAAACTGAAAAATGTTATGCATGTACAAACTATTTTACGGTCAACTATAAACCATTAATCCTTCAATAAAGAAAATATTAAAAAATAAAGGACCAAAAAAGCTAATATACACATATAGAAAGATGCTTAGTATCTCATAAAATCTATGTTGGATTGCTACAAAAAGGGAAAAAATATCCTTTAGTATGTTAAAAACTCATATGGTAGAGCCTTTAGTAGAGAAAAGTATGATTTAATTGTATATTCTTCACCTGCAGACCTCAGATGTTTGCATTTTTATATGAATGTATCAAACAATGTTTTTATGGCACCAGGTGGTGGTATGTCTGGTTGAGTGCACATGTTACAATACATAAGGATATAAGTTCAAACCTCCAGTCCCCACCTACAGGGGAAAACTTCATGAGTGGTGAAACAGTATTTCATGTCTCTCGGTCTTTCTCTATACCTCTCTCTCTCTCTCCCTTCCCTCGGTTACCCAGGATTTTCCTTGATATCATGTCTGTGAGAGGCAGTAACTCTAGAATAGTTATAAGTATAGTTGCTTTTTGAGTTTGTGTTTTAAGAATAGTTTAAATATAGTTGCTTTTTGCCCTCCTGCCCAGTGAGGTGGAAAATTCCTTGCCCTTTTCCCCATGACAGAACCTAAGAGGCCATCAATTATTTTGACAGACCCTGCAGCGAGCAGGACTCATCATGATCTCTGCAACAGAATACTGTTACCAGACAGTTAAAAATGGCCTGACAAATGATGACCTGATAGATTGCAAACAGATGGTTGGTGGTCCCAATAAAGAACAAAAAAATGTGGTGACCCCCACTTTGGCTGGGACCTATTGGTCTGGTGTGATGTCTAAAACTAGCCCATGCTTTGCTCTGAATAGATCAGGCTTTTGCTAAGTTTGAAATGATTGGATATAGGCTGGTAAGGTGATGTGTTCCCCCTCCCTGAGTGTAGTCTGAATTCCTATAAATTGTATGGTTTGAGCTTTGTTCAGGGTCGAGCTTGGTAGACTAACACCAGTCACCATCTCGGCCCGGATTGCAATTCGTGAATAAACATCTTTTGCTTCCTTGCAGTGGATGGTGGTTTGATTTCGCTCTTTAACATTTAGAGGCCCCAGCGAGATCTCCTCGGACAAGAGATTCCCGAGGACACCCCATCTTGGGTCCGGACCCCAGGAGGCCTTGGAAGCTTTGCCCGGCGCCGGTAAGTCAGGCCTGATTTTTCTTTTTGAGTACGGTACCGTCTGTGTGTCCCTGCAGGGCTTGGGGGTCTGTGGATTGCGGGACGCCGCATTGAAATCCCAGACCGCAGCACTGGGAAGTGACGACTTCCAGGCTGCTTGGGTTGGGTGATAACTGGATCTGAAACAGGGTCCGCACCCTAAGGATCTGGAACAGGGTCCGACAGCCCAGGGTTGGGTGATAACTGGATCTGAAACAGGGTCCGCACCCTAAGGATCTGGAATAGGGTCCGACAGCCCAGAATATTAGTTCTGTCTCTTGTGGCCACTCTTTGTGTCTGTTCTCTCCCACTCTCAATGTGGAATCCAGGGTGTTAGATATTGTCTAGACATTTGTTAATATCAGATTGTCTGTCTGTGTGTGTCTTGTCTGTTTGTCAGTCTGTGTTTTGTGTTCACTCACTTTCACTTTGCAGGAATGGGCCAGGCAGCAGCTCTAGTGCAGGGACAACACCCCCGCCCTGCCTAGGCACGGCCCGTGAGTGCTCCCTCCCCGCCTGCTGTTCGAGTCCCAGCTGCAGGGGCATGCCTGGCCGGCTTGTGAGTCCCCCAACATTTAAAGCTTTCTGCCCACTCATGGTAGCTGAGTTTCCCTGTTGTCTGTTATCCTAATGATTGTTGAACTAGATATTCTCATTGCTCTCCTCTTCCATTAGGGTTTGGTTTCTGATACTCCCCAGCTGGGAGAACAGGCTCCTGGTAATTTTAGTTTTTCTCTTTGGAGTACCTAATTCCTGGACTTTTGTTGTTTTGGTCTGGACCTAACCTGATCTTCAGCACTGCCTGACAAGCTATGTTTTGTGAGTGAGTGTTTCAAATGACTGACTTCTTGGGTGTGTGACCCATTTTGGAAGAAACTTGGTCAGGGTAACTCTTAAGATGGGCACAGCAAGAGTTTTGTGAAGATGAGCTGAATAGAGAAGTCTGGAAACTGTCCTTGGTCCTCTTGGGCTTCTCGTGGAGAGAAGCAGAAAGAATTTGTTTATTCCTCCTTGTTTTTTCTAGGGCTAGTTAAGGTCGTCCTAGGAGCTGTTAGTTTAAAAAAGAAAATCTTAGTGTATAAATGTGAGATGTTTCATCTTGAAAAACTGTGTGAGTGCAGGTCTAAATTTGTGTTTGACCATGTATGTTGCTAAGATGTGTCTGTACTGGTTAAAAGCTGCTCTTTTCCCTTAAACAATCAGTTCAGATATATCAATGATAAAAAGGTGACTATGATATGTCTTACATGTTTATATGCGTGTTTTAGGTTTGTTTTTGTGGTCTGAAAAACATTAATATTAAGGTTAAAAGTGTAAGTGACTTTAAAGCTATATTCTTATCAAAGTTCTTTAAAAAAAGAGTTTTCAGTACAGTTCTTATGTGGTAATATAAGGGTAAAAATTAATTTGCTAAGGCAGCTAAAGATTTAAAGTATTAAGTATTTAATGTGACAATTCTTCTTCTCCAAATTGATATGCAAATTATCTATGTATTTAACTGATATTGGTCCACAGCAAATTTGACATTTTTCTGACACTGGAGATGTTTTGAGGAGTCACTAGTATGTGTTAACTCTCTAAGTAATTAGAGCTCATTTAAAGTTTAAAAAAATTAGTTGAACTGAATTTGGTTTAGAGATCCTGGTTATGGGAATTGCTACAAGAGGTTAAAAAGATAACTTTTAAATGTATGCTCTTTAAAATTCAAACAGAGCTTCTCAAGTTAGGTATCACACACTGAAGATGTGTCTCTATCTCCTGTGTAAAAAATGGCAGAAAAGGTTATTGACATGTAAGAGTTTTAAAATACCTTCTCAACTAAAGAAGTAGAACTGGCTTAGGTGAGTGAAAAATAACACAGTGGTTATACTAATGATTTTCTAGCCTAAGGCTTTTGCTCTGGTTTTCCTCTTTATTATCTTTCTGCTTTTAAAAATTATCTGGTTTGTTTTAAGATGCTGTCAGAGATTTATTCTTGGCAAATGTTGTTTTTGGTCTGATAGAAGACTTGTTTTGGCAAATCCTGATTTAACAAAATTATTGTTTTGAATATTTAAGTTATGAGGTTTATTTTAGCCTTTTAAGTTGCCATATTAGAGCTCTAAGGGGTAAAATCTATTAAGAGTTTTATATCTATGCCTACTCATGATAGCTTTATGATGAGTAAAGATCTTAACAAAAAATGTTTTAATATTGTGCTTAAATTGTTTAAGCAGTTTTAAATAATGCTAAAGAAATGGTAATCATTTTATTATGTCAACACATTGGGTATTAACTTTATATACTGTACTGGTATATCTGTTTGTTAAAAAGGCCTTCTAAAATTATATAGAGATGTATAGGCCAATTCTGGTCATTAGATTGTCAATTTTAGTAAGCTCTTAATCTGGTTTTGTGTATGTCTTACTGGTTACAAATGTACAAGTACAGCAGTGATACCCCTTCAATCATACTGCCAGACTCTCTTAGGGGGTCTCCAAGGGGCAGTAAAATGGCCCACAAATCTCTCTAAGGTAAATAAAATGGCACTAAATTTGGCCTTTTGTTGCTCAAATCTGCCCCAGGTGTTAAAAGAAAGTTACAGAAGACAGAAAGATTTTTTTTAAAAAAAGCTGAGAGATTGCTCAGAAGGTTTTTTTAAAAAGTTGGCAAATGTTTTGACATTAGACTTAAAAAAAAAAAAAAAGTCAAAAAGATGGGTCTAGGGGTAGAGAAAGACCAGTGATGCTACTGAAAAGAAAAAAGACACTAGAAAGAAAGGCTGTTTTACCAACAAGCCATTTAGACTGCTTGTGGATGAACTAAAGGCATAAGCTGGGGAGTGCTGACCAAAAAAAAAAAAAAAAAAACTTGGGCCATGGCACAACATTGCTTATTTGTCAAATATTGGGCCCAGTAGCTGCTGGATGGACAAAATGCCTGAGGACAATAGCACCTGTGGCACAGCTGGTAAGGAAAGCAGACAAGCCATCACTGGGGCAAGTCCAATGCCCACCTAACCTGCTACCAAGTTCTGTTCCTAGACCAGCCGTGAGTGAAATTCAGTGCTGCCACCGGCCTGAACCCTGCCACCCTGATGTTGGAGACGGATCCTGAGGCTCCCCGCAAAAACATGACTACCAAGAGGTATGCCTTTGCTACATGGCGTGTGCATGGAGCACGTGGAGAGGGAAGATTCCTGACTCCCGCCGGGAAGATGACCCAGCAAAAAAAAAAACCTACTGGAGGCCACATGGACCCTGCAAGAAGCAGCTGTGACCCATTGTTCCGGACATCAGAAAAGAAACTAGAGGGCAGATGAAGCAGCTTGTGCAGCTACACAGCAAGCAGGGCCAGCCTTGGCATTGATTCCACTAGACTTCCTGCTTCCAAAGGACCCTGGATACAGTAAGGAGAAAGATAAGATAGGCGAGAGATTAGGACTAGAGACTAAATAGATTTTACAGAAGTAAAATCAGAGACTTTTGGGTATAAGTACTTGCTGATATTTATAGACACATTTTCAGGTTGGGTAGAGGTTTACCCAATAAAGTCCGAGGAGGCATAGATGGTGAGCAAGAAAATTTTAGATTAAAAACAGTGCCCAGGTGGAGAGTTCCCTCTCACCATTGGTTCTGGTAAACAGATTTTCACTGTTTTTGTGCCTCAGTTAGTGGCCCGAGAAATGGGAACAAATTGGAAATTTCATTGTGCTAATGAGCCCCATATTTCTGGGCAGGTAGAGAGGTAAATTAGATCCTAAAGGAGATTTTAACTAAATTAACCCTTGAAACTGGTAGGGGATGGGCATCGCTCCTGGCTCAGGCCCTTCTGAGAGTGCACTATTTCCCATTTGTAAACAAACTGTCTCCCTTTGAAATGGCTTTTTGCAGACTGCTGCTGTCATGATCTGTAATTCTCTTGTCTCTGATCCATTCCACAACTGTTATCAAGTTCTTACAGATCTCCAGCCTATATTGCAGGACAAAGTAGAATGTTGTGCTACGACTCTTTGGGAAAGACCTTATATCGTGATCCTGAGTACACCAACTGCTGCAAAGGTTGCCGGAAAGTGCCACTAGATTCATCACACTCATTTAAAGAGGACAGTTGCAGAGCCCACTGAAACAGAAGACTCTTAAGATAATGGTTCTTAGAACCGGGTATGCTGAGGCTTCAACAGAAAGAGAAGATGAAGATGAATCAAGGATTTGATTCCCAGCTAAGACGAGTGGGGAATGTGAGAGGCAGTAACTCTAGAATAGTTATAAGTATAGTTGCTTTTTGAGTTTGCGTTTTAAGAATAGTTTAAATATAGTTGCTTTTTGCCCTCCTGCCCAGTGAGGTGGAAAATTCCTTGCCCTTTTCCCCACGACAGAACCTAAGAGGCCATCAATTATTTTGACAGACCCTGCAGCGAGCAGGACTCATCATGACCTCTGCAACAGAATACTGTTACCAGACAGTTAAAAATGGCCTGACAAATGATGACCTGATAGATTGCAAACAGATGGTTGGTGGTCCCAATAAAGAACAAAAAAATGTGGTGACCCCCACTTTGGCTGGGACCTATTGGTCTGGTGTGATGTCTAAAACTAGCCCATGCTTTGCTCTGAATAGATCAGGCTTTTGCTAAGTTTGAAATGATTGGATATAGGCTGGTAAGGTGATGTGTTCCCCCTCCCTGAGTGTAGTCTGAATTCCTATAAATTGTATGGTTTGAGCTTTGTTCAGGGTCGAGCTTGGTAGACTAACACCAGTCACCATCTCGGCCCGGATTGCAATTCGTGAATAAACATCTTTTGCTTCCTTGCAGTGGATGGTGGTTTGATTTCGCTCTTTAACAATGTCCTATAGAAGACTTCCCTTTTTAAAAGGAATTGGGATTTTTCTTGGGGAAATTGGGAATTGCTAATAAAAGTCTGCCCCCTGCTAAGTGTCCACAAGAGTGTGTAGCTGCTTAAAGAATCCAGTTAATCACTATTGAACAATTTTGTAGCTTTATGAATATCTCTCATTGAGTACCTAGGTTCCTCCAACAATTTAGCAGAGAAGCTAGAAGAGGGAGGGAAAAGACAAGAATTTAAAACTGTTAGGAAAGACTCACATTAGAAGATGTGTTGGCATTAAAATATATTTGAAATTAAGTGGAAGAATCAGGTTGGACATATGCTCAGTTTTCCAGGAGCTCTGTTTATCTGCCACCACGGATGATTACTGCTGTGCTCATGCCTGCACAACTTTACCACTCCCAGTGGCCACGTGGTTCTGCTTCCACAGATTGCAAAGCTTATTCCCTGCAGGCACTCCTGTCATTGCCCAAGGTGACCTGCGCACTCTACTGGGTGACCAACCAGCTACCCTCCCTCTCCCAACTCATTTACTTATGAACTAGGAGTCCCCCTGCAGGAGAGGCAGTGCATAACACACTCAGTGTTGCCAGCAGCTCAAGGAGGACTTCGTGATTGGAGACAGGTCAATCATGATTTATATAATACAACTTATGTTTGGATTTAGGTTTAACTATCAGCCTGAATTATTTTGAGGCTAATAATTAATAATTAAAGTTGCTTTTGGGTGGGGGAGATAGCATAATGGTTATGCAAAGAGACTCTAATGCCCGAGGCTCCGGAAGTCCCAGGTTTAATCCCCACACCACCATAAACCAGAGCTGAGCAGTGCTATGGTAAAAATAAAAATAAATAAAATAAAATAAAAATATTAAACAATAAAATTTCTTTTGACCCTGGCAAGATAACTCATGTAGGAGAGTGCCAGCTCTGCCATGCACATAACTCAGGTTTGAGCCCGGCCCCCATGACAGGGGGAAGCTTTGGCACTGCAGTATTCCTCTCTCTCAGTGTATCTGAAAGAGTCAGGTCAGAGTGGTGGCACCCAGGTCAAAACAAATAAGACATAATTGTCCTTGTGTGAGTATTAAAGGAAGCAGATGAGATGTTGTTGGTTTGATTGACCATGGTAGCCTTGGTTTTGAAAAATCTACAGTCTCAGGTATTTCTCTTGCGAGCCCAAGGTAGTGAAGACAGTTTTCTCTACATCTTTAGCAGGAATCAAATGCATAGATCTTTAAACCTAATGAGTATTTACTTTTTCTTGAGGGCTCATTGCCTCCCTCATTTGAAGGTAAATAATGATCAATACTATATTTTTTAAGGAGGGGGAAAGTTAGTGAAGAAAATTTTGAGTTGGCCCAAGATGAGCAAAAGACAGGAAAAACTTAAAATCAATATCTCATTCTCTTCATGAAATACAAACAGAAACTTTCTTAAAACAATAGGAAAATAAATAGTCTCATGCATTTCCATTTCCCCTACAAATGTTAAAATAAAGGAAAATGTGGATTGTTTTATCACTCAACCAAATTCTCTTTGCTGCTCCTAAGAGCACCTCATATTTCTTCCCTTTCTCTTCTTTTCCCTATGAATAGCAAAGCAGCATTTGCATCCTTGGTTCTGAGAGATAGTCCACCCTGTAGGAAAACTTACAGAAAAGTTAATATACGGGCTTGATCTCTGTATGCTGTGAAGCAAGAGGCTAGAAAAGACAACTATTTATCATTGAACATTGACTTTCTTTACTTTAAAACAAGTTATCTTTTTGATGATCATTTTTTCATTTTCTTGTTTGCAGTGTACTGTTTAATTAGTAACGTAGAAACAATGCACATGTGTCCTGTCCACAGAGAACAGAATATTGGGGAATTACGTCTTGCCTGAGTACCATGCTTCTGTGGGTGACAGGGCTAAGCCAGGTTTTAAAGTCTTCCAGAGTTTAGTGCTGTTTGTCAAAGCTGTAATTTGAAACTCTCAAATGAAGATTCTGTCTTAGTGTTTCCAGAGAGGAACCTGGTCTGCATGTTCATAATCTGAAATAATGGACTGGAGATAAATATCCACGCAGTGTTGCTGGGTGCCAGGGCAGCACAGAGTGTTTAATATTGCTTCAGGAAAAATGTATTTACACACATGCTGACAGTTCATTTCCAGGTGGGAGCCTCAAGTCCGCTCTGTACATTGCAACTTCAATCTTCCCACTGTGAAATTTTAGACAGCTTGTCTGCAGAGGCGCTTCCAGACCTATTAATATTTATACATTCCATTCACACTCCAGTCAGAGCACATAAGTTGCAGATCTTTCTGATTTGGAAGCTATTAAGATTCATGACCCCTTTAGCTATTTACTTCGTGTGGTTTAGGAGCCTTTGCAATCAGCTTACACTTAAGAAGAAAGCACAAATCATTACTGTTCAAATATTGTCCTGTATTGTGACCATTTGTAGTCCATCTGGGGTGTTAAGAGCTTTAATGCATTCATTTATCTCAGAGACACAGGTTATTAAACGAGGCATTCTTCTCTTGGAAAGGGGTAGAATAGAAGTGTTATTTACACCAAAGATTGGTTTTTTAATTCCAAATTAGTGACTCAGTCTAAAGCTTCATATGTTATTAAAAAGTAATATCTAATCAACCTTTTCTCCTCAAGAGCAGACATTGATTGAATAAATGAGGACACAATCAAGTGTGGAGGTGTACATTAGACTCATCTCTGAAGACATTCCACTCTAGCATATTGAATCTTATGTGTCTCGAATTTACAAAAGGTATTATAGTTAGAGATAGGGCTTATATCAAATAGTAGAATGTTTTATGAGTATCTCTGAGATATTTCATTATACTTTATGAAAACTATTCTATTAAAATAAAAAATGTCAACACTAGAAGAAAATGGGGGGCAAGAGAGGGAATTGATATTTGCTCAGTACTCATCACAGGCTAAATATTTTATTCATTATGTTGAATCTTATAGCTATGTCTGAGGTAGGTATTACTCCTACTTCTCTTGTCTCCCTATGTAGCCTACTGTTTACAATTAAACCAAAGTTTGTTAAATGTCAAGTTAAACCAAAGTGGTTTATTTATTTATTTTTAAAGGTGTCAGTAAAAAAAAAAAATGTGATTTAGAGTCTAAGTCTGGAACATTTTTGTAGAAAGCTTATATAATATTAATAAGCATGGGGCTGAGTGATGATTATAAGGCTCAAGGACCTGGTTTAAAACCCTCAGTTCTCACCTGCAGGGGGAAGATTCATAAGTGGTGAAGCAGTGTTGCAGCTGTCTCTCTCCCTTTTCCTAACTCCCCCTCTCCCCTTGATTTCTGTCTGTCTCTATAAAATAATTAAATAAAATATTTGTAAAGACATGTTTGAGAAGATTTTTACTCAAAATATGTATACTTTAAAATATTGTTATATAAAGTAAATTCAGTATATTAATTACATCACTTTTTCTTCCTTTCTATGAGTCGTATTCAAATATGTAATTTCCTTAGCCCTGAATTACCTGTGTTGATACAAACAATTGGTCTTGTGGCATCTTCTTTCCTGGCAGTGACTTAACACTCAAGGGATATGGAGAAATGCAGCTTCACAGTGACTGAGCTGAGCTTCTTCCTTCAGGAGGATCCAGGGAGAAGTCAGTTCTCTCACAATGAGTGCAAGGTCTTAGTCTCAGGCATTTCCACTATTGAAAATAGGGCACTATGGTCAAAGTTAAATTCAGGTTTTTCAACACACTGAAATAGAAGAAAAGAACTTTGATGCAAGAAAGCTCAAGACAAAATAGTTTCTTCCATTACAACCTCTTGAAACAAGGAACAATGAAAGAAAACATGAGCTGCATCATACTCCAAAAAATCAGGATGGGCTTTCAAATGCTGTTTCTTTGGGAAAAGGGAAAGTTTTCTGTGCTTTGCTGCTTCTCAAGATTAGTATCTCTTGTCCATTCAGTTTTCTGAAAAGTGACAGGATGAAGGACTGACAAGATTAAATAGACTATGGCCTCAGTTTTATTTTCTACTTATTTTTTTCCCTCTAGCATCACCTGGTTTGATGACAAGTACTTATTTGATGAAGATTTTTTTTTTTAACTTGAGAACTACTCTGTCTCCCTTCAAACATTAAGTTTAAAAATTCAAGATCAGTCTTGCTCAGGCTCTTGCATCCATAGCTTATGAGCTCGCTTCAAGACAACTTGAGTTTTGTTGTGATAAAGAAAAATAACCAGGTTTTTTGCTCTTTTTGGTACCAACCTAATTTGACTATACTTAAAATTTCTCATCAGCTTCATTTTGAGGGTAGATGTATAATCTCTGTTTAATTCTTAGAGTATCTGAAAAAAAAAAGATTTCAGTTCATAGTCAAAATAGCTCTTCCTTGAGTATTACCAGGAAAAGGTTCAAGTAGGATTCAGGAATGTCTTTAATCATTCATTTATCCTCTTCAGTTATTCTCATCTCAGTAGTGTCATTTGTACCTTGTCAGATATGTTCAGAACAGAGGCAGACTAATTTGAAAATTAAAAGTTAAAAAAAAAATGAACTAGATGTATTTCCCCCCCCCTTTTTTTTTTTTGCCTCCAAGGTTATTTTGGAGCTCAGTGCCTGCACTGCAGTCCCACCATTCATGTTTGTTTGTTTGTTTGTTTATTCATTCATTTTATTTGATAGGACAGAGAGATGTTGGCAGAGGAGAGGAAGATTGAGAGGAAAAGAGAAAGGCACCTGCAGTCCTGCTTCACCACTTGTGAAGGGTCCCCCCTGCAGGTGGGAGCAGGGGCTCAAATCCAGATCCTTGTGAGGGTCTTTGCGCTTAGTACTATGTGCGCTTAACCGGTTGCGCCATTGCCAAGCCCCTGATAGATATATTGTTCAACTGGTTCTTCTGTTGTGAAAAGCTGATGGTACTTCAGAAAACAAACATAGATACTTAGAAAGTTATTATTGCAATTATTATTAATAAATAGCTTAATATTGCCAATTTTTAAAAACTGGTTACTAGGCAAATTAATCATGTTTCTGTCTCTAGCCTTTTTGAGTTCAGAGTCCAAGTTCTGTCTTTGCCACTGTGTTACATTGTTCTCCCACTGTTCTCTGTCACCATCCTTTATTGTCACCTCAGGCCAGGTGGTAGCCCCTTTTCCTCACATTTCCTCATCAAGAAAGTCTGTTTGCTTATTTTGACTCTGACTATATAACACCTAATGGGCTGTAACCTCTTTGAGCATAAGGTCAGTGTCATAGATGTCACTGTATTTTGAGTCATTAATTTATAGTTCCCATTAGCCTGACACTTGGTCACCTCTTCATAAAAATTTCTTTAGTGATGATCACTCTATTTCTTTATTTTGTCTTATATTATTTTATTTAAAAATTTATTTCAGTAGCAAAATTCAGAACAATGACTATAGTTGCAGTGAGAATATTGCACTTTATCTCCTTTTGGATAAAAGATATTATGAAACACAGGTTCAAATTGGTCTCCACTACTGTGGGAGAAGTTTTGGTGCTGTCGTGTCTTTCCCTCTCTCCTTCTGCCTCTCTCTCTTAAAATTTGAAAAAGTAGGCCTGGAATGATGAAGCTCTGGAGAGGAGGAAAAAAAAAAAAACACCAAACCCCAGACCAAAATATTTGTGTCATTCAAAGGAATATGTGCAACTAGTAAGCTGCAGAGTTTGAATGAGGCAGCATTTTGTTGAAAAGGAATAACTTTTAGGGATGCTTAGTAGCACTATATTTAAAGAGTATTTTAAATCACAATCCTTGCATAGTTTACTTTCATCTAAGGAGTTTCCTTGGACAACTAAGTCTTGTCTTTGTAATGTGAGGGTCTTTTAAAAGATATATAAAAATGGATGCAGTAAACTCATGAAATGTGGAATTAGCAAATGCTTTACATAAGAAAGAGGAGAAGTTGAATTTATACAGTAGAGCAGCTTAAAGTGTCTGCTTTTGGGTGAGCTGGAGTTGAACCAAGAGAATTTTTAAAAAGTACTTTATACGGTAATTTTAAGACAGTTAAAATATCAGCTAAAACATTTTAAGACTTTGTAAGAGATTCATACTAATATAATTCATAACACTAATGGGAGTTTTATTATCCATTATGAAATTATTTGACACCATTACCAATCTAAAGGAAGGAAAAGGTTACTTCTGAAATATAATTAACCTGTTTTCACTTGGGAAGAATAGGATATTAAAAATAGAGTTATGATCCTCATCTGTTTCTTTGGGCAGATTCACCTCATGAATGAATGTAAATTTCATAGAACAATGGAGGTTACCACTTTATAGTTTTTCCTATAAAGCTGATAAAAATATAAATGGAGTTCTCTCTTAATATAACATACATAGCAGAATCTAGAGCCCATAGATCATTTTAAAGGTACTATTTTGAGTAAACTTCATTAAGGGTATTAAGGTTGGTTTAATGGAAGGACATAGGGCAGATACTTGATAAACCTTCTGTGGGTACAATAACAACAGATAAGAAGGAGAAATGAATAGATAATTATTTCATACACTTTTCTGCATACCTTGAAATCTGGAACTCACTGTAACATCTTCAGTTGCTACATTAGGGTCATAAAGATCAGATCGTTTTGAAATTCAGGTTAATGAATGGGGCCTCTGACTTTACTGTCAAAGTCTGCATCCTTTAGGGTCTTTCTCATCTGTTCCTAGCAACCCTTTGGCTTCAGTTCCTTTTCCAGATGTACTGAACCTCTAGCCATCCCTCTGGCCATTTTCAGCCTTCTACCCCTAACTCTCCTTGATTTTATTGCCTCAGGCTGAAATATTTATTCCATGGTTTTTACGATTTATTTATTTTGAAAGCTTGGTCAAAACTTTTTACTCCTGTAGAAAAGCTACCTAGAATTTCAGTCTAATTTAAATGTTTTAAACTGTCTGTATATCTGTCTGTCACATTCCTGCTGCAGTGGTTGATTAAATATCTGCTTTTCTTACTTGACTATAATATCCCCAAGGATCAGATTGTTCACTTAGTTTTGTATCCTCAAGACTAGTACTGTTTATTGAGCACTTTCTGTGTGTCTGATATTTATAACCCTTTTAGTTTTTAAAATGACCTCATGAAGCAGGTTCTGACTTCCATTTTATCAAGGAAACTGAATTTAAAGAGGTTAAGTTATTTCTTCAAAGCTGCACAGCTAGTAATAAGTAGACTTAAGCTATGAATGCCTGGTCAGTGTGACTTCTTAATCCTGTATCAATGTTTGTCATGTACTGGGTTCTCAATGTATGATGGTTGAGTGAATGACTTGGTGGGCTTGAGGCAGGGGATACGGACACTTGATTGTCGATAAGCACATAGGCAGAGGGAGGGAGGGAGAGAGGTATGGAAGAAGGGAGGGAAGGGGAAGAGAGGGGAGAGAGAGAGAGAGACAGAGAGAGAGAGAGAGAGAGAGAGAGAGAGAGAGAGGACAATTACACAAGGTTAATCAGGGTAGACACGGAGCAAAAAGGAGACTGAGAAGCCATTTTCATCTCTATCAGGCTCCTGGTTTTAGTATCTATGCTTGGGGTTAGGAAACTCTAATGTGTAAAGATAGTTGAAAGAGAGGAAAGCATATCAGGCCAGGGAATCACTACTTTTTTAGTTATACAGATCCTTTTCATTGATGTATACTCACTGAAGCAGTTCATTAAACAAACAAAAAAAATTACACACTTTCTTTTCACCCAGCATTATTTTGAGTCCTGTGGAAGATGTGCAAAAACGTGGAGGCAAACTTAGTTGAAATACATGAAGAAAATTATATTTTCACTTTGAAAAACATGTTGTAATTGGGTATGTGTTTCATATTTATCTGTGGGCACCATGGCATTATAAACATTATTAACAATATGATGATGCTGCAACTAGTGTAAACATTTATAGTCATTTAAAATGGGAGTTGGGCAGCAGCGCAGTTAAGCACACATATTACCAAGCACAAGGAACTGGGCTCAAGACCCCACTCCACTCCCCATCTGCAGGGGCGTCTGCTTTATGAGTGGTGAAGCATGTCTGCAGGTGTCTCTTTATTTCTGTCTCTCTATCTCCATGTCCTCTCTCAATTTCTCTCTACTGACCTAATAAAAATTAGAAAGAAAGAAAAGTCAAGAGGGAGCAATGAATTCAAAGTGCTGCCACTAAGCCCCAGCAGTAATCCTGGCAGCAATAAAAAAATAAAATAATCAAATGATTCAAATGCTGTAAAAATAGTCATAAGTGCACTGTATATTGTGATTATAGTTGAGGTTCTAATGTAGTATCCAATTTATACATAACATGTAAACTAGAATTTTACTCCATCATAAAAGGGATTGAAAGCTAAAATGTGTGCTTTAATTAGCATTAAATATTTAATCAGCAGTAATTTTCTGTGCCTCCTAAGAGTTAAGAAGGTTTTCTGCCAAAATGACTTGAGTGGCCCAAGTTCTTAAAAGCCCAGTAACTTCTGCTAATGTCTTCTTTTTTCCTTCCTGAATTTTGCTGAAGCAAGCAGGGGCATTGAACGGAATTTGACTTCTTTAAATTGGCCTCAGAGTGTTATAGTAGTAACAGAAATGCTGTTAAAGATTTTATGATAATAAAACTGTGTTTTGTCTTGCTGCAAAGCATTTAAGAAAAAGTTAGGGTAGACTATTAAATTCTCTTCTGCCCCCTCGCTCAGTACTTCTTCTTTTTGGTTTTTTTCCCTTTCAAAATAATAAGCTCATTTGCTCTACTTCAGATCCAGTCAGCATGACTGGCAAACTGTGAGAACTAAGTCCTTTTACTTGATTTTTCACCAGCATTAGCCAGAGTATTGAAGGAAGCTTTGGACTTGTAGCCTTACCTGCAGATCTTAGTTTGATTTGTCTCTTGGTTACCATTTGGGGAACCACTTGGGGGACCCATAAGCGTATTGCTATGAACTGAATTCATTGTCTTTGATTTTGAATTTATTTTCGTCTTCACTTTTCAATACACTTAGCACATGTATACTGAGAATTCAGGGGTTGGATGAATGAAATAAAAGGAAAATTTTCCAGATATTCATGCTTAAGAAAAAACAAAGCTGTATGGTATGTAATTTTATCAGTCAGAGTTAGATATGGAAACGAGTATGGGGCCTGGGTGGTGTCACACCTGCTTGTTGAAATGAGCGGGTTTAGTAAGCCCTGAGCAGGCTTTCCTACAAAGAGTTATGTGCTTGCAAAGTCATTGGAAGGTGTGGAGTTAGGTACAGCCTTTTGACTTTTTGATTCAGGGTCACCATCCTGAGCTGTGATCTGAGGTAACAATAAATGACTGCTGTCACCCTTATTACTGCCTCTCTGACTTCCTACAGCTTTTAAATGGGTGGGCTGCAAATAATCATTTCAGTTGGAGTCTGCCTCCCCAGTCACAACTGAAAAAATAACAATTCCACTTTTTTGTAACCTCAGATAAATTATCTTATGGAAAAAACCAGATTATATTCAGAATTAGAGCTGCGATGGATTCTGCAATGATGTTTCCAGATTTCAAGCCACAGAGTCCTGGGGTGATGGGGTGGTAGTGGTGATGAACTCTGAAAGAGATTAAGGATTGGTGAATGTTCTTTACAGTAGCTAGCATAGAACATACCGCATGAGACAGGGTACTGTTACAATGAATAAGTTGGAAGTAGGGGAGAGCAATAGAGAACTCTTTAAAAACTCTTTTGCTTCCAGGGTACTTGAGGAGATTAGACTTTTTTTTTCTTTGAAACAATTGTAGTAGAAGATGACACTATTTATAGACAGCAATCCTAAACTGCAACATAGAATTAAATGCGACTGAGATAAGGTGGAGACATTATGCTGGTGTGATCTGCAAAGGTTTTGGGGAAGGACCTGAGCACTGACCTAGGCCATCCGTTCGCATTGGCAGAGGTGGGTGGAAGAAAGAAGGATTTTCACCATCAGGACATGGCCCCTAAGGAGGAAGTGCTGCCCCCACTTCTGGCTACTCACGCTTACATTCAGTCACGTTCTTATCAGCATGAGCCACATTTCAGCATCCAGCAGCAACACTGGAAGAGATTTTCTTGTCTGCATTTGAACAGTCTGTCTTTTCTACACTGCTGATAAATGGATTGCACTTTGTGTTTGTGTGAACTAATTTCCATATCAGATATTTGCTCATCTCTAATTATCCTTGGCTATGTAGCCAGTTACTCCAGTATCTCACATGTTAAAACAACAAGTATTTATTGTTTCACATAGTTTCTGAGTGTCAGGAAGCCAGAGGTAGTTTAGCAGAGTTGGTCTGGGGTTGGATCATTTAGGAGGCTGAAATCAAGCTGTTGACCAGGCTGTAAGTCAGCTGATAGACTGAAGCTTCTACTTCCACGCTCATTCATGTGGCTGCTGGCAGGAGGCTTCTGTTTCTTTAAAAATTTATTTTTTATTTTTATAGAGACAGAAATTGACTGTGAAGGAGGAGGGAGAAAAAGAGGGAGGGGAGGAAGGAGGGAGGGAGGGAGAGAGGAGAGAGGAGGGGAGGGGTTCAGAGGCCTATGGACTTGCTTCACCACTGGTGAAGCTTCTCCCATTGTAGGTGGGGATTGGGGACTTGAACCCAGGTTCTAGTGAACTGAAATGTGTGTGCTCAACCAGATGCACCATTGTCTGGCCCTGAAGCTTCAGTTTCTTATCCTATGTGTTTCTTCACAGGGAAGGCCATAACTTGGCAGCTGTCCTAACTGAATAGGTGACCTAAGAACCTTAAGAAAAGGACAGAACAACCAAGATGGAAACTACAGTGTCTTTGGAGTCCAGGTTTAGAAGTCACTTACTTACCATCATATATGTTAGATTTTGTGACCTGTACTATATGGGATGAGATTAGACCAAGAGGTGGGATTCACTGGAATCCATCTCGAGAATGGGTACCACAGTTTCTCTGCCTGTCAGCTTTGCATGAATAGCAGTTCAGAAGGGAAGAACTAGATTAGTTCACACAAGAATCACACATACATGAGTAATCAGAGGTCCTCTTCCATTCTTGTGATTCTGTTGTAGGAAATTTGCAATTACAATAAGAAACATTCACTGATGTTTCAAGTCCTTATATGTGAGTCACTAGAATATGAATATATATTTTGAAATCTGCAAATATTAATGCTGACCTCTTGATTTACCAGACAAGAAGACTGTAACTGTATAAGAGTGGAGGAAGCTATAACTTTGGGGAAATTTCCTAAAACTAGAAATATATTTTAAAACTTAACAGTTACATTTTCTTTTTATGGCCATGATATAAATATATGCTTTTATGAAATCTCTTGCTTGATACAAACATTGTTTGGGTCAATGGTTTTTTATTTTATGTATGCCATTAGTAGGACTTTATTATAAGTGACTATATTAGTGCTTCTTATTCAGCAGCCCCACAGCTGGAATTTCAAATTATCCAAAGTTTGTACATAATGTTTTCTGAGATATTAGAAGGTTTCTTCTTTTGTCACTGGAGCATCACTGCTCCAGGAATTTTTTTTTCATATAGAGACAGACAGAGAGACAGAGAGGAAGCTGGAGCACCGAAGCTTCCCCTCATGTGATAGTAAGTATTCTCTTGTGTTGTACCGGGCTTGAGACTGTATCAGACACATGACAAAGCAAGTGCCCTCCGAGCTAAGCTATTGTCCCTGTCCCCACCATACCCCCCAATTTAGAATTTTATATTTATGGAAGTAAGGGATAATAAAGGCTTGATCTAAACCCTAGAGTAGAGGTCAACAAATTTTGGCCCACAGGCCAAATCCAGTCTGCCAGTTGTTTTTGTAAATGAAATTTTTTTTTTTGTAATGTTTTAATTTTTTTTTTTTTAACCAGAGTACTGCTCAGCTCTGGCTTATGATGGTGTCAGGGATTGCCTCAGGCAGAAAAATCTGTTGCATCACCACTAGGTTATTTCGATGACCCCTCAAGTAAAATCTTATAGAAACACAGTCATGTCTGTATAGTTTCAAAGTATCTTTGACTGCTTTGGGGATACAATGGGAGAGTTGGGTAGTTGTTACAGAGTTTATGATGCATGTTTACCATTTGACCACTTACAGAAATGCTTGGTGACTTCTGCTCTTGGCATCATTTTGAAGCACTGATTTTGGAAAAATCTGGATAAATTATCTTTTGCTTATGGACAGTGACATTTATGGGATGAACTTGATAAGAAAGTGATCTGACTGAATGTACCTACTTAGCTTTTAAAAAAATTAGCTGAAAATGGAATTATAGGAAAGAGGACATTTATGTGACTAATGAGTTAATGGGAGGACATGAATTTCTTTGGTTTTAGGCATGTAGAGGTCTCTTAACTTCTTTACTAGGTAGGATATATTTATACTTACTCAGAATTGGGAAACTGAAAGTCCTAATGAATCGTCATCATCACAAATCAAGGAAAAGACACTGTGTGGCCAGGATCCATATTTTCCAACACAAGGAGGAGATTCTTATCTTTGTGCAACACAGTTGTCCCCTGAGTCATGTGGTGTGCTAAAACTACATAATGCAAGATACAACCCACGATGTTGCATAAATCAATAGAGAATTGTTCTACTATTGGGTTATTGGCTCCGTAGGAATATCTCCTTCTGGTGTAGACAGATTCTCTTTACAGTTTATTCACAGGTGGGTTATGGAGATTTGGGGAGGAGAGATTGTCAATAATTACAGGAATACCACATTCTGGGAGGGAATAAAATATGTGGTTTCTAGAAAGCAGAAATCTTCCTAGATCTTAAAATGCCATTATAGCAATAATGCACTCTCAAATATTAGAAACCAGTAAAAAAAGAGATTATTTTATTGAGGAATTGAAATGCAAAAAGCAATGAACAGTTTCTAGTATTATAGCAATGAAATGCCAAGAATATGTCACAACAAATACCACAGATAGTGTCACAAGTTAAATTCCACAAGAATTTTACCAGAAGATTCCTTTCTTTATTTTCTTCTTATACCCTCTACTTGAGGAGAGCCTATAAAACAGTTAAAAACTTTGATTCTGGGAGGCTGGGCAGTAGCACACTGGGTTAAGCACACATAGTGCAAAGCACAAGGACCTGCACAAAAATCCCGGTTCAAACCTCCAGGTCCCCACGTGTAGGGGAGGGTTGCTTCCCAAGCAGTGAAGCATGTCTGCAGATGTCTATCTTTCTCTTCCTCTCCTTTCTTAATTTATCTGTCCTATTCCACAACAACAACAACAATGGAAAAAGATAACCCTGTAGGTGAAAAAAAAAGCTCTGGTTCTTGAAATATTAGATCTGTAATAGCGTCCTTTTCCAGTTACTCATTTGATTCCTGAAATTAAGACATTTCTGTGGGAGGAGACACATTGAGTGACTCAGTTATTAAGAAGTAGGTTCTGTCTTAAGTCAGAGATTGTTGAAGGAAGAATCAAGTTCTGAACATGTAGACATTCTGGAGTTTGGAGCGTAGGTGGATACACTGTCTAAAATTGTAACATGTAGACATTCTGGAGTTTGGAGCGTAGGTGGATACACTGTCTAAAATTGTAACCTGTTTCACCTAACCCAGTCTCTTCCTCTCTCTTTGCCTTATTGTAATTTTCTCCATATTTTTCACCCTTCAACATTCTGTATGTACTTACTTACTTACTCTCCTAGTCTGTGTGTATGTTTGATGTGTGCTCAACATCTGTAACTGTGCCTGACTCAAGAACAGACAGTTGAGGAATATAGATGAGGCAAATAAAAGCATGATTACCATAATTTTTATTTGTTTTGGCTGGGCCTTATAATTTCCTCTACCTCCCAAATTTGGATAGTTCATATGTTCGTGTATGGAGACCAGAAACTTTTGCTCTTGTGGGTATTTTTAATCCTAGTTAATAAAAATTACTTAAGAGGGGGTACCCAGTTGCTATGATAAAAGAAAATCTTCCATTGGCATTTGTTAACCAAGTACCCAAGGGAGGGAAACAACATAATGGGGGCATTTTACTCTTTCTGCCCCCTTCCTCATAGTAAGGTCACCCATTACTCAGAGGGAGGATGCATTGAGGATCTCATTGGAATTATGAAAACCCTGAGAAGCTTGTGTTGGTGAGTAACATTTCTGCCTTTAGCCATGGTCACTTCTAATTCTAGGACAGCATAGCCAGAATCTTAACACACAGCTTCTTCATTTGGATTCTAAGACTAGGATACAAAACACCACTGGGATGCCATTTGTATTGTGCATTCTAGGGAGAAGGAAGACAGGCAGGTTATACATTCTCTGCCACCCCTTGCTTCTCTGATCACACAGAGTATTTCCCCCTGAGCATTACAATTGCCTGCTCAATTAATGTAGATCACTAGAGCTGGAAGTCATGTATTCATGTTGCTGTGAACTAGGAGGCTGACTCCATCATCATCTAAATTTTTTCTGGGAAATATTCTATAGTTTGACTTTAGATTTGCAGTGAGCTCTGTTATTATGAATACAGAAGATCCCACATCTCTTGCTGAAGGTTTCAGCATACTGTTCTTTACCAGAAGACACAGAGGAGGCAATAGATCATATTAAATCCAATAATAAATAGTTGGTCAAATGGGCTGTGCACAATCATTATACTGATGCTCTATAAAATAATTATCATGTAGGAAACCAATATGGCATTTGGAAATGGAAAAGTCAAATTGGGCATGCTGTAGAATTCCAATGAAATGGAAAAAAATGAACAGTTTGAAAATTGAGTCTTTAATAAAGAATCTGATCTAGTGCATATATGTTGCCTGCATTGCTGTGAACAGTGGCTAACTGCCAAGGGATAGTCTAATAATGACCCTCTTCCAAAAATAACTGCCTTGTTTTTCTCTTCCTTTAGCTTTGGGGAATATAGGCCTAATAGTGACTGACCTTTCCTGGTAGTTGGCTTTAGACCCAGGCAGCTTTAGTAGATGACCCATAGGCTGCTCTTGGGCAAGAGTAAGAGGTCTGGCAGGTGTGGTTTGAAGAGGTATTATAGCAAGACCTGAGGGCATAGCAGAAGAGAACTTCTTCAGGGATGTAGCCATATAGTTCCTTATATATAAGGTTCTGCCTCCAACTAAATGTCTAACTAGATGTGCGGTCCTGAACGTAACCTTTCCTTATTAGCCCTCACTGTCCTGATTTCTCAAATAAGTGGTCTGGATTAATTATTATCCTTTGCAGTTTTAAGCACCAGGCAATCTCTAAGCTGCCCAACAATAATGACTGTCCACCTTTCTTTTTTATCATAATCATGTTCACATAACACCTTTGATTTGTGTGATGTTTTATTAGCATTCAGCATTTACAGAAACCATTGCAGATAACTTTAACCAAGAATCATTCAGCAACACTACAAATAAATCTCCCTTTTTAGGCAGTACTGTTTAGAAAAGCTTTATAAATGAAACAGTCCTAGAGCAAATGCTTGTAGGACATTTGTAAAGAGAAAAGAAGAAAGGAAATAGGTAAAGGCTAACTGTTTTACCTCAGCAAATAATGAAAATCATTTTGTTTACATGCTTCTTTACATTCCTAACACTTTAAAAAGCTTTGTTGCTTAAACTGTAATTTCACAGTCAATTAATCTACCACACAATGTATGCTGTTTTCTGTAGCCTGCTGTTACAAGCACCTAAATCCCATAAACTACACGTTTTTTAAAAAAAATATCTTTAGGTTAATTTTGGTATGATTGCTGAGAGTGAGCATAGTGTGATTTGTAAGAAAAGTAAAACATTAAAAGTGGACAAGAAACGGAAGCACCTTCTGCTAGAGATGACTCCATGTTAAATGCGGCCAGCCTGAGATTCTAGGCTGTTAGAATCTGAGATGTGGATGTGAGAGGGCAGCATCTGTTCTCCTGTGCAGAAGATTTTGTTAGAGTAGCATAATGTGGGTAAATTTCATAGAAAATGCACAGACAAAAAAAGTCACAAGGTTTCCATGGAAATCAGTAGAAAAATGAGCAAATAGAGCTTTTATGAGTTGGTAGGTTTCTAAAGGAGACAGGGAGAAGAGTTATTATACTGGACATGGGGATTCTCTTGCTCAAGTTCCAGTTTTGCTAATTGATGTAATGGTCTTGGGTGACTCACTTTTACTTAGTTGGCTCGCAGCTCCATCTGAAAAGTGAGTTGATTCAACTGCTTGATTGCAATAACCTTTATGCTTCTAATACACTTAATCTATGATTTGCATTTTAAAATAAATCTCAAGTATTCTCAGAGATCTACCATGGAGAAGGCATGGAAATAAAGACAGTTTTGTTTCTAAATATTTCAGAGTGTTTATGCAACAAAGAGAAATCACTATAAGTAAACATGGTCTCTAACAAGGTTTAACTGAGGTTGGAGACTGGGATGTGAAAACTATGATCTGTTGTGTTGGCAGCACTCACATCTTCTTCAATCACTTTGGCTGAAAAAGAGAATTTTTTTTAGGGTCATCATCCAGTGTTTTAGTTTATGTCTGAACGAGACTGTAAACTTCACAGGACAGGAATTCTGTATTTTGTGTTTTATGTTCTATAAAGTGCTATACACATTTACACAGCTCTATAAATTACAGGAATAAAAATAAGTGCTGATCCAATACATTCATCCATTTAATATTTAGCAGATTTTCGTGAGACCTTCAATATTTTATCTTCAGATATTTTACAGTGTTTGGAGTTTTTATGGCCGTCTCTCAGAGACAGACTTTAAGTCTTGCCTTTTGGAGAGGCATCAATTCCAAATACCCCTTCTGAGGCCCATTCTTTAGTCCCTGAAAGACTCACAGCTGACTTACCTCTGGAGTCTCCCTTAGACCATTTTCTGTTGCATTAGTTGACTCCCTTTGGGCAACATCCAGCACTTCCACTGTTATGTATACTTTTCTAATTTCACACAGTTTATGGCCAGCTTTTTCTTTTTCAGATGAATTTTCCTAAAACACTGATTTTACCATTTCATTTTCTCACTTAAAATTTGGCAATATCTCTAAAATTAAATCTCAGCTTAAAATTCAAGGTCTTCCATCAGCAGGGAAACATTTTCTAGTGCCTTCCACTTACAAAGCAAGCGAACAATAATACAAACTCTTATTTTTTTTCTTTAACTATCTATTTATTTTTCTTTTTTTATTTAAGAAAGGATTAATTAACAAAACCATAGGGTAGGAGGGGTACAATTCCACACAATTCCCACCACCCAATCTCCATATCCCACCCCCTCCCCTGATAGCTTTCCCATTCTCTATCCCTCTGGGAGCATGGACCCAGGGTCATTGTGGGTTGCAGAAGGTAGAAGGTCTGGCTTCTGTAATTGCTTCCCCGCTGAACATGGGCATTGACTGGTCGGTCCATACTCCCAGTCTGCCTCTCTCTTTCCCTAGTAAGGTGTGTCTCTGGGGAAGCTGAGCTCCAGGACACATTGGTGGGGTCTTCAATCCAGGGAAGCCTGGCCGGCATCCTGATGACATCTGGTACTTGGTGACTGAAAAGAGAGTTAACATACAAAGCCAAACAAATTGTTGAGCAATCATGGACCCAAAGCTTGGAATAGTGGAGAGGAAGTGTTAGGGGGGTACTCACTGCAAACTATAGTGTACTTCTGCTTTCAGGTATAAATTTTGCAGTAGTTTACGGATACGTGTGCACATAAGCTCTCTCTCACAGAAACTGGTGTATATCTAGGTTTTGGGACTTTGTTAGAAAGTGAATCACCTGAGATGGAATTAGAGTATACTATGAAAGGAAAGGTCTCACCCGAGTAATGAAGCTGAAGGGTTGTCATTCCACACGTGAAGTCTCTGGACACAGTCTGAAGTGAAGCATGTTGAGGTGGCAATCGTTGTGTTGGTTAGGTTGTGATCGGCAAATGCAGTGTTATTTGATATGGATTGGGAGGGGCATACGGGAAAGTCTGCCCTATCCAATGGTTCCAGGACTGGGGGAAGTAGAGGCTCTATAGTGGAGATGTGAGGTTCCTGCTGTCTTAGGGTTCAAAAAGACAATCAATATTTAATGTCATCATCACATTATTTGGTAATTGGGTTAACTTTGAAAAGTCCTTCTGTTAGGGTTTGCTGTACAGTACCCAGTATCTTGTATATAGCTGTGCTATTGGTTGCTTCTGATCTACTTGGTCTAGGCTTTTGAGAGAGTCTGCATATCAATTACACAGCCTATATATTAAAAAGATTCAGTTTGTGTTTTGAAAAACTTCGAGACATACAATTAATTTTCCCCCTCTTGTATTAATTAACTAGTGATTTATTTGACTACATTTTACTAGGAGTGTACATAAACACCATTCCCACCACCAAAAGACTGTGACCCATCCCTCCCACTCACTCCCACCCCCCACTGTCCTAGGAAGCTGCATGTCTACCCTTTACCACAGGGTTTTTACTTTGGTGCCCTACTTACAATTTGGTCAGGTCCTGCTTTTAGTTTCCCTTTCAGATCTTCTTCCTCAACTTCTGTTGATGAGTGGGATCATCCCATACTCATCTTTATCTGCATCAGACAAGAAACTAATCACCAAAATATATAAAGAGCTCAGCAAACTTAGCACCAAAAAAGCAAATGACCCCATCCAAAAATGGGCAGAGGATATGAACAAAACATTCACTACAGAGGAGATCCAAAAGGCTAACAAACATATGAAAAACTGCTCCAGGTCACTGATTGTCAGAGAAATGCAAATTAAGACAACACTAAGATACTACCTCACTCCTGTAAGAATGGCATACATCAAAAAGGACAGCAGCAACAAATGCTGGAGAGGTTGTGGGGACAGAGGATCCCTTTTACATTGCTGGTGGGAATGTAAATTGGTACAGCCTCTGTGGAGAGCAGTCTGGAAAACTCTCACAAGGCTAGACATGGGCCTTCCATATGATCCAGTAAATCCTCTCCTGGGGTTATACCCCAAGGACTCCATAACACCCAACCAAAAAGAGGTGTGTACTCCTATGTTCGTAGCAGCACAATCCATAATAGCTAAAACCTGGAAGCAACCCAGGTGCCCAACACCAGATGAGTGGCTGAGAAAGCTGTGGTATATATACACAATGGAATACTATGCAGCTATCAAGAACAGTGAACCCACCTTCTCTGACCCATCTTGGACAGAACTAGAAGGAATTATGTTAAGTGAGCTAAGTCAGAAAGAAAAACTCTTATTTTGGAAAGACAAATCCTCTCTCACTGCTTCATCTCTTTGTAATAAAGCCTCTTGGAATAGTTACTATATATATATGTTCATATATATACATATATATCCCATACTTTTCTCATCTCGTAATTTATGAAGTCATTTTTTCCTTTATTTAATTTTTTTTAATTGCCACCAGGGTTATTGCTGGGGCTCAGCATTGGCACTATGAATCCACTGTTCTCAGCTGCCACTTTTCCTTCCTTCCATTCTTCCTCCCTCCTTCCCTCCCTTCCTTCCTTCTCTCTTTCTTTCTCTTTATATATTTGATAGTGCAGAAAGAAATTGAGAGGTGAGAGAGAGAGAGAGACACCTGCAGAACTGTTTTCTTTTCCACTTTCTCCTTGTTATAAAACTCAGTGGCCCCCCTCTGTCCTCTCTAACATGGTTTAGTAGTATCCAGTCCATCCTCGGCTTCTTTTCCTGAATTTCTAGCTATTCTTTTCTTCTTTGCTATCTTCTATATCAAATATAAGAATGTTGACAGTCTTCAAGGCTAGTCTTCTTTTGCTTCTTTACTCTCTAATTTAAAAAACTTGACTCAGTTCTATGGCTTTTCTAGACACTGATGACTGTTTTTATATCTTCAGTTACTTTCCTGGATTCCTAACTACTATAACCAATTGTCTTCTTTCTATTTGTAGTTGGCTCTTATAACGCACACAGCTTCCTATCTACTTACCTTTCCTCAAAATAGTGCTGATATAAGTGGGTTAAAACTATATTTTTAAATTTTATTTTTTATTGAGAAGTTCATGGTTTACAATACAGTTGATAGCACATGGGTACAATTTTGCATCTTGCATGACATCTGTTTGCAGAATGCTCTCACCCACAGCTTATTTTATTTTCCATCACCATGTACAATTTCCTGAAAACCCTCAACCCCAACCACTCTCCCTGTCCTCCTTACCCAGAGCCCTTTGCTTTGGTGTAATACAACAAACAAGTCCAAGTTTTACTCTGTATTTTCCCTTTCTATTCTTGTTTCTTTAATTCTGCCCATAAGTGGGATCATCCCATATTCATCCTTCTCTTTCTGGCTTATCTCACTTAACATGACTCCTTCCAGTTCCATCGATGCTGAGGTGAAGAAGGTGGTATTATCATTATTAATAGCTGAGTAGTATTCCATTGTGTATATATACCACAACTTTCTCAGCCACTCATCTGTTGTTGGGCACATAGATTGTTTCCAAATTTTGGCTATTACAAAATGTGTTGCTATGGGGACACAGACCTTTGGTGACAGGAATGATGAAAAAAATAAATAAAACAAAACAAAATTGTTCTGCTATGAACATAGGTATACACATATCTTTTGGGATGGGTGTGTTTGACTCCTTAGGTTATATCTCCAGGAGAGGAATTTAAAGTATAAGTTGGGGTAAAAGTTCAGTTCTAACCTTCTGAGAGTGCTCCAGACTGCTCTCCAAAGGGGTTGAACAAATATACATTCTCACCAGCAGCATAAAAGTATTCATTTACCCTCTTAACCTCTCCAACATTTGTTGCTACTGTCCTGTCTTTTCTTTTTTTTAAATTTTTTTATTTATTAAAAGGAAATATTGACTAAACTATAGGATAAAAGGAGTACAACTCCACACAATTCCCACCACCAGAACTCTGTATCCCATCCCCTGATAGCTTTCCTATTCTTTAACCCTCTGGGAGCATGGACCCAAGTCATTGTGAGATGCAGAGGGTGGAGGGTCTGGCTTCTGGAATTGCTTCCCTGCTGTACATGGGCATTGGCGGGTGGATCCATACTTCCAGCCTGTCTCTCTCTTTCCCTAGTGGGGAAGGGCTCTGGGGAAATGGAGCTCCAGGACTCATTGGTGGGGTTGTCTGTCCAGGGAAGTCTGGTTGGCATCATGCTAGCATCTGGAACTTGGTGGCTGAAAGGAGAGTTAAGCCAAGCAGATTGTTGACCAGTCATGCACCTAAATTAAGCTGGAGTAGTGCAGATGAAGAGTTGGGGGGGGGAGGTCTCCATTCTGTAGATAACTAGTAGGTATATTTTAGTTATATTTCAAAGGGCCTATGGCTATACTAGTATTTTTATTTGTATGTTTGTTTTTGCCTGAGCCTGAAATATGATATGCAGGTGGATCCTAATTATTGTCTGGGGAGATGATGTCATGGCTGGCAGAAGGACCAGAAAGCTGGATCAGGGAAGAGAGTAGCCCCCAAATATGGGAAAGGCGTATAAATATTGTTGACTATAAACCCCATTGATTTGATGTGATCTGGGGCCCATATTCAGCTTAGGAGCCTATGTGACCTTTCTTAGGAGCTATTGTCCTTTCTAATGTATGACATTCTCACAGTGAAGCTGAAAATCTGCCCTCACCCTCTATCCAGATATTTTTACTTTGGTGCCCTACTCCAAACTCAGTGAGATCCTGCTTTGAGTTTCTATTTCTGTTATTCTTTCTCAATTTCTGTTTATGAGTAGGATCATCCCATACTCATCTTTGTCTTTCTGACTTAGCTCACTTAACATAATTCCTTCTAGCTCCCTCCAGGATGGGTCAGAGAATGTGGGTTCATTGTTCTTAATAGCTGCATAATATTTCATTGTATAAATATACCACAGCTTTCTCAGCCATTCATCTGTTGTTGGGCATCCAGGTTTTAGCTGTTATAAAATGTGCTGCTATGAACATAAGTGTACATATATCTTTTTGATTGGGTGTTATGGAATCCTTAGGATATATCCCTAGGAAAGAAATTACTGGGTCATACAGCAGGTCTATTTCTAGCCTTGTGAGAGTTCTCCAGACTGCTCTTCACAGAGGCTGGACCAATTTACATTCCCACCAGAAGTGTAGGAGGGTTCCTCTGTCCCCACGACCTCTCCAGCATTTGTTGCTTCTGTCCTTTTTGATGTATGCCATTCTCACAGGGTTGAAGTGGTATCTGAATGTTGCCTTTATTTGCATTTCTCTGACAATCAGTGATGTGGAGCACTTTTTCATATGTTTGCTAGCCTTTTGGATCTCCTCTGTAGTGAATATTCTGCTCATATTCTCTGCCCATTTTTGATGGGGTCATTTGCTTTTTTGTTGCTAAGCTTGCTGAGCTCTTTGTATATTTTGGTTATCAGTCTTTTGTCTCATGTATGGCATGTGAAGATCTTCTCCCATTCTGTGAGGGGTCTCTTTATTTAGGTGATGTTTCCTTTTGCTGTGCAGAAGCTTTTTAATTTGATGTAGTCCCATTAATTTGTGTTTGTTTTAGTCTTCCTTGCAATTGGGTTTGTATCATCAAAGATGTCCTTGAGGTTTAGGTGGGAAAGTGTTCCACCAATGTTTTCCTCTATGAATTTGATAGTTTCTGGTCTAACATCCAGATCCTTGACCCATTTGGAGTTGATTTTTGTTTCTGGTGAGATAAAGTTGTTCAGTTTCATTCTTCTGCATGTTTTCTTTTCTTTTTTTAAATTAATTAATTTATTAAAGAAAGGAGACATTAACAAAATCATAGGATGGGGAGTACAACTCCACATAATTCCTGCCACCCAATCTCCATATCCCATCCCCTCCCCAATAGCTTTCCCATTCTCTATCCCTCTGGGAGCATGGACCCAGGGTCGTTGTGGGTTGCAGAAGGTGGGAGGTCTGGCTTCTGTAGTTGTTTCCCCACTGAACATGGGCGTTGACTGGTCGATCCATACTCCCAGTCTGCCTCTCTCTTTCCTTAGTAGGGTGAGTCTCTGGGGAAGTGGAGCTCCAGGACGCATTGGTGGGGTCTTCAGTCCAGGGAAGCCTGGTTGACATCCTGATGGCATCTGGAACCTGGTAGCTGAAAAGAGAGTTAACATCTGCATGTTTTAACTCAGTTTTCCCACCACCATTTATTGAAGGAAGCCTCCTTCCTCTATTTAATACTTTGAACCTCCTTATCAAAAATTAGATGTTCATAAGTGTGGGGATTTAGTTCTGGGCTTTCAATTCGGTTCCACTGGTCTGTGTGCCTATTTTTATTCCAGTACCAGGCTGTTTGGATTATGATGGCCTTATAATATAGTTTGAGATCTGGGAGTGTGATACCTCCATTTCTATTTCTTTTCCTCAAGACTGTTTTGATGATTCTAGGTGTTTTCTTGTTCCAGATAAATTATTGTAATTTTTGTTCTATTATCTTGAAGAAGCTTGGTGAGACTTTGATGGGTATAGCATTAAATTTATATATGGCTCTGGGTAGAATATTTACTTTGATTATATTAATTCTTCCAATCCATGAGCATGGGATATCTTTCCATTTCTTGTTATTATTTTTAAAAAAAATTGTATTATCTTTATTTATGTATTGGATAGAGATAGCCAGAAATCAAGAGGGAAAGGGGCAATAGAGAGGGGAGA
Source organism: Erinaceus europaeus (assembly GCF_950295315.1). Lineage (NCBI taxonomy): Eukaryota > Metazoa > Chordata > Mammalia > Eulipotyphla > Erinaceidae > Erinaceus > Erinaceus europaeus. Next base: position 105,556,915 of record NC_080168.1, on the reverse strand, counting down.
GAGACAGAGAGATACCTGCAACACTCCTTTACCCTTTGCAAAGCTTCCCCCCCTGCTGGTGGGGACTGGGAGCTTGAACTCTGGCCTGTGCATTGTATTATGTGTACTTAACCACGTGCACCACCACCTGCCCCCAGCAATGACTTTTTCCAGTTGGATTCAGAACTGAAAATAAGAATAGTTAAGATATTGCTTGACATCACTCTTGATGATCATGAATATGAATGCATGTTGGTAGTTGAAGCAAAACCCAACATATGATAGTAAGCTTTAGCTTCCAGAACTTTTATTTCAATATAGGGGAAGGTACATTTGTTTCTCTTCAAAATGATGCGTTGAGCCATTTTCAGTAGGACTTGAAGTTCTGGTTGATTTTTTCCAGAAGTGATTAGTGATTATGGATTTGTGCAGATCTGCCTCATACTTCTTCCCTAGTGTCCATGACAACCATAATATGACACTGTAATGGGGCCTTAGTGGGGACAGTCAAGGTTTTCTTGGGTAAATAAAGTCAGCCCACTTGAGGTTCAAATTTTCACCTCAGGTTTCATTTCTTCTTCTAGCGTTTGCCCTTCTTCCGTAGCCAGTCAACAGCATCAGGTTGAGCCTGATGTAAAGTTTCGAGACCTCCTTTGAATCTGGAGAGGTGGCAGTCGTTGACTATGTGGGTCATAGTCTGTCTGTAGCCGCAGGGGCAGTTCGGGTCATCTCTGGCTCCCCAGCGATGGAACATAGCGGCTCACCGGCCATGGCCTGTTCGATAGCGATTGAGGAGGGCCCAATCATAATGTGCTAGGTCAAAGCCAGGTTGACGCTTGCAGGGGTCTGTGATGAGGTGTTCGTTCTTTACCTCAGCTGACTGCCAGCTCTGTTTCCAAGAGACTGGAACAGAGAAGTTCAGTGTAGGCATAGGGGACCAGATTGGGTGACGAGACGTCAAGCGTTGGACAGGGTGGGCGAAGATATCTGTGTGCAGTCATTATCAGGTTGAATGCACCAACCCAGGAAACAAATAACTATTCTTTAAGGGTACCATACTCTTACTTTTATGTGAGACTCAGTAAGAGAGGTAATAAGTTGCTTAAATTTAGCCAAGATTATATAAACCGAGAACTAGCCATCTCTTTTCAATATGTTTTCTTCTTGTATCAACAATTTGACAAATGTATACTGCTTAACTGTACTTAGATCAATCTGACTTAAAATCAGAAGAGTCAAAACAAAAATTTCAATCAATCTGTAGTGAAAGAGATTAATCTTTACTAATGTGAAGAATATCAACCCAGAGAAATTTCAACTTGAACTGGGATTATTACAGAGTGCTCTTTTTCTGGTAGAGTTATCATATCTAAAGGGTTGTAAAATAATCCCAAAACAGGCACTTAGGAAATATTAAATAAATTTAATCCCCTTTCTTGCTAGCGGAAGTGAAAATAAATAAAAGCTTCTACATAGCAGTTTGAGATTTATGAAGGGAATATGTCCGTACAAAATACTGAAAATCAGGAGAATTTGCTCTAGAATGACATCATTTCTATTTCTTATAGCAGACATGTCTTATAGATTTTTAGTTCTCCACCTTTACATTTTGCTTTAATTGAGACTGTATGAGAAAAGTGACTTTCTGTGTGGAATGTATCCACTGATTTGACTTCCTGTCTAGTCCGGTGGATTCTGTGAGTCTAGACATATTCTGAGCACACCCCTGAAAGGTCATCTGCTGCTAATAGCTCTTTGCCAAACTTCTGCTGGTGTTTACTGCTTAGGTAGTGGAAGACTAGAGGACAATGTATATGTGTGTGCTGGTGTTGATAGATCTTTTCCATGAACAGATGGCAAAATGATAAACTGAAAACGTATGTACTGCATTGCAAATATTTCCTCCTGAGTGACTTGGCAGACTGACAATTGTGACAAGAAGAAATCAGGTTTTATCAGGAAGAATTTAACCCTTGAAAATAAGGGACTAGGTGGAGGTTATTTGCATATTTAAGTCTCAAAATCAGAAGGTGTGTTCTTCTAACTAAGGGGTATTAATTCTGAACTCAGCTGTGGAAGACCAGTGATTTATAGTAGTTTATGGCTCAGCATAAACTACTACAAACTACCATAAACTACTACAAATGGGTACTCACGGGATGCATTGGATCGACCTTCTCGTGGTGCATCCCGTGAGTACCCATTCATTGGGGAAACTGACGATCCTTCCTAGCCGACTGAATCCACATGGATCCCAGTCACTTTCAAAGGCATTAACTGGCTACGGAAGAAGGGCAAACGCTAGAAGAAGAAGAATGGCTCAGCATTCTCTGATAGTTATATCTTCTGTGGTTTTCCTACACATATCCATCCACCCTTCCTTTTCCCCTCCCTCCCTTCCTTCTATTCTTCCTTTTTTCTTTCCTCCCATGCTGTGGCCAACCTTGCCCTGCCTCTTCTTTAGGTCAAGAGTTTTTCTGGGCAATGAAGACCATACCAACCACTGCTCAGCTTCCTTCTAGGAATACAGGGGGCACTTTGTCACCGTTGTCCAGATAATCACTGCATGTCCATGGGGAAACCTCTGCTGCCACACTGGAGGTGCTGTCTCCCTATGAAGAGGCCTGCTTACGGGTGATTGCTCCTAGAAGGTCACCAAGCACTGTAGAGAGCACATCAGCATAAGAATAATCAGTGGCCCAGGAGGAAAATTCACTCCATGTAGCAAGATAGTGGCTAAACATCACAAACCATGAGGCTTCTGGTTCTCTGATACCACAACAGTGGATGATAATTTTTTTTGGCGGGGGGCTGGACAATATACTCTATGCTATACCTGAGGTAGGTGGATCTTCCTTTTGAGGCAGCTTGGAATGTTCCTACTCATGACCACAGAATGTGAGCTCAGATCTACAGGGATGCAGAGGTCACATAGGCTCCTGAGCTGAATATGGGCCTCAGATCAGATCAAACCGATGGGGTTTACAGTCAACAGTATTTATACAACTTTCCCGTATTTGGAAGCTACTCTCCTCCCTGATCCAGCTTTCTGGTCTTTTTTCCAGCCATGACATCATCTCCCCAGACAATAACTTAGATCCACCTTCAGGTTTCAGATTTCAGGCTCAGGGAAAAAAAAAAAAACTAGTATAGCCACTGGCCCTTTGGAGTATAACTAAAATATGCCTACTAGCTGTCTACAAAATGGACACCCCCTCCCAACTCTTCATCTACACTATTCCAGCCTTTAGGTCCATGATTGGTCAATAATTTGTTTGGCTTTGTATGTTAACTCTCTTTTCAACCACCAGGTTCCAGATCTAGCATAATGACAACAGAACTTCCCTGGGAAGACGACCCCACCAGTATGTCCTAGTGTCCTGTTTCCCCAGAACCTCGCCCCACTAGGGAAAGAGAGAGGCAGGATGGGAGTATGGATCGACCTGTCAGTGCCCATGTTCAGCAATTACAGAAGTCAAACCTTTAACCTTCTGCATCCCCCAATGATCTTGGGTCCATACTCTGAGAAGGTTAAAGAATAGGAAAGCTATCAGGAGAGGGGATGGGATACGGAGATCTGGTGGTGGGAATTGTGTGGAGTTGTACCCCTCTTATCCTATGGTTTTTGTCAGTATTTCCTTTTTATAAATAAATAAAACATATAGGCTATATTTTACAGTGCAGTTTTAGGAAATAATCAGTAGAAACTAGAGAGTTTTCAGATATCTTGTCTCTGTCTTTACTTCCCACATTAATTAACTAACAATCAATATTTTAAAACCAGAGCACTGCTCAGTTCTGGCCTATGTGGTGCTGGGGATGAAACCTGGAACCTCAGAACCTCAAACATGAAAATTCATTGCATAATATTCTTGCCTTTAGGTTCATGATTAGTCAGCAATTTCTGCTGTTTCATATCTTAACTCTTTTTCAGCCACCAGGTTCCAGATGCTACCATGATGCCGACCAGATTTCCCTGGGAAGACAACCCCACCAATGTGTCCTGGAGCTCAGCTTCCCCAGAGCCCCTCCCCACTAGGGAAAGAGAGAGACAGGCTGGGAGTATGGATAGACCTGTCAATGCCCATGTTCAGTGGGGAAGCAATTATAGAAGCCAGACTTTCCACCTTCTGCACCCCATAATGGCCCTAGGTCCATACTCCCAAAGGGTTAAAGAATAGGAAAAATTTCAAGGGGGGACTATAAGGTGTGCTGGTGGTGAGAATTGTGTGGAGTTGTACACTTCATATCCTATGGTCTTGTCAATAGCTCCATTTTATAAATTAAAAAAATATATTTTTTGCAAGAACTTTTGAAATGTGAGAAGTAGTGGAGTTGCAGTTGGTGAAGGTTATGAAAGAGAGGAGAAAGGGAACTTTCTGTCTTTAACTTTGTATGTCTGTGGGCCATGTACGTCTCTTCTAAAATGTCTTTCTTTTAAAAAAATTTATGATTAATAGTAAATTAATAAGATTATAAGGTTACAGTGTATACTTTAACACTGCATCTACCACCCAAATTCTGTGTCCCCACCCTCCCACCTTCCAAAGATAACTACCAAAGTTTTCAAAGAAGTCTTAGAAACTTTTTTCTTTTATTATTGATTTAATAATGACAATAATTCTTTTTAGAAGAGTTCTTAGAAGTTATGGGATATGTATTCCATGGAATACTACTTGCAATAAAAAAAGGTGACACTGTGTGCTTTGGGACAAAATGGATAGAACTAGAGGTAACTATGCTTAGCAAAATAAAAAGTGAGATGAAAGACAGCTACTGATAGTTTCACTCATATGTCTAGAGAATTAATACACATGAACTTGCCAAAAAAATTGCCACAAAACAAAAACAAAAAAGAAGGATATGGTTCCACCTGCCAATGTCCATGTCCAGAAGAGAAGTAATTACAGAAGCCAGATCTCCCACCTTCTGCTCCGCATAAAGATCTATGGCCCACACTCTCGGAGGGATGAAGAATAGGGAAGCCTCCAATGGAGTCATGGGGATATGGAACTCTGATGGTGGGAAATGTATTAATTGTACCTCTTTTATCCCACAATCTTGTCAAAAGGAAAGCTAGAGTAGACCAGTGGGATTGTATCAAACTAAAAAGCTTCTTCACATCAAAAGCAAACCACACAAGGACAATCAGTCAGCCCAGTAAGTGGGAGGAGATATTTGCACATCATATATTTGACAAGAGACTGATAACAAACATCTACAAATAACTGCTAGAACTCAACAAAAGAAAAAATAACCAAATAAAAAGTGGGCCACTGTTTATTAAATTTATTATTATTTATTATTTATATCTTACTGCCTTTCAGCCACTAAGTTCCAGATGCTACTATGATCCTATTCTGATATATATAATATTTATAAATATATATATATATATATATATATATTCAACCCATAACTATAATCTTAGAAGAACTAAGGTGGTTACTGTTTGGGGGGATAAAGAGAGAGGGTAGAGTAAATCACTAATAAAAAAAAAGTAGGTCAAAGAACTAAACAGATAGTTAAAGAAGAGAAATGCATGGCCCACAAACATATGAAGAAATTCTGGGGGCCAGGCAGTAGCACACTGGATTAAGCACACATAGTACAAAGTTCAAGGATACCAGTTCAAGCCTCTGGCTCCCCACCTGCAGTGGGGTTGCTTCCCATGAGTTAAAGCAGGTCTGCAGGTGTCTATCTTTTTCTCTGTCTTCCCCTCCCCCTCTCAATTTCTCTCTGTCCTATCAAAAAAAATTAAAAAATAGCCATAGAAGCAGTGGATTCATAGTATAGGCACCAAGACCATGGAGGCAGAAAGAAAGAGAGGGAGAGAGAGAGAGAAAAGGAAGGAAGGAAAGAAAGGAAAGAGGGAGGGAGGGAGGGAGGAAAGAAAAAGAAAGAAAGAAAGAAAGAAAGAAAAAGAAAGAAAGAAAAAGAAAGAGAGAGAAAAGAATGGGGCTGATTTTTCAAGTACATATTTGACGTGAAGATGTGAAGATCCTGCACTGTTTCACCGATGTCTTCTACAAACTTTAGAGTTTCTGGTCTAATATCCAGGTCTTTGATCAAGCTTGACTTGAATTTGGTGTTAGGTGGTGGTCTAGTTTCACTTTTCTACATGTGACTATCCAATTTTCCCAGCACTATTTGTTGAAAAGATTTTTTTTTACCCCATTGTCTTATATTAGCCGGTTGTATATGTGTGGGCTCATTTCTGAATGCTCAGTTCTGCTCCATTGACCTAAGTTTCCATTTTTATCTCATTTTTAACGATGTTTCCATTTTTAATGATGCTGTTTTAGTTACTATTGTCTTCTAGTATAAACTGAATTTGGGGATCGTATTCCTCCATTTCTTTTCCATTTTTCTAGTCTTGGCTGTCTGTGGTTCTATACAAATTTGTGGACAAGTTATTCAATTTCCTTGAAAAATGCCATTGGGATCTTGATAGGGATTGCACTGAAACTGTAGACTCCTTTTGGTAGAGTGATCATGTTAATAATGTTTATTATTCTAATCTAGGAACAAGGAATATTCTTCCATTGCGGTGTGTCCTCTGTTTCTTTTAACAATGTCCTAGTTTTTCTTTAAAGGTCTTTCACCACATTTGAGAGATTCATTCCAAAGTATTTTATCTTTTTGGTTTCGTTTGCAAATGGGATTGGGTCTTTTACTTTCTTTTGACTCCTTGGTTGTATACAGAAATATCACAGATTTATGATTTTATTGAGTTTGTATCCTGCTACTTTGCTGAATTTATTAATTATTTCTAGTAGTTTTTTTATGGAGTCTTTGGGGTTCTCTAGATATATTATCACAACATTAGCAAACAGTGATAGTTTGATTCCTTCCCAGAGTGTATACCTTTAATATCTCTTATCTGATTGAAATGTCAAGAACCTCAAAGACTATTGAATAATAGTAGTGATAGTGGATATCCTTGTCTGATTCCCAGCTTTTAGGGGAATAGTTATCATCTTTCCCCCATTGAGAATGGATTTATAATAAATGACCTTTATTGTGTTGAAGAATTGTCCTTCTAGTCCCAGTATCTAGATGGTTTTTATCATGAATGGATGTTGGATCTTGCCAAATGCCTTTACAGTATCAATTGATATGAGCATGTGATTTTTCTGTTTGTTGATGTGGTGCATTACATCCATTGACTTCCGGATGTCTGACCATCCCACTTGGTCTTGGTGAATTATTTTATTTATATTTTGTTGAACTCAGTTTGCTAAGTTTTTTTTTTTTTCTTTTTGAGGATCTTTGCATCAATGTTCATCAGAGGTACAAGTCTATAGTTTTCTTACTTGCAGACTTTTTTTTCCCTTTAGGGATCAGAGTGATCTTAGCCTCATAGTATATGTTTAGGAATGCTTGCACCTCTTCAGTTTTCTGGTAGTGTTGAGGGGAATTCTTGTTAGTTCTTTGAAAAGTCTCATAGAATTTGTTAGCAAACTTGTCTGAATCTCAGTTTTCATTCTTGGGAATATTTTTTATTACTGATTCAGTTTCTGTTTTAGTGATTGGCCTGTTTGAGCTATATACTTCTTCTTGGTTTAGGTTTGGTATGATTCTAGGAATGCATCCATCTCATTTAGGCTGTTCAATTTATTTGCATGGAGTTGTTCATAATATTCACGTATGTTTTTGTATTTCCCATCTTTGGTTATAATTTTATGTCTCTCACTCCTGACAGTTTTTTTTTTTTTTTTTGGTTTCCAGGGTTATCGCTGGGGCTCGGTGCCTGTACTACCAGTCCACTGCTCCTGGAGGCCATTTTCCCCATGTTGCCCTTGTAGTTGTTGTCATTGCTATTGTTGTTGTTGTATAGGACAGAGAGAAATCGAGAGAAGAGGGGAAGACAGAGAGGGAGAGAGAAAGACAGACACCTGCTCACCTGCTTCACTGCCTATTAAAGGATTCCCTGTAAGTGGGGTGAAACGATTCCCTGGGGGGTTCGAACCAGGGTCCTTATGCTAGTCCCTGTGCTTTACCATGTGCATTCAACCCGCTGTGCTTCTGCCCGGCCTCCAAACATGGTCTTTTTTTTTTTTTTTTTAATTTGTCCTTTATGAAAAGGAAACATCAACTAAACCATAGGATGAGGGGTACAACTCCACACAGTTCCCACTAACAGAACTCCGTATCCCATCCCCTCCCCTGGTAGCTTTCCTCTTCTTTAGCCCTCTGGGAGTATTGAACCAAGGTCATTGTGGGATACAGAAGGTTGAAGGCCTGGCTTCTGTAATTGCTTCCCCGTTGAACATGAGCATTGACAGGGCCATTCATACTCCCAGCCATTCTCTCTCTTTCCCTAGTGGGGAAGGGCTCTGGGAAGTGGAGCTCCATGACACATTGGTGGGATTGTCTGTCCAGGGAAGTCTGGTAGCATCTGGAACCTGGTGGTGGAAAAGAGAGCTAACATACAAAACCAAACAAATTGTTGACCAATCATGGACCTAAAGGCTGGAATAGTGCAGATGAAGAGTTGGGGGTCCTCAATTTTGTAGATAGCTAGTAGGCATATTTTAGTTAAATTCCAAAGGGCCTGTAGCTATACGTGTGTGTGTGTGTGTGTGTGTGTGTGTGTGTGTGTGTGTGTGTGTGTTTTGCCTGGGCCTGAAATCTGATATGCAATTGGATCCTAATTATTGTCTGGGGAAATGATGTCATAGCCGGAAAAGGACCAGAAAGTTGGATCAGGGAAGAGAGTAGCTCCCTAATATGGGAAACAGGTATAAATATTGTTCATTTGATCTGATCTGGGGCCCATATTCAGCTTAGGAGCCTATGTGACTTCTGCATCCCTGTAGATCTGAGCTCACATTCTGTGGTCATGAGTAGGAATATTCCAAGCTGCCCCAATATGAAGACCTAGCTTCCTCAGGTGTAGCATAGAGTATGTTGTCGATCCTCTCTTCAGAGGATGGAACATTCTCTACCATTGTTGATCCAAATTGAGGGCAAGGTCCTATGGGGTCCCACAAAGGGGTCTATTGTGTTTGTTGTTCCTGAGAGAAATGACCTGTGACAATGGAGAGAGGGATTTATTAAAGTTCTAGACCCATCAAGTCTGTTTGGGAATCTCAGAACTCTCCGGTTAGCTTTGGAATGAGTGAGAGAACTTTAACAGGAAGTAGGTGAGGAGGGTATCTAAGTCTAAGCAGACACTATTTCATTATGAACTTGATACTGACTCACTATAGACTATTGTGTATTTTTGCTTTCAGGTATATATTTTGCCCTAATTTATGGATACATGTGAACATATGCTCTATCTTATGAGAACTTGTTTTGGGACTTTGTTAGGAAGTGAACCTCCTGGAATGGAATTAGAGAATACTATGAAAGGCACGGTCTCACTGAGTAATGAGGCTAAAGTGTTGACATTCCATGCCTGATGTCTCTGGACACAGTCTGAAGTGAAGCATGCTGAGGTGGTACTCATTGCATTGATTAGGTTGGGATCAGCAGATGCGATATCATTTGGTATAAATTGAGAGAAGCATGTAGGAAATTGAGCCCCACCCTAGAGGTTCCAGGACTAGGGGAAATACAGGCTGTATAGAGGAAATGAGAGCTTCCTGCTGTCTTTGGGTTTATGAAGGCAATAGATAGTTATTACTATAATCCCATTATTTGGCAGTTGGGTTAACTTTGAAAAACCCCTTTGTTAGGATTTGTTTTATCATACACAACATCACCATAACTTATGTCCTCTGACATAATTTGTATGTAGCTGTGCCACTGGTAACAAGGTGAGAGGGAATTATTCGAGGCCTAGGCCCATGATGTCTATTTGGGAATCTCGGGACTCCCCGATTAGGGCCCCAGCTAATGGGGTAGCCTGGTGGTGACTAAAGAGTCATTATTAAAGTATTCCAGTCTCTTTCCCTTGTTCAGTTTTGCAGTCCTTGCTTTGATAAGGTTAGCTTTGGAGTGAGTGAGATAACGCTTTGGAATATAACTAAAATATGCCTACTAGCTATTTACAAAATGGAGGACCCCCCCAACTCTTCATCTGCACTATTCCAGCCTTTAGGTTCATGACTGGTCAATAGTTTGCTTGGCTTTGTATGCTAACTCTCTTTACAGCTACCAGGCTGCAGATGCTAGCAGGATGTGACCAGACTTCCCTGGACAGACAACCCCACCAATGTGTCCTGGAGCTTCACTTCCCCAGAGCCCCACCCTACTAGGGAAAGAGAGAGACAGGCTGGTAATATGGATGGACCTGTCAATGCCCATGTTCAGTGGGGAAGCAATTACAGAAGCCAGACCTTCCACCTTCTGCATCCCACAATAATCTTGGGTCCATACTCCCAGAGGGCTAAAGAATAGGAAAGCCACGAGGGGAGGGGATGGGACACGGAGTTCTGGTGGTGAGAATTGTGAGGAGTTGTACCCCTCTTATCCTATGGTTTAGTCAGTGTTTTCGTTTTATAAATAAATAAATAAATAATCCAAAAAATAGTATTGTTGCAACCTACATATGTTCTTATTAATATTTGAGAAATGCAAGAACAAAAGTGTGAATAGAGCTTGTGTTGTTGGATACTATCTTGGTGTGAGGAGTGCCATGACTATAGTTTTTCAGTACTCTATGTTCCTGACGGGCTTGACGTGAATATTAACACATATAAAAGATGAGTGCAATTTCAGGTGCTGTAAATGCTAATTTTCTTTTGTGTTTGGAATTATGCAGATGACTGACTGTCCAAGAGCTGGCCTAAAACAACCAAATGTCATCTCAAAAGGTAACATTGCTCTTCCTCCACCTGTTCTATCCCTCTGCTTTAGGAGAGCAGAGGGGCCAGCCTCTTGCAATTTTGCAGTGGTTGATTTAGCATCTTAGCCCTGGTGTTAGCATTTTATCCTTCACGAATTCCACACCAAAGAGAAAATTGTGTTTTGAGGAGTCTGAAAGAGTCTAGGCCATTTAATTGCAGTTGTAACGAACTCAGAAGCTATCTATTGCACATTTGTGGTCACAGGCAGAGTCTTGACTGAAGTGCATTACCGCTCTTCCTGTGATACAGGGTCTTTCTTTTTCTAAGGGAACAGATTAAATATGATTGCAAGGGAAAAGTTTTTCTCGCTTTAGGGAATATGGGAAAACTGATTGGTTCAAATCTTATCTTTTCCAGTTATTGGCCAAGACTCACCCCCCTTGGAGCCTTTGATCCTCCTCATCTTAAAATGAGGTCAATGACCCATAATTGAGGGGATAAGCCCCCTGGGGTGGCGACTGAGAGGTGGAGCATGCTCAGCATGTGTCCTTCCCATCCCTCCCCTTTGTGTTATAAGGAAGCTGATTCTAAAGCCTGTGCTGGAGCCATCTACTCTCTGTCTTTTGGGAAAACCATTTTAGCACCTGCCTCTGTAATTTTGTTCTGCTACCCACTCTATGCCCAGCTTACCTTCTTTCTCTTGCACTGTGCATCTCTTTGCTGCATCCTGATTGCTCTCCTAGAGGACTGCCTGCTCTCACCTTCTGACTTCCCTGGCAGACTATGTATGGTACTGCTGTAGTGATCATCGGCTTTGAGCTGTTTATATGCATGTGCTTTGTGATCACCTGGATTATTTCCTTTCTGCATCAAATTATTTTGCTGGGTTCTTTCAGTATCTATCTAACAGCAGTTTGGAAGTGAGAGGAGGTCATAGAGTAACTGATATTTTGGTTACAGATAACTCTGAATTTACTAAAGCAGTTGCCCAAGGACCTTCCTTATTTTGCAATCTGTTTGGATTCCTTTTCAGTTTTTGTTTGTTTCTTTGTGCCTCTTGAAATATTTTGAATTCTCTTAAATTTTCTTAGAGAAAGAAAAGGTTAAACACATCATAGTACATCTCAGTGTTTGGGAAGATTTTTAGGAACATGAGATGTCACTGGATTATCATGGTAAAAGAAAATTAACATGGAAAAACACACATGGTATGATCACAACTACATATTGATACTATGAATTGAAAATAGAAACCTTTGAAACAGCTCATTACAAAAATCATGTCTAGCAATTAAAAATGAATTTTGAATAAAAAATTATATAATTTTGTTCTGACTTCATTTGTAGAAAAGGATTTTTTTTTAACCCACAAATGCTCTGTGCTGAATAGTTAATGTTGTATTTATTGTGCACGAAGATTCTGCTTTCTCCCACTAGGGGTCACTGTGGTTCTTTAGTTATTTTACCCCCTTTCGCACCCCTGGTAGAAGGGGGAAAAGCATTCTGTCTCAGACACTATTATTAGCCAAAGTTAAGAGAAATGTTAAAATGATAGCCTCTTTTTTTTTTAAATACAGAGAAACAGTTTCCAGAGCAATTGTACTCTTTTTCAGTCTGTATTCTAGGTCATAACCACCAGAAACATTTCCATTTTACATTGCCGACCCAAATTTAATTTATTAGTGTGAAACATTATCACTACACCATCTACTCTGCTGTTAAAACAGGTTGTTAAAAGCACCCATGCCCTCTATGGAGTGAGAATAATAGAGAACTATTTGTGTTCTGCTTTTAAATTTTTTAAAAAAGATTATTTTTCATCAGCACTGAAATATGGCTTCTAGAAGAACTCATTAATAACTGGAATTAATTAATAATGTGTGAGATGAGCACAGATAGGGCCCATTTCTAAGCTGAGTGTAGGACAAGCAGCCAATCTGCTTGTATACTGCTGCGCCTTTTAAAAGATAGCTTCCTGGCAAATCCAGCAAGGCTACTGACTGTATTTTTCTGTTTGAAAAAATGACCAAATATTACAAATTGGAAAAAGGACATGTGGTCCCTCATATTAATGGGATGCATGCTGAGCATAATGTCATGCGACATGACAGTCAAGGTCCTTGGCTTTTCTGCTGGTGTCTTAAATTCACTTGAGTATAAATCCAAGAGCTCAACGTTTTAGATTGCTTTGAAAACCTCATCTTCCCCACACATCCTCTGTTTACTATATTTGAAGCCTTGAAGAGCTGTGTCACAATAGTCTCATAAATTTGTATTTATTTTTCACAGCCTGGGTTGTTTGGTTTCCTGCATGTTCTTCCTTAATAATTCTGTGGTTTTTGTTGCTGGAGTCATAGAAATTTCCCCCAAGTTGAACCAACTGTCCCTCAATGAATCTCAAGATAATTATTCATTACTTATATTGTAAGTTTAGTAGCATAAGAGAGAGTAGACATGTTGTAAATGGAAAACCCACTGACTTCCTTGATAACCTACTAGAGCCTCAAACAAAATTCTGCCCAGTGTTTGCTCCCAGCTTGCAACTAACTGTCAGCTCCATTTCCCTACCTTTGCCAAGAGCTCTGCAGAGGCTGTGAGCACTAGGCAGGGCTGAGTGTGGAGAGGATCCCTGCTAGGTTCTTAGACTTTTCTTTCTCAGTTAGTTGCATTTCTTGTGAACTTAATCCTAGTTCTTGCTTTGTGGGGTGGGGAGCACTTTTACAATTGGGTCTCTGTAAGGTGGGATGATTGATTAATGATTATCTTGACACAATTAACACAAGATATCTGCTTAAATAAGTCCTTAAAGTATTTTCCTGTTTTTATTCAGGAAGCTAGTTTACCTTCTCTTGTTTATAAACATAATTTTCTCACTTGGACCTTTTATTATTATTATTAATATTTAATCCCTTTTGTTGCCCTTTTTTATTGTTGTAGCTATTATTGATGTTGTTGTTGCTGGATAGGACAGAGAGAAATGGAGAGAGGAGGGGAAGACAGAGAAGGGGAGAGAAAGATAAACACCTGCAGACCTGCTTCACTATTTGTGAAGTGACTCCCCTGCAGGTGGAGAGCCAGGGGCTTGAACCGGGATCCTTATGCTGGTCCTTGCGCTTTGTGCCACATGCACTTAACCTGCTGCGCTACTGCCCGACTCCTGGGCCTTTTATTATTTAATGTAGTGTTCTTCAAGGATTAAAAAGGATAACTTGGAAATGCAACTTTTGACAGGGGTGGGATAGTATGTCTGTGTAGTTTTTAAATTGGAGAATACTGGATTTAAACTTTTACTATCACTTAATAGCTGTATGAAGTTGAATTCCCACAACCTCATTAAATTAATCTAGAGATCTTCTTATTTAAAACAGGGATATTGGGGATGGGTGGTGGTACACCTGCTAGAACACACATTTCCCCATGTGTGAGGACCTAGGTAAAAACTTTTGACCTCCTACCTGTGGAAGTGGGGGACAGAAGCTTCACAAGTGGTAGAGCAGTACTGCAGGTGTCTCTGCTTCTCCCTCTCTTTCTCTATATAAAAAAAATTTTTTTTAAATGAGAAAGAAAAAGAAAAAGATGGCTGCTGAGGATGTTGGAGTCATGGTGCAGGCACCAAGCCCCAGCGATAACCCTGGTGGCAAAAACAAACAAACAAAAAAGGAAATAAATAAAACAAGTAACTGACCATGGTAAATGAGATAGAGTGTAAGAAATGAAAAGTACTCTACTCGGCACATGGGAACACTCAGCATGTAATACTTTTCCTGAGCAAGCGTTTGCTTCCTGGTGCCCAGGGGTTAAGACTTTGGCACTGCTTGGAGAAAAGGCACACAACCAAACAAAGGCCAGTGTGGGGCAAAGTGGGCTCTGTGTTAGACCATGTCGAGTGAGCTAACTGGATTATCCTTGTTGTGGGACTTGCTTTGGAGTATGTTCTTTTTGGTTTGAAGATGGGTAAAATTTGGCTCTCTATTGTCTGGTCATTTGAAGGCCAGTTTTTGACTTCTTGTGCATTTCCAGTTCCACATTCTACAGAACAGCTGGACCTTCTGTTAGCAATAGTGACGCAGAGGGGGAACAACAACAAAAAAAAGGTGGGCAACGTTCCATGCCTAGATCATGCTTTTATTTTATTTTATTTATAAAAAGCAAACACTGACAGAACCATAGGATAAGAGGAGTACAAACTCCACACAATTCTCAGCACCAGAACTCCTTATCCCATCCCCTCCCCTGATAGCTTTCCTATTCTTTAACCGTCTGGGAGCATGGACCCAGGATCATTGTGGGATGCAGAAGGTGGAAGGTCTGGCTTCTGTAATTGCTTCCCCACTGAATATGGGCATTGACAGGTAGATCCATACTCCTATCCTGCCTCTCTCTTTCCCTAGTAGGGCAGGATTCTGGGGAAGCAGAGCTCCAGGACACATTGGTGGGGTTGTCTGTCCAGGGAAGTCTGGTTGGCATCATGCTAGCATCTGGAACCTGGTGGCTGACAAGAGAGTTAACATACAAAGCCAAACAAATTGCTGACTGCCTAGATCATGCTTTAATAGACAGTAGTTTCTACTAGGCACTGGGTAATACTGGATTGTCAGAAAAGTCATGAAGCACTTTTGCCTAGAAAACCATGGGAAACTGTGTTGTGTCTCTACCAACAGACCAACACAATTATCAAGGGAATAGGTATATTTGACTAGAAAGTCGGCTGAGGTCAAAAGGTGTCCTCTGATGAAAGTAGTTCGCGAGAAGGATGGGACAGTAGAGTGACTCTTGATGCAATGACTACTTGAGGCTCATGAGAAGCCCAGCATCTCTAGGGCTTAGATGTGCAGGGGCGATCAAGAAAATGTCCTGGTCTCATAAAGAACAAAACTGGCTTTCTGGCAAAGAGAGGCAGATGCTGGTCAAGAGGCCTGCAGGTTGTGGGGAGAGGGAGGGC
This sequence comes from Erinaceus europaeus, assembly GCF_950295315.1. Lineage (NCBI taxonomy): Eukaryota > Metazoa > Chordata > Mammalia > Eulipotyphla > Erinaceidae > Erinaceus > Erinaceus europaeus. The sequence continues at coordinate 105,541,255 of NC_080168.1, read as the reverse complement.
TGTGCAGGGAACGTGATTGGGTTGTCAGCACAGTGACTAGGGGTGGGATTGGGGCTGCTGTGGATCCGGCGGCCAGGGGAGGAAAGCCCCGCCTGGGAGGAGTGCATTAAGACCTGGTATTGGTAAGAAGGTGAAGAGTGGCCATGAAGGGAATGTTATAGGCCAAAGGAACAAAGAGCTAGGCTTTGAGAAGAGGGACTACTATGTTTAAGGATGGAAGACTGGAGACACTTAAACCAGAGTCAGATCACGGAGGACCGTGAGTGGTATGCTGAGCAGGGATGAAAACATGCCTCTGAGTAAAAGTAAGGTTTGCGCAAGTGATCATGAAGAGACTGACCAGAAAGAGAGGAGAAGGGGAGTGTTCCAGGCCTGCTCTCTGGGTTCCCTGTTTTTGGTTTTGTTATCATCACCATCATCATCATCATCATCATCATCATCATCATATTATTATTATTATTATTATTATTATTATTATTATTAATTATTATTATTATTATTATCAGAGCACTACTCAGTTTTGGCTTATGGTGGTACATGTGACTGAACCCGGACCTTGCAGCCTCAGGTGTAAGAGTTTGTTTGTGTAACAATTATGTTATCTAACCTGCCCCTGGCCCCCCTGGATTCTAAGAGGAGCACATTTCTGAGTGTGCCCATAGGTTTGCTGAAGCGTGGTGCTGATGCTCTTCTGGCCGCAGGTAGACACTGACCTGAATCCTCTCCTCTGCCTTCACCAGCTAGTCTCCAGACTCTGCCGTGCCAGGCTTGTCGCTCGCCCTCCCTCACTGTCCACTCTTCTTAGCTGCCTCTGCTCAGGTGTTCACACTTGGTCCCAACAGCAGGTCCTAGCTGACCTCTCGGCACCCTTCTCTCCTGTGACTCTGCTCTGCACGCTGCTGCCTGTTAGAAGCACACTCTGCTCCAAAAGCCCAGGTCTGAGTAGGCCACCTTTCTGTCCCCGTGACCCCTAAAAGCTCCCTCTTGTCAGGTAGAAAACATGATTTAGAAAGATCTCTCTCTGGCATTCCCTGTACCTCAGCTTTCCAGCCATAACTTGCACTGCATGTACCACATTCCTTCAGCTTAACCAAAGTGTTTCTAATTCTGTCATAAAGCTCTGAGCTATTTTGTTGCTGTTGTTCCCAAGCCTTTGTTCTTGTTGCTCTCTCAGATGTGAGGTCTTCCCCTGGAAAGCTGCCTACTGTGCAGGACCTACCTCCTTGGTGAATTGTTTTCTGATTCCCAAAGCCTGAGAAGGCCTCTGAACTCTGGGAGCACTTCACCTTGCCTTTCCCATGGTACTTAGTTCCTAAACCCCTGGAATTACTTGTGTGCATATCAAAGTGTTTCTTCTGACTGCCAACTCCTCCATATCTGGAGCTAAGGATCACCCAGGCAGCTCTACCTTTAGAGAGCAGTGCTATTTAGTATGTTCTTTTTTTCCTGCAAAACTGGGACCACACATCACAGTTCCATTGCTCCAAGCTACTTTTGGATTCAGAAAGTGTGTGTGTCAGAGAGAGAGAGAGAGAGAGAGTGAAAGAGAGAGAGAAAGAGAGAGAACATAGTACCAGAGCTCTCTCTGGTGCTGTAGCACTTTCCATGTGGTTCTCTAACTTGAACTATGTGCATGGTAAAAGCACAAGGCCTTGCTGGTGAACTATCACCCTAGTCTTTTATTTTTATACCAAGATCAGCTAGTTTTCCACAAAAAGTGAAGAAATAAATAGTAACACACTTTTTTTTTTTTTTAACCAGAGCACTGTTGAGCTCTGGTTTATGGTGGTGTGGCAGATTGAACCTGGGACTTTGGAGCCTCAGGTATAAGAGTCTGTTTGCATAATCATTATGCTATCTACCCTCTGCCCAGTAACACTTCATTTTTGAAAATTTTTTAATTATAAAAAGGAAACACTGACAAAACCATAGGATAAGAGGGGCACAACTTCGCATAATTCCCACCACCAGATCTCCGTATCCCATCCCCTCCCTTGATAGCTTTCCTATTGTTTAACCCTCTGGGAGTATGGACCCAAGATCATTGTGGGATACAGAATTTTGAAGGTCTGGCTTCTGTAATTGCTTCCCCACTGAACATGGGCGTTGACAGGTCGACCCATACTCCCAGCCTGCCTCTCTCTTTCCCTAGTAGGGATGGGCTCTGGGGAAGTGGAGCTCTAAGGCACATTAGTGGGGTTGTCTGTCCAGGGAAGTCTGGTCACATCCTGCTAGCATCTGGAACCTGGTGGTTGACAAGAGAGTTAACATACAAAGCCAAACAAATTGTTGACCAATCATGAACCTAAAGGCTAGAATAGTGCAGATGAAGTGTTGGGGGTCCTCCATTTTGTAGATAGCTAGTAGACATATTTTAGTTATAGTTCAAAGGGCCTGTAGCTATACTAGTGGTTTTTTTTTTTGTTGTTGTTGTTGTTTTTTGGCCTGAGCCTGAAATCTAATATGCCAGTGGATCCAAGTTATTGTCTGGGGAGATGATGTTATGGCTGGGAAAAGGGCCAGAAAGCTGGATCAGGGAAGAGAGTAGCTCCCTAATATGGGAAAGGGGTATAAGTATTGTTCATTTTGTAAACACCATCAATTTGATGTGATCTGGGTCCCATATTTGGCTTAGGAGTCTATGTGACCTCTGCATCCCTGTAGATCTGAGCTCACATTTTGTGGTCATGAGTAGGGACATTCCATGCTGCCCCAGTATCGACCCATCTTCCTCAGTTGTAGCATAGAATATGTTGTCCATCCTCCCTGCGGAGGATGGAACATTCTCTACCATTGTTGATCCAAATTGAGGGCAAGTTCCTATGGGGCCCCACAAAGGGGTCTATTGTGTTGTTCCTGAGAGAAATGACCAGTAACAATGGAAAAAGGGACTTATTTGAGTTCTAGGTCCATTAAGTCTGTTTGGGAATCTCAGGACTTCTCGATTAGGGCCCCAGCTAGTGGAATGGCCTAAAAGTGACTAAAGAGTCATCGTTAAAGTATGCCAGTCTCTTGCCCTTATTCAGCTTTTGCAGTCCTTGCTTTGATAAGGTTAGCTTTGGAATGAGTGAGAGAACTGTAATAGGAAGTAGGTGAGGAGGGTATCTAAGTCTAAGTGGACACTATTTTATTATGAACTTGATACTGACACTACAAACTATTGTGTATTTTTGCTTTCAGCTATATATTTTGCCCTAATTTATGGATACATGTGAACATATGCTCTGTCTTATGGGACCTGGTCTATATCTAGGCTTTGGCACTTTGTTAGGAAATGAACCTCCTGGAATGGAATTAGAGTATGCCATGAAAGGAAAGGTCTTACCCGAGTGATGAGGGTGAAGGGTTGGCAATCCATGTCTGACGTCTCTGTACACAGCCTGAGGTGAAGCATGCTGAGATGGTACTCATTGCACTGATTAGGTTGGAATAGGCGGATGCAATATCATTTGGTATGACTTGAGAGAAGCATGCTGGAAAGTGAGCCCCACCCCAGAGTTTTCAGTACTGGGAGAAACATAAGCTCTATAGAGGAAGTGGGGGATTTCTGTTGTCTTAGGGTTTAAGAAGACAATGGATAGATATTTCAATAATCACATTGTTTGGCAATTGGGTTAACTTTGAAAAATCCTTTTGTTAGTATTTACTGTACCATACACAACATCACCATAATTTATGTCCTTTGAGCTTATTTGCATATAGCTATGCTACTGGTTGCTTTTGTTCTCCCTGGTCTAAGCTTTTGAGAGAGTCAACATATCAAAGCCTATGTATTAAAAAGACTCAGTCTGTGCTTTAAAAAGTTTGAGACATTCAATCAGTTTTTCCCCTCTCATATTACTTAGTGATTTATATGACTACAAATTAATAGGAGTCTACATAAACACCATTCCCACCACCAAAAGTTTTTTTAATTTTTTTTATTTTTGTGACTTTTTTTTATTTAAGAAAGGATTAATTAACAAAACCATAGGGTAGGAGGGGTATAACTCCACACAATTCCCACCACCCAATCTCCATATCCCACCCCCTCCCCTGATAGCTTTCCCATTCTCCGTCTCTCTGGGAGCATGGACCCAGGGTCATTGTGGGTTGCAGAAGGTAGAAGGTCTGGCTTCTGTAATTGCTTCCCCGCTAAACATGGGCGTTGACTGGTCGGTCCATACTCCCAGTCTGCCTCTCTCTTTACCTAGTAGGGTGTGTCTCTGGGGAAGCTGAGCTCCAGGACACATTGGTGGGGTCTTCAATCCAGGGAAGCCTGGCCAGCATCCTGATGGCATCTGGAACCTGGTGACTGAAAAGAGAGTTAACATACGAAGCCAAACAAATTGTTGAGCAATCATGGACCCAAAGCTTGGAATAGTGGAGAGGAAGTGTTAGGGAGGTACTCACAGCAAACTCTAGTGTACTTTTGCTTTCAGGTATATATTTTGCAGTAGTTTATAGATACGTGTGAACATATGCTCTCTCTCACAGAAACTGGTGTATATCTAGGTTTTGGGACTTTGTTAGAAAGTGAACCACCTGAGATGAAATTAGAGTATACTATGAAAGGAAAGGTCTCACCTGAGTAATGAAGCTGAAGGGTTGTCATTCCACATGTGAAGTCTCTAGACACAGTCTGATGTGAAACATGTTGAGGTGGCAATCGTAGCGTTGGTTAGGTTGTGATCGGCAGATGCAATATTATTTGATATGGATTGGGAGAGGCATACAGGAAAGTGGGCCCTATCCAAGGGTTCCAGGACTGGGGGAAGTAGGGGCTCTATAGTGGAGATGTGAGGTTCCTGCTGTCTTAGGATTCAAAAAGACAATCGATAGTTAATGTTATCATCACATTATTTGGTAATTGGGTTAACTTTGAAAAGTCCTTTTGTTATGGTTTGCTGTACAGTACCCAGTATCTTGTTTATAGCTGTGCTATTGGATGCTTCTGATCTACTTGGTCTAGGCTTTTGAGAGAGTCCACATATCAAATACACAGCCTATATATTAAAAAGATTCAGTTTGTGTTTTGAAAAACTTTGAGACATACAATTGATTTTCCCCCTCTCAAATTAATTAACTTCTTCTTCTTCTAGCATTTGCCCTTCTTCTGTAGCCAGTTAATGGCTTTGAAAGTGACTGGGATCCATGTGGATTCAGTCGGCTAGGAAGGATCGTCAGTTTCCCCAATGAATGGGTACTCACGGGATGCACCACGGGAAGGTCGATCCAATGCATCCCATTAATTAACTAGTGATTTATATGTCTACATTTTGCTAGGAGTGTACATAAACACCATTCCCACCACCAAAAGACTGTGACCCATCCCTCCCACTCACTCCCACCCCCCACTGTCCCAGGAAGCTGCATGTCTACCCCTCACCACAGGGTTTTTACTTTGGTGCCCTACTTACAATTTGGTCAGGTCCTGCTTTTAGTTTCCCTTTCAGATCTTCTTCCTCAACTTCTGTTGATGAGTGGGATCATCCCATACTCATCTTTGTCTTTCTGACTTAGCTCACTTACAGAAAGAGGATCAGTGTAACACTTCTTTACTACCAATTGGAGTGTTACCATTGTGAGAGAAAGGGCAGAAAGACACCTCTCATGGGGGTGGTCCTGAAGTCAGTTTTATGAAGAGGGTGGAGCAGAGGTGACAGAAAAGGGCTGTGGGCAGAATGTTGGACATAGGTATTAGAATGCAGAGCAGCGAAAGGAGCACAGATTTTCCACATCATTGAACTAGGGTGAAATTCTAGCTGTTGCTCAGCCATTTGATCTTATTAATGTATGAATCATGCAGTTATCAAGGCAATTAGAGAAGGAACATGGGCACATTACCTACTAGTCGCTAACTTTGAGTGCTTAGCTCATCTAATCCTCCTAAAGACTCAGTGAGATAACTACCTTCAGTAGCAGTGTGGCTGAGATAAGGCAAGCCTGGCCTTGGCTTTAATGCCTGTGCATGAGGAGTGGCCAACACATGGCAGAGATGGTTTTACTTATTGCTATTTATTAAAAGCAGGCAGTGGTAAACACTCAAATATTTTGAAGATATTGACCAGAATTTTCTCTTTATGGTAAAAACCACAGATTAAATGTGGCACTTCAACTTGGATATGTGTACAAGTCAGCATCAGTGGAGCAGAGGCTAAATTTGACCATCTGTTCTCATAAATGCTTTGGTGTCAGAATACACAAGAAAATCCACCAACCTTTTCTTCCTTCTTTCTTTTCTTTTCTTTTCTTTTCTTTTCTTTTCTTTTCTTTTCTTTTCTTTTCTTTTCTTTTCTTTCTTTCTCCCTTTCTCTCTTTCTCTCTTCCTTTTTAAATTACCTTCATTTATTTGTTGGGTAGAGACAGCCAGAAATCGAGAGGGAATGGGTGATAGGGAGAGAGGCAGAGAGACACTTGCAACACTGCTTCATCACTTACAAAGTGGTGGGGGGCTCAAACTTGGATCCTTGTGCACTGTAATGTGTGCACTCAACCAGGTGCACCACCACCTGGCCCCAGTCTAGCTTTTTCTGTGTAGGCCATTTTAACTCCCCACCCCCCCTTTTTTGACAGCTCAATGAGGACATAGTTGGAAAAGTTGATGGTTGTTACTTTGGGATTATCTAGAAGTGTTTGGGCACTAGGAGTCAGTTACATTAAAATGAACCAACCTTCAGCACCACCACTAGGGAAAATGATGCTGATTATATTGACCCTCCAAGGTGAGTGCAAAATATTCCCAAGCTGAGGTTCTAAACTCATCTTGGCAAAATCCCATGGCTAGTCTTCAAAAATTTGTGTCACCTTTTACACTGGTGTTTTTGAATCCATGATTATTCCAAATAAAACTAAAGTCAGCTAGCTTCCACATAATGGTTCAGATTTTGTTTTGTTTGCTTGTTTCAGTTTCATTGGATCTAATATTTTGTTTGTCTGATGAGAAATGAAAACGCAGACAACTTTTACTTTAAATGCAAATAATTGGATGTACTAAAACATCCCAAAATATGAAAATAGACAAAATTTGCTATGAACTAGAAGGTTGAATTGACAAATATATTTGAGATTAAAGAATCCACCTTGAATTAAACTTCAGCTTTCTTTCATTCTATTTTTACTGTCCTCCTAGGCCTTTGGAGGGTTGAGTTTCATCTATTCTTCTTCTCAGTAAACTGTTTTTAGAGATAATAGATTAGGTGTTGGCACATTACCAGTCATTAACACCTTCATTTGTATCAACCTTATGGTCTTATAGCACTGAGACCTTAGTTGGAAGGAACATGGGGACTGGCCAGTTGTCAGAAGAGAGGGCATTTATGTTTTTCTGTGGGGAGCTGTCAGTGCTCAGCAGCTGAGGAATGACTGAAGGTATTGGAGGAAAAGGACACTTTAAAAAAAAAGTCAGGCACTCGAGAATCACTTTGCAGACTTTTCCTGTACTCATCATTCCTTTCATCTCGGGGGCTCTCCTGTGACCGGGCAGAGAATCCAGTGAATGGACTCATTTTTATGCTCCCCTCTTTCTTCACTTCCCCTTAGCACATGTCATCCTCAACCTGCTTCTATGATCTCAGAAAATAGGTCACTTCCTAAGTAGGCTCTGCATCTAGGTTTTCCCCTTTTATACTTGTGGGAATCTTAGAGGTCACATGGTTCAGCCTCTTTCCTTTCCACCTTTGCCAAACCAAGCCCCAGGGCCAGCTCAGGTGCACAGGGCTCTGCGGTGTGGGTGGGCCCCCATATTTGATTTTTGTAAATTGCCACCAAGGTTATCACTGGGGTTTTGTGCTGACACTATGAATCTACCCCTCCTGTGACTATTTCTTCCTTCCTTCCTTCCTTCCTTCCTTCCTTCCTTCCTTCCTTCCTTCCTTCCTTCCTTCTATCCTATTTTGCTAGGACAGAGAGTAATTGAGAGGGGAGGGGGAGATAGATAAGGAGAGAGACAAACATCTGCAGACCTGCTTCACTGCTTGTGAAGTGTCCTCCCCGCAGGTCGGGGGGGGGGGTTCCACCATGGGTTTTTGTGCATGGTAGCATGCTTAACTTGGCTACTCCCTTACCACCCCTCATATGTTTGATTTTAGCACTCTATTCCCACCACCTTGAAATCCTTATATTTTGAACATGGGGCTCTACATTTTCATTTTGTATTGGGGCACACAATTTATGTTGTTGCTATAAGTTACACTGAATTGCTTGAGATTTAATGAATCATAAGAATATTTTACTTATTTATATGTATGCTGGGGCCTTGCACATTGTGATTCCACTCCCCGCAGCAGACATTTTTTTTTAAAGCTTCAGGCAGAGGAAGGGAGGGAGGAGGGGATGGAAGGAGGGAGGGAGGGAGGGAGAGAGGAGAGAGAAAGAGAGAGAGAGAGAGAGAGAGAGAGAGAAGAGAGAGACACCACAACACCATTCCACCATTCCTAAATTTCCCCTTTGTGTCATTGTATGGTGCTCCTCAGGCCTTTGTGTGTAGGCCTCAATATTTCATTTTAAATGGAAAGGAGGAGTGATGGCTGAAGCTGAGACCTTCCTAGAGACCTGGAGAGAGAAGTTTGTGGGGGAGCAGAAACTTTTCCTAAGGATCTTCAAAACGTATGCTCTGGATTTGTCCCACTTGCAGACTCTGCCAGCCCTGTTTTTAGATAATAATCTACTCCTTATCTCTGTTCTGAACTTGCACAGTTCCTCTTAAAGCCTGTTCCCTTTGTTCTGCTCCCTGTAGTTGCCGACAACTAGCCATTATTTCATGGTACTTAAAGGCCATTATAGTCACCCCTCAACACTTTTCCAGGCTACAAGATCCTCATTCTTTTATCTATCAGCTTGAATTTCTCTCTCTCTTTTTTAATTGATACTTCCTTAAAGAAGAACAGCCAGCTAGTTCAGATAGCATTGTTAAAACCAGGGTGCGATTAATTTTACATCGAGCTCCAATATTGCCAGGGAAAGGAACAAAGACAGAGATGGCACCAGTGAAGATCACTTTTTGCAATTAAGCTAAAATTAGCTAAACATTTTGTAATTATGAGGTAATTTGAAAATCAAGTAGTTAGACTAAAACATTGATCAGAAGAGGAGGACAGGAAAGGAAAGAGCAGAAAAATTCATTGAAAACAACCTCCTCTGCAGACTAGAGCGTGTTCTTGAGAGAAAGGAGACTGCTGCTGATAGGAACCCCACAACCCATTATTTAGTCAAAGGCTTTGAGAACAGAAAAGGGAGCCTTGCAAAGACATGAGCGCCAAGTTCTGTCAGGCAAAGGCTAGCCTGTTTGTGAACAGTTTCCATCCCCAGCCCCACAAGGAGATGTAAAAAGACCTATTACACTTTATGGTCCAATTACCATGTTCAAATACTCAACACAAACAGGCAACATGATTGGTTAGGCAAACAGGGTAAGAACAACAGAGTAGGAACACAAGGAATAGGGACTTGATTTGGTGTAGTATCATGTATTCCTCTAGTAATTCCCTTCAGAGAGACAGAGATTTAATTTTCACAAAGCAGAGGCCTGAACACATTCAAGGTAGATGCATTAGAAAACTTTCATTATTTTTTTCCCCATAGGGATATTTTCATTTTTCTATTTCTTTGGGGTAGACAAGCCCAGTGGCAATTGAGTTAAATAGAGGGTCATTGCTCAATATGGACAACTAACCTTCTTCTGGAAATGAGAGGGAATCAGGGTGTCAGGCAGAGGGAGAACTGCAGGTTCACCATGCAAGGAGAAAACCTCTTATTAGTCCAGTGTGAGGCAGCCTCCCCTAGCCAGGTCATCCATGTTCTCTGTATCTGTTTTCTTGTTTACAGGCATTGAAAATTATGAATATCCCAAACATATTTTCTTTATGAAAACAAAATGAAAATGAATTAATGGATGAAAAAGTTATTTGAAAGATTATTAGATACTGATTTTGTGCATTTAAAATAGTTCATTAATAATAAGCAAACTGAAGGAAAAAGTCAACCCTCTTTCTGAGAGGAGGGAAGACGAGCACTCCTGTACTTCATCCTGTAGAGACATAAAGGGAGCTACACTGATGTAAGAGAGCATCCAGACTAGTTGAAGAATCTAGCATGTTGATAATAGCAAGCTCTTAGATTTATAAAGCATTCAGCACACTTGAAAACTTGACTGAATACACGTATTGAAGAAGAACACAGTACAAGTTACACCTGGTTTGAATCCTAGTTTGGAGATGAAAATATTGAGGCCCAGGGGGATCAAATGCCTCAAGTCAGTTTCCTTATCTGTAGAATGAATTGCAAATGGTATCTTAGAGAGCCTTTGTGTCTGACACTTACTCTCAAAGTACAAATACTTCCTGAGTGCTGACTGTGTGCAGGACAATTTTTAGGTACGGAGACTGTAAAAAATGAAAAGGGAAGAGGAAGAACAAGGCACTGTCTCTGTCCTCAAAGCATTTCTGGACTTGTTTCTGTTTGTAAGACCTTTGATTGTGTGTGTTGAATATCATATGTAGATGTAAAGGGAAAAAATAGGTGAACTGGGAAGAACTTATGGAGCATGTGGCATTTGAGCAAGGTCTTGCACATGGTTAGAAACTCAGTGGGGGTGGGAAAATATCCTTTTGAAATGAAGAGGCGAGGGAAGGCCATTGGGAGGAGTCTGGGAATCCTGTCCTAAGATTCCCAGTTTCAAGTCAGCTGTGATGCTCAAAGCTACGTCTCATGCATTTCACTTTAAACAAATATTTCTAGCTTAAAATTGCAGTCTTTTATTTATGTGTGTATTTAAGTATTTGGAGCCACGGTTCCCTCTCTAAGGATTCATATCTCTCCCATCTGAATCACTGTTTCATACTTTTCTAGTATAATAAAAGAGACCTTGAGTGTAAAGGTTAAATTGAAGATGAAGTGGGATGTTTTTTTCCTCCTCTTCCCTTGGCAAGAATACTGCCAAGCCTTTGTAAACAAAAGCCAGAATGCAGACAGGCTAGCAGAGGTTTCAACTGGAAAAAAAAAAGAAGGTATAGTTTTTCATGACTTTTTTATAAACATGGTGAATTGAAGAATAGTTCAGGAAAATAAGGAGCAGGTGGTTGTCACAGCCTGGAGGGCAGAAGGCCTGGTATGAGGACAGAGCGCTCCTAATCAAGGCACTGGTGGCTTGTCATGTGGCCCCATATATCATTTAGCTCCTGAACAGAGGGCTGCTGAGCCTTCTGTCTTTTGCTCCTCAGTCCCAGACCCCCAGACTAACATATGGGAAGAATTTAGAGATGAGGGCAAAGCCCAGAAATCGAATATGGAGAGAAATTATGTGGCTGACAGCTGGAATTCATGAAGTTTCATATTAAGTGAAGGATTGATAGCAAGAAATCCAAAACATTCTTCCCCAAAAGAAGACAAATTAATAGCTTGAGAAAAAGAAAAACTTCACATAAGATCATTGGCTTCTCTTTAAATATAAATGTAATGTCTGTGTTTGTTTTTTGTAAAGGATAGCTGTGGCTTTATTTGTCATACATTTGCAATTATTGGGTTTATGATGAATGTGGTAAGACACATTGGTTAAGTGCCAAAAATGAATCTAAAATCAACTGCGTGGCCTTTTAATTTTGAGTCTTTCTTACTGAGGTATGTTAACAGTAAGTGAAATATGAAGGTACTTTTCCTAAGTTATCTTGTTTAGCCCTCCCTCCACATACCAAGAAATATTTATAACTATTTCATAACTTCCTTCTGCATAAGCAAAAATTAATACTCAAAGAGATTAATTTGCTCAAGATCAATCAATAACAGAACTTAAAAATAGACCTTTTGCTCCCAACACTTGTATTTCCAGTGAAGTGCGGTTCCTAAGTCTTAATTAGCCAGAGATTTTAATATTTATTGACTCCTGGTAGTTAGGGAGTTGTTCAGCAGACAGAGTATATGTTTGAGACCTGGCACTATATATAAGAAAGCAGTGCTCTGGTCTCTCTTTCTGTCTTTCCCCTCTCATAAAAACAAATAAACAAACAAACTAGGGGGTTGGGCGGTGACACACTTGGTTAAGCACATACAGTACTAAGTACAAGGACCCGCCTCACAAGGATCTGGGTTTGAACTCCCGGCTCCCCACCTGCAGTGAAGCAGGTCTGCAGCTGTCTGTCTTTCTCTCAGTCTCCCCTTCCCATATCAATTTCTCTCTCTCCTACCCAATAAAATGGGGGAAAATGGCCACTAAGAACAGTGCATTTGCAGTGGTGGCAGCAAGCCCCAGAGATAATCCTAGAAATAAAAAGGAAAAAACAAAACAAAGCAAACAAAAAACTGCACCATAAACCACAGACCATTAACCATTGTAGGGGAAGAATGTGCATGTTCTTGATTTTGTGAGTGCATTTCCCATTTGATACCTATCTGCCTTGCAAGGCATGGGTTCAAGGCCACAGCCCAAATTAATCCGTCAGATTCCAATACACCAGATTCACCTACATGTGGTGTATTGCAATAAGGCACAGGGCTCTGGGGAGGGAGAGAAAGAGATGGGATGGAGAGGCCTTGGGGTTCTGATGCATGGTGATGGGAAAGGACTTACATTGGGGGTGAGAGTGTTTTGTAGACACCTATGGTAGGGAGATGAGAGATTGAACTGATGTATCAACATTTGTACTGTAATTCTTAAACAAACAGTACCACTGGGAGTCGGGCTGTAGCACAGCGGGTTGAGCGCACGTGGTGCCAAGCGCAAGGACCTGCCTAAGGATCCCAGTTTGAGCCCCCAGCTCCCCACCTGCAGGGGAGTCGCTTCACAGGCGGTGAAGCAGGTCTGCAGGTGTCTGTCTTTCTGTTCCCCTCTCTGTCTTCCCTTCCTCTCTCCATTTCTCTCTGTCCTGTCCAACAACGACAACAACAACAATAATAACTACAACAATGAAACAACAAGGGCAACTAAAGGGAATAAATAAATAAATATTTAAAAAACAAACAAATAACACCACCGTATGCATTTTCTAGTTCCTGGAGTGGGTTCCAGAATCTGTGTGCTTAAAAATATCTAAAGTGATTCTAATGACAACATGATTTAGGGTATACCATATTAAGTTAGATGAAAATAATTTTCTCCTCAATCAGTACAAATTCTTCTTTATTCTGGCAATATGGATGAGTAGATGTTTTGAAGGCCAGCAGAGTCACACCTGGGAAACATTACAATTTACTCAAGCATGCAGCCTGCAACAATTTGGTCTAAGTGGGCTCAGTTTGATTACTAGCATATGAAAATACACAACGAAATAAATTAGGTAATAACAGCATAAAGTGATTTTTTTCACCATTTTTCTGGGAAATGCTATTGTGTTGGGATTCACCAGTGGAGTGCCAGTATTGAAGATGTAGGGCCACAGGTTTGGAAGACTTAGACAAAATCAGAATTTGTAAAACCAGATAGATGCCATCAAAATACAGTTTGCTCAGGTTTGGAGTTCTGGACAGAGTTGAGTGTGGAAAACAGTCAGACTCCTGTCTGAGAGTCACCGGGTTAATTGTTTAATATTTGTGAAGATGAGGAAGTGATGTGCTTTGTGGACTAGTTTTGAATTCCAGCTATTCAGTGGTGATCTTGGATAACCACTTACCTTCTTTGAGCTTCAATTCTCCCTTCCACATATGGATTTTAATGACACTTTCATCTTTAGAGACTTGACTCATAGAATGTATAAAAGGTGATTAGTCCAGTAACAGTGACTAGTCACCGTGTAAGGTGAAGTGTTATTTTCATCTCTTCTATCCAAAGGACCTTAACATTTAATCAGTAAGCCGTGCAAATGTTTTAATGGTATCTTAGGCAAAACATGTTTCAAAAGCAGAGAAACCCACTCTAAAAAGTAAGGAAAGTACATAATGCATGAGATCCTCCTTTAAGTTCTCCTCCTAGCTTCTTGATACACATGGGGCAAGGACAAGCATTTGAATATCAGAAACTGTATACACACAGGGAATTGAGAGGAAAGTGCACCCATCAATTAAGAAACCAGGGAATAAAAGTAGCCTCTGCACTTAGCAGCCTAGGATAGAGACATGAAAGTCACTTTTGAGACCGACTTTAAATGCAGTCAGCAAGACTGGATTCTAACCTGATTAACCATATTAACATATCTAAGGAAAGAACTTATCATTCAGAACTGCAGCCAGCACTGGAAGAACTGAAGATGGAGAGTCAAGGAGGCCAATGTTGCAAGTGCCCTCCTAGAGCACCAGAAGAGACAAGAGTGTTAGCTAAAGGAAGTTGAATATTTCTTTCCCATTGGCAAGACCATCTATGTCATGGGGTGTCTACTTAGGCTGTCTTAGTCCAATGTCATTACATAATTAAAGCACAGAACAAGTTTATTTTGTATGGATTCTATGCTTCTTCATGAAATATGATTATGATTTAGCTCCCTGCATAGTATATTTATAGAGAAAAAGTATACAACCAAGAAGGCTAATAACCCTTCTTCTGCTTATACTTAGTCTTCAGTCTCTGTGAACATAGAAGCCTGAGCTGGCCTCCTAGAGTTGATTGTTTTTAGGAATGGTTTGGAATATGCAAGATGCATCCCAGGATCTTGGGCAACCAATGAACTGGTCAAGATAGTGTGTATCATCTCATAGTGTCTTCTGCCAGAGACCTGGTTTCCTTAGAGACGTCTGTCTTTGCAACAAGCTTTTTAAAAAATTTCTTTATTGGGGGATTAATGTTATACAATCGACAGTAAATATAATAGTTTGTACATGCATAATGTTTCTCGGTTTTCCATAGAACAATACAACCTCCACCAGGTCCTCTATCATCCTTTCCCAGGACCGGTAATCTGCCCCCCTCCATCCACCCCAGTCTTTTACTTTAGTGCAATACACTAACTCCAGTTGAGGTTTTACATGTGTTTTCTTTTCTGATCTTGTTTTTTAACTTCTGCCTGAGAGTGAGATCATCCCATATTTATCTCATTTCACTTAACTTGATTTCTTCTAGCTCCATCCAAGATGGGCTGAAAATGGTGAAATCACTATTTTTAAGAGCTGAATAGTATTCCACTTGCTCAGCCATTCATCTGGTGTTGGACACCTGAGTTGCTTACAGGTTTTGGCTATATAAATTGTGCTACTATGAACATAGTTATACATAAATCTTTTTGTATGGGTGTGTTGGGTTCCTTAGGATATATCCCCAGGAGAGAAATCATAGGATCATAGGGTAGGTCCATTTCTAGCCTTCAGAGAGTTCTCCAGACTACTCTCCACAGAGGTTGGACCAGTTTACATTCCCACCAGCAGTGCAGGAGAGTTCCTTTGACTCCACAACCTCTTCAGCATTTGTTGCTGTCTTTTTTTTTTTTTTTTGAATTTTCTATTTCTTTATTGGGGAATTAATGTTTTACATTCGACAGTAAATATAATAGTTTCTACATAAAATTTGCCACACTGGGAAATTTTAGGAGTGCTGACTCAGTTAATGAGTGTAGTGAGTGTAGTGATCTGGGTTCCTACCTGGGACTCAGGACAGAGAGATGCTAGATAAGGCTGGTTTCTGCTGGCGGTGGTTCCTCTCGAAGGGTTGGCCGTGCAGCAACGGAAGGACTTTTGTAGGAGAAAGGCAGATCATAGGACTGGGGAGCAGTGATTCTAGATGGGGTGTATTACAGTGTGAGACCACCTGAGTGGTCTGGCAATGCTGTGTGCCCCTGGTGGTGGGATAGGGGGTAACCAGCCTAGCAGTGTAGATATTATTTGGGGGAGGTGGCAGTGTTGGAGGAGTAGTGCAGTCTTGGTTGCTTTAGCTAAGTTTGGGTTCCAAATGGCTGTGAGGGCACTCTACCCATGACAGAGGGATCTGTACCTTTTTGTTCTTGTAGAGATTTCTTTGGCTATATGACTTTTAGTTAACATAGTCTCGTGTGTGTGTGTGTGTGTGTGTGTGTGTGTGTGTGTGTGTGTGTATTCTTGTATTTTATGTAATTTTTTTCTAGGGATTTAATAGTGGTCTGCAAGATATTTACACTGCAGGAGTTTACTTGTATACAAACATGCTCACTACTAAAATTCTGTGCCCCCACCTCCCAATGGTAACCACCGTAGTTTTCAAAAAATCTTGGAGACATTTTGGCTCCTCCTCCTCCTCCTCCTCCTCTTTCACGGCCTCCTCCTCCTTTTTCCCCCTTTATTTACTTACTTATTTATTTATTTATTTTAAAAAAGGAGACATTAACAAAACCATAGGATAAGAGGGGTTCAACTCCACACAATTCCCACCATTTCTCTATATCCCATTCTCTTCCGATAGCTTACTCCTTTTTTTTTTTTTTTAAAGTTCATGTCTTTCAGTTCTCTATATTCAATGTGTGAGCACAACCATCTGGTAAGCTTGAAAATCTTTAGTGTTTGCCTAAAGCTCCCAGGGAAAGTCCAGATTAATCAGCTTGCCTTGATTTTTTTTGTGGGGTTGGGGGGTGGAGGGAGTGGTCTGTCTTTTGCTGACTGCTACAACCTCTTTCTTCATCATTTATTCCTTTTATTCTAATAGGATCCATTTGTAGGCTTTGTTGCAAATATTCTATATATTCATTAACCCCTTGACATTTGCATGTTTATTTTTTTCCTGTTTCCTAGAAAATGTTTTTTTAATTTTATTTATTTCCCCTTTTGTTGCCCTTGTTGTTATTTTATTGTTGTAGTTATTATTATTGTTGTTATTGATGTTGCTGTTGGATAGGACAGAGAAATGGAGAGAGGAGGGGAAGACAAAGAGGGGGAGAGAAAGATAGACACCTGCAGACCTGCTTCACCGCCTGTGAAGCGACTCCCCTGCAGGTAGGGAGCCGGGTCTCCAACCGGGATCCTTATGCAGGTCCTTGCGCTTGCGCCATGTGTGCTTAACCCACTGCACTACTGCCCGACTCCGAAAATTTTGGTTTTTATTGTGATACCACTGCCTTCTGAAAAAAGCATCAATTCATTCAAATGTATCTTAAGTGTTGTTAATGTGTGAACACTATCCTAGGTGCTTGGGATATATTGGTGAAGAAAAAAAGGAAGATCTACTTTCCTTTTAAAATTTTGAAATATTTAAAAATATCTATCTATCTATCTATCTATCTAACTATTTTATTTGATAGGACAGAAATAAGTTGAGAGGGGAAGAGGAGATAGAGAAGGAGAGGCACCTGCAGCATTGACTTACCTCTTTTGAAGCTTCCACCCTGCTGGTGGGGGACAGGGGCTTGAACCTGGGTCCTTGTGTATGGTATCATGTATGTTCAACTGAGTGTGCCACTGTCTGTCCTCTGCTCATTTGCCATTTTAGCTTTCTGATGTCTTTACTCACCATGTCGCTCATAAACTGCAAGCCCCCCCCCCCCCCCAGACAGGGCATGCACATTGCTTACTATGTTCACTATTCCTAAAGCTAAAAGAATGCCTTCAAAACCAGCACACAACAAGAAAAGTGAACAGTCCTTAGAGAAAAGACAGCAAAGTTTTTCGGCAAAGAAGACATTATCTGTAAAGTAAATATGTTAGAATTTTTTTGGTCCATATGGTCTCTGTCACAGCTATTCAGTTCAGCTGTTATAGCACAAGCTGTCAGAGACAATATGTGAGCAAATGGGCATGGTTGTGCCCCAATAAAACTTAGATGATTACTCAGATTTCTTCCAGATTCAGAATTCCTTAAGTATACTTTATTTTCTATTTATTGATATCCTCTTACCATATAGGACTATATCTATACTGTTGCAAATATGTGTTTCTTAAATAGAATGATTGAAATGAATTTAAGACAGAGTTTAGAGTTGAATCGAAGCCTATCTGAATTCAGAATCCATCATCTTAGGTGACATCCGCCTGTTTGTTTAATCTGGTAGATACTGGGAATCAGAATTTCCAAAACACCAGGAACCATACTGCTGGCCAATTAACATATAGTCATGGAGCTTTTTCTAATTTTGTGACATCTTGTTCAGCCTGATACTGGCTAAAATTTGTTTGTTGGATCTAAGTAATGATGAATTTGTCTCTGTGTCTCTCTCTCTTAACTTGAACACTTCTCCACTCTGCCTGCTAGGCGTATCTGAGCTAGAACCTTGAATCTCTCATGTGCATGTCCTGTGTGCTACCACCTAGTGTGATAAGTTCCTCTTAGTAGAAAATGAGGGATGAGGAGCCAGGGGCTAGTTCCATCTATTCAACCACTGGTCCAAATAGGTATATTCAAGGGAAGAGATCCCTTTATGTTAGAGAGTTGGTGCAGCCACGTGGAAGGGTCAGAAAAGCCTTCAGATAAGAAGGATTCAAACATTATATATACATTCAGATATTATATATACATTCCTTCCAATGTGATGACATATGAGTGCCACTCTTGGGGGTTTAATCAAAGGAAACAAAAGCACCAATCAGAAGAGATCTATATATACTGATGTTCATAGCAGCACAATTCATAACACCCCAAACCTGGAAGCAACCCAGATGTCCAACAACATATGAATGGCTAAAAAAACCTGTGGTATATATACACACAATGGAATATTACTCAGCTGTTCAAAATGATGAGGCCATCGTCTTTGAGTCATCCTGGAAGACAGCTATGCTCACCACTATACCACCAACCCAACTGTGTTTGAGTCATCTTGGATAGAGCTAGAGGACATCATGTTAAGGGAGATAAGCCAAGAAGAGAAGGATAAATACCAAATGATCTCACTTGTAAGTGGGACTTGATCAGTAGAGATGGGGATGGGGAACATGAAATGAAATGTGGATTGGGCATGGTGTATTGCATCAAAGCAAGGACTTGGGGAAAGAAGGGAAGGGAGGGGTGGAGGAGAACTGTGGGGTTCTGGTGTATAATGAAGCTCATATATCACTGATTGCACTATAAAACATTAGCCCCCTCAATAAAGAAAGGACAAAAGAAAGAAAGGAAGAAAGAAAGAGGAAACTGAGGGTCAAAGAACACAAAAAGTTCTACCTAGACTGAGTTAAAGGGCAGTGGTAGACAGCATAATGGTTATGCAAAGAGACTCTCATGCCTGAGGCTTCAAAGTCCCAGCTTCAATCCCCTGCACCACCACAAGACAGAGCTGAGCAGAGCTCTGGATAAAAAACCAAAAAAATTCTAGACTGAGTCACAACCTGAGTTATGGGTAGTATCCCTCCTTTTCAGTCATCCATAGAGTCGCTAGATACTCCATTGTTGGAAGCTATATTTATTCTCCTTTTTTTTAAAAAAAGATTTTATTTATTTACTAATGAGAAACATAGGAGAGAGAAAGAGCTAAACATCACTCTGGTACATGTGTTGCCGGGGACCGAACTCAGGACCTCATGCTTGAGAGTCAGATGCTTTATCCACTGTGCCACCTCCTGGATCATTATATTTCTTCTTTTTAAATAACATTTACTGGTGTCACATGGTTGAAAAATGTTCCTACTAAGATTTATATAGCCTATTTATTAAATACAACACTTTCAAGGTGAACACACACCCTGACTCAGCTTACTTTTTTATTTTTATTTTTTATTTAAGAAAGGATTAATGAACAAAAACATAAGGTAGGAGGAGTACAACTCCACACAATTCCCACCACCCAATCCCCATAACCCACCCCCTCCCATGATAGCTTTCCCATTCTCTAGCCCTCTGGGAGCATGGACCCAGGGTCATTGAGGGTTGCAGAAGGTAGAAGGTCTGGCTTCTGTAATTGCTTCCCCGCTGAACATGGGCGTTGACTGGTCGGTCCATACTCCCAGTCTGCCTCTCTCTTTCCCTAGTAAGGTGTGTCTCTGGGGAAGCTGAGCTCCAGGACACATTGGTGGGGTCTTCAATCCAGGGAAGCCTAGCCAGCATCCTGGTGGCATCTGGAACCTGGTGATTGAAAAGAGAGTTAACATATGAAGCCAAACAATTTGTTGAGCAATCATGGATCCCAAGCTTGGAATAGTGGAGAGGAAGTGTTAGGGAGGTACTCACTACAAACTCTAGTGTACTTCTGCTTTCAGGTATATATTTTGCAGTAGTTTATGGATACGTGTGCACATAAGCTCTCTCTCACAGAAAGTAGTGTATATCTAGGTTATGGGACTTTGTTAGAAAGTGAACTACCTGAGATGAAATTAGAGTGTACTATAAAAGGAAAGGTCTCACCTGAGTAATGAAGCTGAAGGGTTATCATTCCACACGTGAAATCTCTGGATACAGTCTGAGGTGAAGCATGTTGAGGTGGCAATCGTTGCTTTGGTTAGGTTGTGATCGGTGGATGCAATATTATTTGGTTTGGATTGGGAGATGCATACGGGAAAGTGGGCTCTATCCAAGGGTTCCAGGACTGGGGGAAGTAGGGGCTCTATAGTGAAGATGTGAGGTTCCTGCTGTCTTAGGGTTCAAAAAGACAATCGATAGTTAATGTTATCATCACATTATTTGTTAATTGGGTTAACTTTGAAAAGTCCCTTTGTAAATGTAAATTTACAACTTTGAAAAGTCCCTTTGTAAATGTAAATTGGTACAGCCTCTGTAGAGAGCAGTCTGGAAAACTCTCAGAAGGCTAGACATGGACCTTCCATATGATCCAGTAATTCCTCTCCTGGGGTTATACCCCAAGGACTCCATAACACCCAACCAAAAAGAGGTGTGTACTCCTATGTTCATAGCAGCACAATTCATAATAGCTAAAACCTGGGAGCAACCCAGGTGCACAACAACAGATGAGTGGCTGAGAAAGCTGTGGTATATATACACAATGGAATACTATGCAACTATCAAAAACAATGAACCCACCTTCTCTGACCCATCTTGGACAGAGCTAGAAGGAATTATGTTAAGTGAACTAAGTCAGAAAGATAAAGATGAGTATGGGATGATCCCACTCATCAACAGAAGCTGACTAAGAAGATCTGAAAGGGAAACTAAAAGCAGGACCTGATCAAATTGTAAGTAGGGCACCAAAGTAAAAACTCAGTGGTGAGGGGTAGACATGCAGCTTCCTGGGCCAGTGGGGGGGTTGGGAGTGGGCAGGAGGGATGGGTCACAGTCCTTTGGTGGTGGGAATGGTGTTTATGTACACTCCTAGCAAAATGTAGACATATAAATCAGTAGTTAATTAATATGAGAGGGGGAAATCAATTGTATGTCTCAAAGTTTCTCAAAAGACAAACTGAATCTTTTTAATATATAGGCTATGTATTTGATATGCGGACTCTCTCAAAAGCCTAGACCAAGTAGATTAGAAGCATCCAATAGCACAGCTATATATAAGATACTGGATACTGTACAGACTCAGCTTACTTAAACCCACTTCTGAGGTAGCCAGTCCTTCCCCTCTTCACACCCCAAGACTTGTGAGCAGTTGCTGATGAAAAGTAGTAAGCCGTGGAGAAGATACACTCCAAGCATTCACTTTAAACACATATTCCTACTTTTCCCACTGCAGACTTTTACATGTGTTTGAATAACTTAGGTCATTGTTCTTCCTCTTTTAGGAATTATATTTTCCCATAAATCAGTTTTCCATGTTGTTCTAGTTACTCAAAGGGGCCTTGGTTGTAAAAACTTAACTAGAAGATGAAAGAGAGTCAACCAACCAGGCTTTGTTACATTGTGAATCTAGTGGAAGTGTTGAGTCAGCTGCTTGAACTGTTAAGTGGAACCCACAGAGCCTGTTGCTCTGTGACTTCAGCGTGAATTCATTCTTCATGTCTTTGATTCCATATTGGTTTATGACCAATGACTAATGCTGTACCTATGAGTCATTAAACCCACTCTGCACTTTCTTGCCTCCCTAATCTTTTTGGAATTCATCCTGTATCCTATGGTCCAATGCTCTAGCTTAGTATTTGGATGACTGAGTGAACAGAAATGGGAATAAAAATGTATATGTGATATAACAGTTCAAAATGCTATTCCATTTAGAGAAGGCTTCTGAGCACATCAAATCCTCCCAAACCATTTCAAATTGTTTGAACTATTTGAAGCTTCGGTTTTCTTTGCACCTTCATGATAGGTCAACAAATACAGTAAGAGTGCTTGCTTACTGTGAACATACTTTGCCACAACATGCAGACTTCCACGGGGTCACTCTGCTTTCTAATGCTCTTGATTAACTCCACTGATGGAAGAAGGCAGAAGCATGGATAATCTAATATAGATAGCAGCTGATGAATATGCATGTGTTTGATGTTCTAGAAAACTACTTGAAAGGAAACAGTAAAGTGTTATTGATGGCTGAAGTTAGGATGAGAAGAAAAGATGTACAATTTCTTGACTACTGCTTAATTCCCTGAACCCAGATCATTTTAAGAGAGGTATTTTCTCTATGGGAACCAGAGGTGTCCTTGTAGTTACAGAAGAACATGTCAAAGTAAATGGAAAAGAGAGATGACATGGGACAGGAAAGGAAAATTGTATGAATAAAACATGGGGATATCTTATTTATGGAATGGGACAGGCACTGGGGGGGTGGACAGAAGATAGATTTACTTGCTAATATTGACTGACATTTAACTTTACCCATCCAAAGGTGAAATCTGATGGGTATAGTCTAGAGAGGAAATTTACCTTGAACTAAGTGATGAGTAGCTAACTGATAAGTAACTGATGAGTAGCCTACCTGTAGGTAGATGGAACATGGTGGAGAACCCAAACAGATATGATGTTTAGGTTTCAGGCAGGAAATGTGTAATCCTCTTCTGAAGAGACAGTAGAGGGAAGAGACTAATCTGAGTAACTTGGGGAGAGAATGAGTATGATACGAGTAGGCTGTCAGGACACAAGGGTAATATGTGCTCTTTGGGGGGTGGCATCGAAGGCCACTATCCATAATTAAACAGCAAGGGAAATGGACAGACAGGTGGTTGTCACTAGAAAAATATGTTTTCAAGTTGTGCACTACTTCCTAAGTAAAGTCTCAGATGCCCAGGAAGTATGTGCTTTGGGTGGATTTTCTTTGGTCATCTTAAAAAGGTCATAGATTGTTGTTAAAATTTCTGAGGCTCTTGCCGGGCCGGCTAGCTTCACGGTGGTGAACAGAGACGCGGAGACAACGGCTGGGCAGGGCAGCTGTATTTCTTTATTCAGGAACAACGATTCACAAACTAAGACAAACTAATCACCAAACAGAACTCTGCTGTCTCTTTGCGGCGGCGCAAGCACTCTCTCTTTTACTCTGGAACTCAGGAACCCTCTCCCTTACTCTCGAACTCAGAAACTCTCGCACTCTCGAACTCCGGAACTCAGGAACTCTGTCTCTCTGGCACTCTCTCTTACTCTGTAACCCTGAAACTCTCGAACTCAGGAACTCAGGAACTCTGGCACTCTCGAACTCAGGAACCCTCTCCCTTACTCTCGAACTCATGAACTCTCGTACTCGGGAACCCTCTGAAACTCTGGCACACTGGAACTCTCTCTTACTCTGTAACCCTCAAACTCTCAAACTCTGGAACTCAGGAACTCTGTCACTGGGGAACTCAGGAACTCTCGGACTCCGGAACCCTCTCCCAGGGTCCCTTGGGGCGGGGCCAAGCAGGCCCGCGAAATTAACAGGACTCATCCAATACTCTTGGAGGGGGAGGGCTAGAACAAGCCAATGTAAAGCATACGACAATAGATGATGGTCAATGAGACATTATTTTCCACTTTCTCCTCAGTATGAAGGTGTTAGGCCAGAGGAAAGGCCATAGTGAACTAGCTAGTCATAACAGTACAGCTGAGAAGAGAATGGACATGTGTTTCAACTATTCCTTTTCGGTGATTCAGATAACAGAAGTACTATAAAAAGTATCCAGCAATGAAAAAATTCAGGCTGAGGGCACAGGTGGTGACACACCTGATTAAGTGTATACATTCCAGTTCCCAAGGACCCTGGTTCCCACCTGTAGGAGGTAAGCTTCAAGAGTGGTGAAACAGTGATGCAGGTGTTTCTCTGTCTCTCTCCCTCTCTGTCTTCATAGCCTCCTCAATCTCTCTGTCTCTACCCAATAATAAATACATAAAATCTATTTCTTTTTTACTTAACAAAGCTCAGCCCATCAATATTTTCCCTGCTTTTCAAAACCCAAGCAGGGTTTTGTTACATTTCCAAGAAGTGACTGGGGAGGTTTACTTAAATGTTCTGTAGTAGTTGAGGAAATTACTCAACTGATAAAGCATTCATACTTAAGGTTTCTATTCATAGTTTGATTCCTGGCACTACATGTATTGAAGTGGCTCTCTGACTTAGTCTTTCTCCTCTCTGCCTCATATGAAACTTCCCAGTTCTCATATGTAATACATTAAAAAAAAATTGATGTTCTATTTCTTGACCTAGCTTTAAAAAGGCCTCTCTCTCTCTCTCTCTCTCTCTCTCTCTCTCTATATATATATATATATATATATATATATATATTCCCCACTCCAATTTTTTCTTTTTGGCCTCCAGGGTTATTGCTGAGGCTTGGTGCCTGCACTACGAATCCACTGCCTCTGGAGGCCATTTTCCCCATTTTGTTACCCTTGCTGTTGTCCTTATTATTATTGTTGTCATTGCTATTATTATTGTTGTTGAATAGGACAGAGAGAAATGGATAGGGGAGGGGAGACAGAGAGGGTGAGAGGAAGATAGACACCTGCAGATCTGCTTCACTGCCTGTGAAGCGAGCCCCCCCCCTTCAGGTGGGGATCCGTGGGCTCGAACTGGGATCCTTACACTGGTCCTTTTGCTTGGGCTTCATGCCCTGTGTACTTTACTGCCTGACCCCCACCTATCTTTTTATTAAGTTCTGTGGGCCTGTTTTCACTCCATTCTGTGTCACACCTACATATATTATTACTTCGAACGTCCTTCCTTTTTCCTTTTCTCTCTCAGAGAAGCAGTGCCTGACTTCCTCTGGTGTTTTCCAGATTCTCTTTCCTTTCAGTGATCATATGTATGTGTATATGTATATATATATATATATTTTCCTGGTGACAAATGCTTCAGTACCCAGTGGAATTGCTGGAATTCAGAACCCTCTGGTCATCTTCCCCTAACTTCCCCCATCTCCCTCTCTGGGAGTAGGGACCAAAATTCTTTTTGTGGTGTAGAATGAATGATTTCTGGCTTCTGTAATTCCTTCTGTGCTGGACATGGACATTGGCAGGTTGATCCATAACTCTGCCTGTCTCTTTCTTTTCCTAGTGAGGTAGGCTTCTAGAGTTGAGGTTCAGGACACATTGGCAAGGTCTTGTGCCTATGGAGGTCAGGATAGAATTGTAATAGCATCTGAAACTTGGTGGCTGAAAAGCAATTAAAATATAAAGCAGGAAAAAGTGTTTAATAAACAGGAACCAAAGAGTAGGAATAGAGTGAATGAGAATAGGTACCCTTGAGTGGAAAGAAGCCAGGATGTCAATTTTATTTATGTTCCTACGAGCTCAAGACTTTAATAATATCTGATTGAGCTTGATAGCTAAGATGGAGGTGGACTAAACGTCTGGGAGGTTGGTGTCAAGTAGAAAACAGGGAGTTGGGCGGTAGTGCAATGGGCTAAGTGCACGTGGTGCGAAGCACAAGGACTGGCCTAAGGACTCCCACTGCAAGGGAATTGTTTGCCAGGCAGTGAAGCAGGCCTGCAGGTGTCTGTCTTTCTCTCCCCCTCTCTGTTTTCCCCTCCTCTCTCCATTTCTGTCTGTCCTATCCAACAATAATGGCATCAGCTACAACAATAAACAAAAAGAAAGAAAAGAAAATGGCCACCAGGAGCAGTGGATTCATGGTGCTGGCACCAAGTCCCAACAATGACCATGGAGGTAAAAGATAAAAAAAAAAAAGAGTAGAGAACAGAACTTAAAAGCTGGATTAGCACAGAGAATGGCTCCCAAGTTGGAAAAAATATATAAATACAATTAACTATTTATCACATTGATCTGACCTGGGACATATGTATATTAATATTTAGTTCAGGAGTCTTAAAACTTCTGAGTCCCTGTCAGTCTAATCTCACAGTCCTAGGTCACAGCTGGAAACATTCTAGGCTGCACTCATTTCAGAACCAGTCTTCTGTCTTCCTTGACTGGTAGGGTAGGATTGATCCAACCTCCCTTTAGAGAGTGGAGCTGCCCTTACCACTGATAGTTTAAAATGAGGGTAAGGTCCTGGAGAGGCCTACAAAAGGGGTGTATGACGATATTTCTGATGGAAGTGACCAGTGATAGTAAAGAGAGGAATCCATTAGAGGACTAGGCTCATAGTGAGATAACACTTTACATTTGTGAGAATGTCATAAATTAAAAAGAACAGTAATAACAAGTGTTGGAGAAGATATGGGGGTTAAAGGTACACTCCTGTACTGCTGGTAGGAGTGTAAATCCAAGCCTTGTGGAAAGCAATATGGAGATTTCTCAGAACACTTGAAATAGACCTCTCCTATGACCCAACAATTTCTCTCCTGTGGATTTACCCAAAGGGAACAAAAGCACCTATCAGAAGAGGTCTATGTATATCTGTGTTCACAGCAGTGCAATTTGTAATCCCCAAAACTTGGAAGCAACCCAGATGTCGAAAGACAGATGAGTCACTAAAATAACTGATACATAACACACACACACACACACACACACACACACACACACACACACACACACGGGTATGTGTGTGATGAACTACCAAACTGTTAAAAGTGACCGAATAATCTCTTTTGCATCATCTTGGGTGGAAATTGAAGACATCATATTAAGTGAAATAACCCTAAAAGAGAAGGACAAGTACCGAGTGTACTCACTTATAAGCAGGACTTAATAAATAAGGGCAGGGAGGGAAATTCACAAAGTGAAATGTGGATTGGGCATGGTGTATTGTATTAAAGCAAAGTACTCTGGGGAAGGAAGGTGAGGAAAGGGTGGAAGAGAATTTTGGGGTCCTGGTGTATAATGAAATTATACTCATTTGTCAGTGACTGCACTGTAAACATTAACTCACTCATTAAAAAGATTTTAAAAATTAATGTTCTATAACTTCAGTGGTACAAGGTCTAAATGTTAATTGTTGAGATCCATTTTAGTAGGATGCCAGTTTTCATGCAGGACAATTTAACTTCCATTTGCTGAAATCTACTAGAAGGAAAAATGAGCCTCAGGGATTAAAAGTATCGTAGTCTAATGATGAAGAGATAAAGAAATGTGCATCTTTTGAGATTGGATAGGTGCTGAATGATTGAGTTATGAAAAATTTGCGATCATAGTTAAGATTCTGTGTGTTTCACATTCCACATTATCCCCCATTTATTTATTTATTTATTTATTTATTTATTTATTTATTTATGTGAAGCTCTCATAGGATTTTGTAATCAGATCACTTCAAATATTATTAGTTCTCATTCTACTTTAAAGAATCTGAAAATGAGTTTTTTTCTCATTGTTAGATTTTTTCATTTTTATTATTTTTTATTTTACAGAATTACATATCAACGGGGGTTTAATTCCACTCCAGTCCTGCCACCAGAGTTCTGAATATTCACTCTCCCTACTGCAATCCACCACAGTTCCCCTAATGCTGTAGACATGGGATGACCATCTTCTCCACAACGTTCTGTCCACATTTACACATAGATGCCCCCTTTTATTTCTGATCTAATCCTCTCTTCCCCTCCAAGTCACTCATGACAACATAACTGCCTCCATATGTGCCTCTCCTTTTCCTTTCTTCATCAGCCAGGTGCTGATGGAGCTGGAGTGCACAGCCCTCTTATCTTCATCCTGTCACTTCTCCCAGCTGGGAGTATGGATCAAGGCTATTTTGGGGAGCAGAAGGTAGGAGCTTTGGCTTCTGTAATTGCTTCTCTGCTGAGCATGGGCATTGACAGGTCTATCCATACCCCCAGCCTGTTTCTGTCTTTCCACAGTGGGCTAGAGCTTTGGAGATGTGAGGGTCCAGGACACATTGGTGAGGTTGTCTGCCCAGAGAATTCAGGATGGAGTCATGGTAGCATCTATAATTTGGTGTCTGAAAGGTGGCATGACCTGAGTTGAGACAAAATAATTAATGAAAAGGAACCAAAAGGAAGGATTAGAGTGGATAAGATTAGGGATTCTAGGGTAAAAGAAAGCTAGGAAATCCCTTTTTGGCATGTTTCTGGGGGCATACAACTGTGGTAATTTTGTTTGAGTTTGATAGCTAGCCCGAAGTTGGATACGAATATTATCTCAGAATGGTGTTAGAGTAGAGAAAAGGATTAAAAAGTTAGATTAGGGTAGAGAGTAGCTCTCGTTCTTGAAAAAAAAATTATGTGGCTAAAATTAACTGTTTATCTCCATCCACCTGACCCATGTGTATGTGTATGTGTATGTGTATGTGTATGTGTATGTGTATGTGTATGTGTATGTATATGTATATATTTATTTAGCACTCAGAGCCTGTGTAACCTCTAAGTTCCTATTGGTCTGAGCTTGAAGCTCAGGGTCACAGCCAGGAACATTGCAGGTGGCACTTATTTTAGGACCAGTCTTTCTCGAGTGGTAGAGCAGGATACCCTAGCCTCCCTTCAGAGATTGGGGCTACCCCTACCATTGTTGCTTTGTGATGAGGACAAGGTCTTGGGAGGGCTCACAAGATGCCGTTCCTTATAGAAGCAACCAGTGGTGGTGGAGAGAGGGATCCTTTAGAGGTCTAGGCCCATCATATGTGTGTGGGAGTCCAAGGATTCCCTAATAGGGCCTTAGATGGTGAGGTCGTGTGATATTTGACCAAAGGGCCATTATTAAGTGGGCCAGTCTCTTGCCCTTATCCAACTTTTGTAGTCCTTTCTTTATCTGATGATCTTAGACTTTCTCTTAGTCATTTAGACATTGAGTATCATTTGTTGAGCCCAGCCAGAATTAGGTTTTTGGGATCTGTCTTCTTTGGGCCTTTCTGCTAGGATTCCCAGCTAATTTGGTCGAAGTCCAGTCAGAGAATTTATGATGTCTTCTTTAGGCACTTCAACCATTATTGGACACTTAGACCCCGAGTGAAACTGAATTTTTGGCGATGCAAGTGTGGTTTATGCAAAATAAACATATCTATGAATTTATTCTCAAGTTTTTTGCTACATCCAAAGACTGGTAAATGAATATATATTTAACCATTTAAGCGGAAATATGCTAAAATACATAACATGTATGTTTTAAAGATAAATCTCTACTTTAAACAGAGTTTTTAAAATGAAAAAGATTCTGTGTGTTAAGGAATTTTGTCTCTCTTGCAGGATTTCAGAAAGTCTGTTAAATCCTGCTTCATCATTCAGAAAGTTCTGCTAAGTCCTGCTTCATTATGTTGAACTTCTAGGACAAGAGTTTAAGGTGAGCACAACTGACACGTGATAAAATCATTAATTAATTGTTTACCCCAGAGTTTTCATTCCTTGCTATTTCTCACTAGCACACTACGCTAACTCCTGCTGTCAAGATCTAGTTTCACAAGTGCCTGAACAAATCAATGTTAGGGATGGATCACTCAGTGACGGCTAATTGCTATAGTTTAGATTCCAATTCAGTCGTGAATCTTCACTGTATATGTTTTTGCAAAAATGCTTGCTTTTTTGTATTAGTTATTTTTAAATGCAAACTAGTAAGAAAAACTTGTGAAGATTCTCTGACTTGTTGGCATTATGAGACTACCTTCACACTGCATTAACTTATCTATCTTTTTTTAAACTTAATTTATCAGCTTTTTAAAATTCATCAGTTGTTTCTGTTCAAAACAGAGGGTATATTTTTGGTTGAAGATTCCTTGTTTGATATTAGGCAACACTTCTTCTTCTCTCCAGAGCACATTTTCATAGAAATAGAAGGATGTATATTTTCGTCAAGAAAATCCAGAAAGTGAAAAATAATAGACTGCTTCTGTTTTCTCAACTGCAAAGGAAGCATGCAATAGTCAGCATAGGAAATTGATTTGTTGATGCAAATTACAATGGCAAATCTTTTCCTTTCTGGATAATCTTTCATGAGTACAAATCTGAAAATGATTTCATGGGTAGAGAAGGTAAATTTCCACAGTTAATTAATAACTAAGGTTAACTGTCAGATGCCAACTTTAGACAAGGAACAGTTTAGTTGGAATGATTTGCTCTTGGGCGAAGATGCAACTTTGTGGCAAACTTATTCTTCTGAATTCATACGTGTGTTAAAGGACAAGGGAGGTTTGTTCAGGAGAGGCCACTTTTGGAGGCATTAAGAGATTTTGAGGTCTGATGCAATAGCTCATTTGGATATGTGGTGCTTTGCCATGAAAGCAGCTCAGGTTCCGTCCAGCCCCCATTCCACTGAAGGAAGTTTTGATGCTGTGGTCTCTTTCACTATCTCTTCCTGCCTCTTTGCTTCTCTGATTTTGAAATGAAACTGGGCAGGACCAGGATTATAACATTAAGAAAAAGAAGGTTTTTTTTCTTTATTTTAGGATGAATCCTACAATATGAGGGTAAACCGTATTTATAAATTAAGAATGCCCTTATGTTTGTAAGATAAAATTATCTACAGCTCAGTTCAGTCGTAATGTCTTTAGAATTCACAGTTAACATCTGCTGCTGTTGGGGAACGTTTTATCGATAAACACTCACACACAAAATATCCATGTATCTGATGCACTCAGTTTATTGGGTATAACTTATTTAAAAAGTCTTATCTGTTATTAGTAGTATTTTACCAGATCATATGATTATAGTATCATTTCCACATCACACCTACCACCAAAGTTTTGTATTTCCATCCTTTCACCTCCCAAAGATAAACACCATCATTCTCACAAGTATTAACAATCAGTTTGCTTACTTCTGCTTTTATTTTTTAGTCCATGTGTATCAGATCTTTAGATTTCACATATGAGTGAAACGACCTAGTAGTTGTCTTTTGTCTCTTTACTTATTTCACTAAGCATAATCACCTCCTGTTCCATCATTTTGTCCCAAAGAACACAGTATCATCTTTTTTAAAATTTATTTCAGAGTAGTACTCTATGGAATATATATCTCTTTAGCCCATCACCTGATGATGAACATTTAGGCTGCTTTCACTCTTTAGGTGGTGAATAATACAGCTATGAACATATGAACATAGGGATGCACATGTCCTTTTGAATTAGTGTTTGGTGGGAGTCAAGCAGTAGTGCAGCGGGTTAAGCGCAGGTGGCACAAAGTGCAAAGACTGGCGTAAGGATCCCAGTTCAAACCTCCAGCTCCCCACCTGCAGTGGTGAAGCAGGTCAGCAGGTGTCTATTGTTCTCTTCCCCTCTCTGTCTTCCCCTCCTCTCTCCATTTCTTTCTGTCCTACCCAACAACAACGACATCAATAACAACAATAATTACAATAATAAAACAACAAGGGCAACAAAAGGGAATAAATAAATATTTAAAAAAATCTTTGAGTTAGTGTTTGGGTATATGTTAGATAAATGCCTAAGGTGGTATTTCTGGGTCATAAGGCAATTCCACTGTTACCTGGTTAAGGACTCCATACAGTCTTCCAAAGGGGCTGCACTAGTCTGCATTCCCACCAGCAGTTCAGCAGACTTCTGTCCCTCCACAACCACACCAACACCTGCCATTTCTTGATTTGTTGGTGAAAGCTACTCTTCTATGGTGTAAGGTGGTATCTCAGTGTAGTTTTAATTTTCATTTATTTAACAATAAGTGAGGTGGAGTACTTCTTCCTGTGTCTGTGGGTCGGGTGCATTATAATTTAATACTGTACTATTTGATGTCATGAACACTAGTCACAAGTGACTACTGACCATTTGAATGTGGCTTGTCTGGATTGAGGTGTGTCATTAAGTATAGCATACACGCTAGGTTACAAAGACAGTATTAAGGAAACCAGTGAAATCTAGACTGATTCATCTTGAAGTAGTAGTATTCTTTGATGCATTGGGTTAAATGAAATATATTAAAATTAATTTCATTTAATTATTTTCACATTTTTATGTGACTACTATACTAGTTAATTCACCTATATGGCTTACAGTAAGGACATAATATCATTACAAATGAACCCCTAGACATTCCAGATATGAAAAGTTCCATTTTACCAGGTCCTGACATCCTTAGTATCTCTTTTGGGACTCCCAGGTAGTAGTCTGTCTTCTCTGGATTATAATGATGTGCCATATGCTCTCCCTTGTTCCCTGTTCACTCCATGTTTGACTTCCTTTTTCCACAGCCACATTGAAAACTTCTTTGTCAATATATTGTCTTAAAGAATCAGATGGTTTGACTTTCCCACGGACTCCCTGATGATAGAAGTTGCTTACTAACCTTCCTCTCATAGCTTATTCTTTTCTTAAATACTTGATGTAAAGTCCTTTGAGGGTAAGTTTTAAACATACACAAACATTATCACACAGTGGACTGTGCACAGAGTGTTTCCTCTTAACCTTCTCCTGACTTGCCATATATAGATTTCTTCCTCATTCCACATGTTGCTCAGATTTTTTAGTCCTAGCTCTAGTTCTTCAAGGTTTGAACAGTCAGCTTCCTTCCTTCCTTCCTTCCTCCCTTCCTTCCTTCCTTCCTTCCTTCCTTCCTTCCTTCTCTCCCTCCCTCCTCTTTTGTTACTTTCTCTCTCTCTCTCTCTCTCTCTCTGTCTTTCTTTCTTTCTCTCTGTCTGTCTGTCTGTCTCCAGGGTCATCACTGGGGCTCAGTGCACCACTGCAGGGCCCCGGACATATTCCTTTTTTCTAGGGCAGGGTTGCATTCTTATTTTGTGGAATGTTCAGAGGATGCCTATTGATAGTTTTGGGCCCTTGTTCTGGGACAATTGATACAGAGGGTATTTTCAGTAATGGATTGTGGATTCCAACTGTCAAATATAGATTAAAGTTCACTATCGGCTTCCTATAGGGAAAATGAATTTGAAGATGGTGGTCTCGCCTATCACCCTACATCCTAATTGAAACTCATCCATCAGTCTCAAGCAGAAAAACTGGAGAGGATAATGTTTGGGACAGAAGACAAAGGGGCAGAAAATGAGAGCTTTAGCTTGTGAAGTTTTTAGTGCTGCAATCTTCTCATTGATAAACAAGGTTTTGTGTATTTCAGGTTCTCATTGCCTCATACATCAAGTAAATCTATGGTTTATCTGAGTTATTAAATGAAGAGATAGAGAGCAAGGAAGTGAGAGGGAGGGAGAGAGGGAGACAGGGAGAACCCAAGTGCTTGTTCTATATTGCTTCTTCCTTAGAACAGAAATTTCTTCTCTCTGTAGCATGTGAAGGAAGGGGGAGGGAACTAAGCAGGCTGTGTTCCACAGTGTAGAAGATAAATCATACTAGTCAGGTCAGATGCTATCATTACAGTAGAAGAAATGCTTACATAAAAGCTAAGTAACTCCTCTGTAATGCCTCCTGCACATTAACACTTCAGGAAATAAATGGTAAAAATCAGCTTCCTGTTTGATGTAACTTGTGCCTTCCATACAAAATATTCAGATCTACCCTTTAAACTTTAAATATTTGCAGGTTTTAACCATAAGATTGTAAATTTGGCACAGGAAATAGTCACATATCGGTTTGGCACTGTAGGTCTGGATTTGCATACAACAGCAGAACTAACCTAATGGAGAGAGTTGCTGTTTTGTTTCACTGACATAAATTTATATAGGCCTTGGGTGGTAGACCTCTCGGAGGAAGGATCTCTGGGACTCACGACAGTGCTATTCATGTATAGAGAGGGAATAAGCCCACTGAACATTTTAGCAAAACTGAGAGTTGAACAGGGTATGTACTGGGATCAGTATAAAACTCACTTGTTAGTAAAAGGTTGACTGAAGGAGTGAAAAAGAAATAAGGCTCCAAACATGTGATCTGCAGCTTTAAAGGTGATGTACTCAGTGACTAGCAAGTAGAGTGAAGTTTTTGGTTAGAGGCATGTGCCTCTGTTGTTTTGTGTCTTTTTACCTCTCCATAACAGCTGTAGTAACAGATAGTGATTATTTGTGTATTTGTTATTTTTCTCACAAAGGACATATGGAACATCCCCTAGATGTCATGCACCATGCTGGGCTCTGGAGCAAAGTAATGATTTGTACTTTACTGTGGTCAAGCTGGTTGAAACTTTTGGGTCCTTCCAGTTTTATCATCTGTAGATTAGGTGGGATTTTCTTTGGGATCCTGTGAAATTATAAGATATAAAGAGATGTTTCTGAGGTTTGAGACAAAGCTAGGAAAGCTTACCCTATTGTATCATTTGAAACAGCTTCATTCTCAATCCCAAATCACAGTATCAAGCTAACAGGCTAACAGAGCTATGTCTTTTTATCTCAAGCAAAAGAAGTAGGCAATTCATATTTGAGTTTTTGTGGTCAGTAGTATAGGCTATTACGATCCCAAATTCAATCTTCCTTACTCCCATGGAACCTGAAATGTTAGTCAAGAAGGCTACTGGTGCAGAGAGGGCCACGGTCAGTTTCAGGGAAGGCTAGAACTTGTAATCTTTTAGCAGGAGATGTTGGACATTGGACAGAGTGAGGAAGAAGGGATAGTGGATGATGGGATAACCAACTATTCTTTGTAAAACAACAGTTGTAGTAGATAAGTATGCTACAAAGACATTCTAGCAAGATGATTGAAATAAGGAAAGAGACTACTGCAACATGGAAATGGTTTGAACTTAACTCTGCTGAAACAAAGGGCAAAAGATTTAAAAATGGAGGTGATCTACTATAGAAGACTAGAGAATATTGGGGTGGAGTTTGGCCAATCTGATGAAGTCATCTGTGCAATGTTAGTTGTTGCTCATGGAAGTTAGATTCCAACCCTTCCACACAGACTGTGATATAGGGGTGCTATGTTCTTTTTCTAAGGATTTTTAAATTTTTTCTTTTATTTATTTTTTAATTTTTATTTATAAAAAGGAAACACTGACAAGAACCATAGGATAAGAGGGGTACAACTCCACACAATTTCCACCACCAGAACTCCATATCCCCTTCTCTCCCCTGATAGCTTTCCTATTCTTTAACCCTCTGGGAGTATGGACCCAGGGTCATTATGAGACGCAGAAGGTGGAAGGTCTGGCTTCTGTAATTGCTTCCCCACTGAACATGGGCATTGGCAGGTCAATCCATACTCCCAGCCTGCCTCTCTCCTTCCCTAATGGGGCGGGGTTCTGGGGAAATGGAACTCCAGGACACAATTGGTGGGGTCTTCTGCCCAGGGAAGTTCTGTTGTCATCATGTTAGCATCTGGAACCTGGTGGCTGAAAGTAGAATTAACATATAAAGCCAAACAAATTGTTGACTAATCATGAACCTAAAGGCTGGAATAGTTCAGATGAAAAGTTGGGAGGGGGGTTCCTCTGTTTATTAGATAGTATTTCTAAGGATTTTTTTTTACTTAATTATTTATTATGAGATAGAGTCAAAGAGGAGAGGGAGAGAGAGAAGACCAGAACACTATTCAGCTCTAACCTAAGGTGATTCTGGGATTGAATCTGTGACCCCTAGGGTTTCAGATGTTCAAGTTGGTACTGTAACTATCTCCCTAGCCTGGGGTGCTCTCTTAATGATGACATTTCAAAGATGTGACTTCCAGACCCTTGAGTTATATCCTGCTTTGTAGGATATTTGTAGCTTCAGGGGACAGCAAAATAATTTGAAGTTACAGTTTTTATGAGATAAATCTTTTAGGGGAGGGGGTATTCAGGGTGCTAGAGTCACAGGGAAACTTGTAAGATTCAGTCAAACCCAAGGGAACTTTGAGGTTGTCTTGATCTTGTTTGGGCCATGGAATTTATTTATTCTTCCTCTCCCCTCCCCTTATTGTGGTTATTTTAGAAATCTTTCCTTCACAGACAAGAAAATGTTCATCCCAGATTACTTTCTGAAGTGTCAACAATTCTTAGTTTGTGGAAGCTGAGAGCTGAGTACAGTACGGCTGTGCTCTACATAGGGACAGGAGAAAGCTAGGAATGGAGTTCACTGCAGCCTGAGGACCACAAACTGTGATGTTGTGAGCAAAGTCTGTGGGGCTTCTCAGCTTCAGAGTTAGGCAGTAGAAAGTTTCAGGTTCCCAGAGCAATTAGAAATCACTCACATCGCGTGTATAAAGCTGCACTACGGGCTGTTCCCTAGAAGAGGCTGCTGTGTGCTCTCATTTCTGGTTGCTCTCCACTGATGATTGAGCTATTCAGGTTGTTGCATGATTTGAGTCTGCTTCCTTTCGCCCTAAAGGTGACCAGTCTCATGTTACTTTGTGCTTTATAAACTTGAAAGTGAAAGGACCTGCATAGGCTGTGAGGGAGCTGCAGTGTGTGCCTTTGCATTCAAGGTGAGCAACACAGAAATGTTTTCTTGGGGGGTCGGGCAGTAGCACAGAGGGTTAAAGGCACATGGCACAAAGTGCAAGGACTGGCATGGGGACCCTGGTTCAAGCCCCCGGCTCCCCATCTTCAGGGGAGTTGCTTCACAGGCGGTGAAGCAGGTCTGCAGGTATCTCTTTCTCTCCCCCTCTGTCTTCCCCTCCCCTCTCCATTTCTCTCTGTCCTATCCAACAACAAGCGACATCAACAACAACAATAATAACTATAACAAGGCTGCAACAAAAGGGGAAAAAATGGCCCCCAGGAGCAGTGGATTCACAATGCAGGCACTGAGCCCCAGCAATAACCCTGGAGGCAAAAAAAAAAAAAAAGAGAAATGTTTTAATGTGCTTCAGATTCCTTTGGAGGCATAAAGCAGGGAAAAGACAGGTCAGGTTAGTGAGCCCATCTCTCTGTCTTCATATTGATTGAAACCGCCTTACTTGAGCATGCCTTTTGGAATTCTGAACAAACTAATTTCCTGTGTCCCCAGGAGCTGCTACTTGCCACAATTCCATTTCATATTTTTTTCCCCACTATGACAGGCCTCATTGTCAAGATATTTCCCTACTTTCCTCCTGTCTCATTTTTTTCTTGGCTATCCAGGCCAATCTATGAGATCAGACCCCAATATAGACATGAGGAGAGAGAAAGAAAAAAATCAGAAGAATCACTGTGTTATATTAGGATTCTGTTCTATGAAATTTCATTTCAAGAGAAGTGATTTAACACTTAATATTTCTCCAAATCCTGGTAAGAAGAAGTCAAATTTATTCGGACCTGCATTTATTAGTATCAGCACTTTCCCCACATGTCTAATGTTTTCCTCTATATTGAATATTTTGATGACTTTATTTTCTACACAATATTATTTTCCACTGGTTTAAAAATCTCAGACAATATTAAGTCATTCTAACTCACACATATAAAAGATACTAATAGATACCCTGGAATTTCTATTTTCAAGTTTATGATGGAAGAGTATTTTAGGTTTATTTAAGATAACTTAGGATAGACTCACAGATTAGAAGTTACATTTTTGCCAAAAGACTGAATACTAGAATAAAGACACTCAACTGTCAGTACTGAAATAATGACCTGGACAATCTCTTGTTATGTTCAGTCAGGAGGATGGGATGTCTAATGGCTTGCAGAAGAAGTGATATGGTGGCTGCATTTCCATACCATGGGGGAAACTTTTCTGTTCAGAAAAGTTCTTTTTCTTCCAAAAGCACCCACCCACATATAAAATCCTATACTTTCTGTTGTATGGGGTTGGGGGCAGCATACAGAAAGAAAATTAAATCCTGAGGAAATAAGGACATAGTTGGCATCTTGGAGTTATATGAAGGGGTCCTTGCTTACAATGCCATTGACCAAGAGTGTGTATGTAGTGCACATTGAACAAGTGTATGAGAAGAAACTACTTTCCTTTATTGGTCACAGAAATTTGACTCTGATTTTTTTTTTTTTGCCTCCAGGGTTATTGCTGGGGCTTGGTGACTGAATCCACTGCTCCTGGAGGCCATTTTTCCCTTTTGTTGCTCTTCCTTGTTGTTTATTGGTGTTGTTGTTACTATTATTGTTGTCATTTCTTTCTTTTTTCTTTTTGGTTCTTTTTTATTATTTATTTATAAAAAGGAAACATTGACAAACCCATAGGAGAAGAGGGGTACAATTCCCCTGATAGCTTTTCTATTCTTTAGCCCTCTGGGAGTATGGAACCAAGGTCATTGTGGGATGCAGAAGGTGGAAGGTCTGGCTTCTGTAACTGCTTCCCTGTTGAACATGGGTGTTGGCAGGTTGATCCACACTCCTCGCTTGCTTCTCTCTTTTCCTAGTCGGGCAGGGTTCTGGGGAATCGGAGCTCCAGGACACATTGGTGGGATCATCTGTCCAGGGAAGTCTGGTTGGCATCATGCTAGCATCTGGAACCTGGTGGCTGAAAAGAAGAGTTAACATATAAAGCCAAACAAGTTGTTGACTAATCATGAACCTAAAGGCTGGAATAGTTCAGATGAAGAGTTGGGGGGGGGGAGTCTCCATTCGGTAGATAGCTAGTAGGCATATTTTAGTTATATTCCAAAGGCCAGTGGCTATACTAGTTTTTTTTTTCCTGAGCCTGAAATAATAAGCAGGTGGATCCTAGTTGTTGTCTGGGGAGATGGGGTTCACTTTCCTGCATGCTTCTCTCAATTCATACCAAATGATATTAAATCTCCTGATCCCAACCTAATCAATGCAACAAGTACCACCTCGGTATGCTTTACTTCAGACTGTGGCCAGAGACGTCAGGCATGGAATGTCAATCCTTCAGCTTCATTACTTGGGTGAGTCCTTTCCTTTCATAGGATTCTCTAATTCCATTCCAAGTGGTTCACTTCCCAACAAAGTCTCAAAACCTAGACATAGACCAGGTCCCATGAGATAGGGCATATGTTCAGATGTATCCATAAATTATGGCAAAATATATACCTGAAGTAAAAATACATAATAGTCTAGAGTGAGTCAGTATGAAGTTCATAATGAAATAGTGTCTACTTAGACTTAGATACCCTCCTCACCTATTTCCTATTATACTTCCCTCATTTACTCCAAAGCTATCCTTATCAAAGCAAGGACTGCAAAAGCTGAATAAGGGCAAGAGACTGGCATACTTTAATGATGACTCTTTAGTCTCTATCAGGCCACCCCATCAACTGGGGCCTGAGTCGGGGAGTCCTGAGATTCCCAGACATGGTGAGCCTAGATCTCAAATAAATCTCTCGTTCCATTGTTACTAGTCACCTATATCAGGAACAAAAAAACAGACCCCTTTGTGGACCCCCATAGGACCTTGCCCTCAACTTGTATTAACAATTGTAGAGAATGTTTCATCCTCTGAAGGGAGGCTGGACAACATACTCTTTGCTACACCTGAGGAAGATGGTTCTTGATACTGGGGCAGCTTGGAATGTTCCTACTGATGACAACAGAAAGTGAGGTCGGATCTACAGGGATGCAGAGGTCACATAGGTTCCTAAGCTGAATATTGGCCCCAGATCAAATCAAAACAATGGGGTTTACAGTCAACAATATTTATACACCTTTCCCATATTTGAGAGCTTCTCTTTTCCCTGATTCAGCTTTCTGGTCCTTTTTCCAGCCATGTCATCTTGGATTTCTAACCCTCAGAACTAGGAGGCAGGCTTCTGTGTCTACACCAGTCAGTGGCTTATTTTTTGTCATGATACCATGACATAATAAACAAATCCATTATCTTTCAACAAAATAGCCCTGCCACTTTGTAAGCTCCTATAATGTGGATTCTAAGTCTTTCTTCACTTTAGTAGAAGTAAGTATTCTGTCTTAGTTTCTGAAGTTCTTATTGTAGTGAATTGGATCTCTAGGAGCTGTCCTCCTTACTTATTATTTTTATAATTTGTTAGTCTCTATTTTTAATAATGGATCTATTGTCAATATATCATTGTAGCATTTAATTTGGAATTTATTGGTTTTATTTATTTTTTGTTAAAGCTTTATTTATTTGCTAGAGAGAGAGAGAATGAGAGAGTGAGAGTCACTCTGGGATATGTGGTATCAGGGATTAAAATTGGGACCTCATATTTTCCAGCCCTTTGTTCTATCCAGTGAGTTAGTCACCTATCTGGCTGCAGACTTTGTTTTTTATTTTATGAGATCGGTCTTCTAACACCTCATGTACCTATTTTTTTCTCTTTTTTTTTTTTGAATTTTATTTATTTTCCCTTTTGTTGCCCTTGTTGTTTTTATTGTTGTTATAGTTATTATTGTTGTCATTGTTAGATAGGACAGAGAGAAATGGAGGGAGGAGGGGAAGACAGAGAGGGGGAGAGAAAGATAGACACCTGCAGACCTGCTTCACCACTTGTGAAGCGACTCCCCTGCAGGTGGGGAGCTGGGGCTCAAACCGGGATCCTTATGTGGGTCCCTGCGCTTCACACCATGTGAGCTTAACCCACTGCACTACCGCCCAACTCCCATGTACCTATTTCTAATTCGGATTATTGTTGAAAATGCAAAGTATAGGTTAACAAAACCTTTCAATTGTCTTAGTTCACTAAAGGTCATTGCTTTGATATCTGAGCAGGGCCAAGCTCATGAGTGAGTCAGCCAGGCTGTTCTCCTGAGGAATGAGGGATGGCGTTGCTAGACACTTGTTCAGGACCAGCTTTCCAGGGAGCACAGTGCTGTCTGCTCTTCACCCTGACTGGGGCCAGAGGTGGTGGCCATAGCCTGAATAGGCAGATGGGGTTGCTGAAGGCCTGGGCCCATCTGTAATAGAGCACAGCCTGCCACAACGCCTCTGGCTTTCATACTAGTGGTCCAGGTGGTAGGAGGCAGTCTAGCCCCCACCTCACTGTCAGTCGTGCAGGCCTAGTGGACATCTGTTTGTTGACCTGCCCCCAGGCAAACTGATGCCTGCTGGATGTGAACCAGGAGAAGTGGTCCTGCACCAGCTCTTAGTACCATAGCAACTTTCCCCGTTCTGACTGTCTGTCAGGTACTGTGTCCACCAAAGCCACAGTATCTTGCAGATGGACCCCACAGTTCCCATCTGGAAGCCCTCGTTCTACCTTCCTGTAATTGTAAGACTGGAATAAAAGACTCTCCACCAGAGCACCAAGAAAATATCAAGGGATAAAACATTTTTTTCCCCATTGAAGTGTGTGGAATAATAAATTCAAAGAATTTTGAAGCCCATAAAATAATTAGGTATGGCTTTAATTCTTTAAATATCTCCTCTGTTTATTATAAGAGAATGATTGGTGTGTATGTGGGGGGGGGGGCGAGGGAAAGAGAGAGAGAGAGAGAGAGAGAATGAGCACAAAACACTGCTCCACCATTCATTCATGGAGTTGCACTTGTATTGTCTTTTTTCCTCTTGTATGATTCCAGATTGAACACAGCTAAGGAATGGGTTCTACCACTGAGCCACCTTCCTGGCCCCTACTGCTTTGAGGAATTCTCTGATCATTCTGTTGGCTCTAATCTTATGTCTTTTGTGATAGGAAAAGAGTGAGGGTCACCACAACTAATAATGCTTTATAAGATGATAACTTAAATTTTACACACAATTTTAAATCAGTAGTCACCTAAGAAAGATTCAGTAGCTATTATACAATAGAACATAGATAGCACTGAAGTTGTTCTGACCGGCAGTCTCTAGTCATTTTTTACTCATTTCTAACTTTCGGCCATAAATTCTCAACAGGTTGACAGAGCAGAAGGCAGGAGAAAGTATTAGTTCTCTTGTGACTTGTGAAGGTTGTTTTATGTTAAGTATTATTGAATTTCATTAAAATGTAAAACAAGAGGCTGAGTGGTGGTACACCTTTTTGAATGCACACAATATAGTGGAAGAGGACCAGGGTTCAAGCACCTGGCTCCCACCTGATGGAGGGAAGCTTCACAAGCAGAAAACAATGCTGCAAGCCTTCCTTCCTTCCTTCTTTCCTTCCTTCCTTCCTTCCTTCCTTCCTTCCTTCCTTCCTTCCTTCCTTCCTTCCTTCCTCTCTCCCCCCCACATACACACATACATATCAACACTCTTTCTCTCTCCTCCCTCTATCTCCCCTTCCCTCTCAATTTCTCTATCTCTATAAAAAATATATCTATCTATCAAAACCAACAAACTTTACTTAAATGACATATTGGGCTGTTGGAAATGTCATGATGCATTTTTGCATAGAAAAATACATCATGACTTTTCTTACAACCCAGTTGTCTGGAAATTTGTTTCTGCTTAATTGAATTTTTCAGCTTACCAAAAAGATATCATAAGAATCCTTGTTAATAATTTAAGTTTCCTAATAGAAGCACTTTATGGAGGAAAGAGGCTTTCCCCCCGATGAGTTTGCCTATCAGTGCTTCATTCTGAAAATACTGTTAAAGTGGAGACATCGAGGCTAGTGACGCTGAGCTGTGCAGTACAGCTGACACTGCCATATGGCATATGCCAGACACGTGGTCTCTGTCCACTGCTGTCTTTTTTCTCCTGGAAGGATTGTTCATTTTACCAGTTTAAGATTAGGCATGGCATGTAACTTTTTCTGGACAAGGAAATTGAAATAGAAGTGATGTATGTTCCTTTGGGTGGAAGTTTTGAATTGCCAGGCTTGGGTATTTACTTTACCATTCTCCCACAGTGATATTAGAACCATGTTATTAAGATGGAGTTTCTATAGATTAGATAGATAAGTCACAAACTTTTGCTATTTGAGGTCACTGATATTTTTGATATCACAACATATCCCAGCTTATCTGGCTGAAAGTGGACAGAAGCCTGAAACTAACTCCTCTCCCTCTCTTCCACCACCTTCCTTAACTGTAGTAATGTCTCTTGCTTTATTTGAAAAAAAAAAAACACTTTCTATTGCTTCCAAAATTATTCAAAGCCACTGATGTAGGAGTTTGATTTTAGTGTACACAGAGCCCTAGGATTTAATGGGTCTTTAAAGCATTTACTCCTTGAGGGTCCCTGTGATTGGCTTCTCTCATAAAAGTGAAGTGCAGCAAAAGTTTATTAATTGAGGGTTTAAATATATTCTGCTTCTCCCTAATGGTATACTCAAGCTGTGCTTATAAATTGATATGTCTGGTGACTTTATATGTTTTACGAAATGAGACACATTGGTTGATAATGCATATTAAGCTCAGCAGTGACACTTATTAAGCACACAATAGATAAGATCACAGAGTGGTAGCTATTTTGATAGCCACAGCTTATCATTTCTTATTATTTTACCATTTAAGATATCAGTCAGTGCTCACAGTGCCTTTTGTTTCAGACTGACATTTAGTATCCTAGTGGAATCTAGACTGAACACTGTCTAGGCTTCTGGAGATTCTTTAAGAATCGACGGAGTGGACTTGCTTTTACAAAATAGACACTAAAAGGAAATTGTACCAAAGTTAGAATTCATTATTGGAAAATAGCATTTGAGAATCTTTTCTTTGGGGTTTGAAAGCAAAATTCCTGAAAACAGAATAGTGCTAGCTATTCACTTAAAATAGGCTCATTTTCAGATGCCACTACTCAAAAGAAGGAGAGACACAAACTATATTTAAGAATGAACAATTCCCAAGTCACTTGTAAGTAATACAATGATCAATAAGATGCTGGTGGAATGAGTTCTTGGTTAATTAACAAGAAATAACAATGAAAAAGCAGTTCTTACCTATGATAATTTTTTAAATGCCTCTTGACTTAATAACTAGAATTTCATGGCTAATATTTAATTTTGAGGATTAAAGACCTTATATTGCTTTAGGTGTTATTAATCTGAATGTAAATGGTTAAAGTGAAAGTAGAGGAAGAGTAGAAGATGATGTGGTTGAAAGTGTACAGATCCTGGAATGTCCTCCTGATGCATTGATTTAAAAAAACCAAATTACTGGGGCCAGAAGGATAGCTCACCAGCTTGGCTGGCTGCATTGTCATGTGCGTAACACAGGGTCAAGTCTCGGCACCAGAGAGG
This sequence comes from Erinaceus europaeus, assembly GCF_950295315.1. NCBI lineage: Eukaryota > Metazoa > Chordata > Mammalia > Eulipotyphla > Erinaceidae > Erinaceus > Erinaceus europaeus. Next base: position 105,497,498 of record NC_080168.1, on the reverse strand, counting down.
AAGGTGCTCCTGTAACAGAGGACGCTTTGATCCTGTCGTCTCTCCCATTCCCCGTCTCTGTCTCTCTCTCCCTCTTTTCCTGCCTCTCTCAGTGAAAACAGTGATACAGAGTTGCAAAATTATATACATCTGAGGCTCTGGTTCCATGCACACAAAACCCAAATTCTTGGGCTACACTGAGACAGCTGACTGAGCAGGGCATATGGCTCGCCATGCCCACAAGTCTCACACCACATAGGGGCTGCCTGGGCACAGAGGAAGCCTTGGTGCTGTGGTGGCTGTTCTTCCTGTGTAAGTAAATGAAACAGTGTCCTGGAGCAGTGAAGTTGTGGATGTACAAGACCTGGCTGCACTTAGACATAAAGTGCTCAGTTCTTACCATGAGTAGATTTACTGTGGTTTATTTCTTTATTTTTTGTCAGAGTGGATGCTATGGTAGACTGGAAGTAGAAAACAAACAGGTGACAAACAAAAACAATCCTCTCTTTTGGGTAAGGATCATTAGCTGAGTTTTGGTTAATTGAAGTTTTCTTTTCTTTCTCCCTTTCTCTCTCTTTCTCTCTCTTTCTCTCTTTCATTTTTACATTTTGGTATGAGGGTGACTCCACTGCTCCCAACTGCCATTTCTTTTTGATTATTTTTCTTTTTTTAAATTAAGAAATTGAGAGGGAAGGGGAAGATAGATAGATAGGTAGATAGATGGATGGATGATAGAGACATGCAACACTGCTTTACCACGTGTGAAACTCTCCCCTTGCAGGTGGAACAGGGAACTTGAGCCCAGGCCCTTTTACATGGTAATTTGTGCCCTCCACTGGGTTTGCCACTGTCCAGGCCCTTGAGGTTGTGTATTTCTATCTCTGTGGTTCATGCAAAAATCTCTCCCACTCTTTCTTTACTTCGAATCCTAAACAGTGATCAACTGATCCAGTTTATCCTATATGTGAGTTATTTGGGGGTTGAGCATAGGAGGAAGGGAAATTTATTAGAAGTCAGTATTTTTTTTTTTTTGCTACCAGAGTTATTACTGGGTCTGGGTGCCTGCATGACCCCCACTGCTCCCTCTGAGCATGCCCCACGCTTCCCCAGAGGGTGGAAGAAGAGACTGCAGCACTGCTCCATCACGGTGAAACCTCCTCCCTGCAGGAGCTCCATTCAAAAATACCTTTTGAAATGATCAATTTAGTGCAAAGGGGGGGATCTTTCTAAGTAGTGGCCAGTCACACATGGCTAGAAAAAGTAACAAGAGTGCCCTCTTGGGTAGCTTGTGACAGGTTGGCGGCGGTCTGCAGAGCACTTCAGAAATAAACTTCAATGAACACATAAATGCCGTCACCTAAAGTGACTATAAAATTGAGGTCTTTGTTCTTCAGAAAAGATGAAATTAAGATTGGATTACATTCTGTAGCAATTAATATTTATTTATGTTTTTATTGGGGGGTGTAATGGTTTACCACAGCTCCTTGCAGGAACTCCATGTGGTGACCACATGACAAGGCTTACGCCAGTCCTTGTGCATGGTGATGAGGGTGTCTTTCCAGGCAAGGTACCTGCTGGCCCCTTGAAGTGAATGTTTTCTGGTTGGAAACCACTTGACACCATAACTACGAGCAGGAGCTCTGAGCGGTTCCACTCCTGCATAAACAGGGCTGGACAAGCTGGAGCTTGTCCCTTTCCAGTAGTTTCTGGACAGGGACGTTAGATCAGATCTAATGTTTCAGCTCCTCAAAACAAAATATGTGAGTGGTAGGGTAATGGCTTAATAGTTAAACATCCCAAATGTTTCCCCATTATGCTCAGAATAGTACTCCTAGGCTTGGGTTATAATTCTGACTGGTTTCCAGCAGCACTATGACTTCAAGAACACATGAGGAAGAATTACCCTGCAGTTAAATTTGCCTTATTCCACCCATTGTAGGTTAGGTGAGATCTACTGGTTTTCTGCCTGTCATTTCCATAGTATGGTGACTATTGTCCCAGCTTCTTGGTCTTGCATGTTACTAAGACCTTTCTTAAATAAGTTCATTGATTCTGACAAGATCCATATTTTCGACTAAATATGTCCACATGACATTAAATCTAACTGGAGAATGTTATCATCACATTACAGTGATTATATTGACAAGCAAATTTGCCTGAGTAGTCAGTCATGGAAATGAAGAGAGTGTTCATTTTCTGAAGTACATGGTGCTTATGAAGAGGGCAGTATAGGCAGATGAAAAGGAACACCAGATAGATGATCTTGATTCTGACTATGACCCAAATCTATTAACTAAATGCATATTTACACGTGCTACCCTGCTAATCTCCACACAGAGGAAAATGCATTCAAACTACAAAGCAGTAGCATAGATGTAAATTTTTGTAGATACCAGAAAATGCTATTTCATTCACATATAGTACCTAAGAATACTGTTTTTCTTCTTCTAGCGTTTGCCCTTCTTCCATAGCCAGTCAACAGGTCAGGTTGAAAGCTGTCAGAAGCTGCTTGTTGCTGGATTTGAAAGTGACTGGGATCCATGTGGATTCAGTCGGCTAGGAAGGATCGTCAGTTTCCCCAATGAATGGGTACTCACGGGATGCACCATGAGAAGGTCGATCCAATGCATCCCAGAATACTGTAATTTTATATAACTCAAAGATTTATTGGGGGGGGTAGATGATGGGTTAAGAAACAGAGAAAGACAAAGCCACTGTTTATTTCAGAAAGAAATCAAGAAGAGCTGCTATTGGGACACTGTGTCCTTATGGGAAAAGTAAGTTAAAATAAGCTGCCAAGAGGAAACTAAGCCTTTCAGGTCAAAGAAGAGACTTGGAGTTTTGATTATGAGACTGATGCACTGCCTACTGTTACTGTGCTAAGGAGGCAATTGATGAGACTTGGACTTTTGAAACTTGGTGAAATAGAGTAAGTTATGTGAAAGGTAGCAGGTAGCATGTACTTGGTACAATGTTGATGACTTCTCATCTATTCTACTCAGTATTAGCCATTTATGTTGTTCTTCAGTTAGACCCAAATACATTAGAACAAATGAAAAATACATTCCAGTGACCCAGCGACTCTGGGCTTTGTAAACTGATAGAAAGTGAAGGTTTATAACATTAAAAGGAACCCAGAAAATTTTGATCAAGAAGAGACTTATATCTTGGTTTGAAGCAGAGAGGGGCAGAAGAGCAATAAAAAAAAGCTTTAATTTTTTAGATTTTATTTATTTGTTGAGAGAGAGGAGGAGAGAAAAGAGAGAGAGAAAAACAGAGTATAACCCTGGCACATGCCAGAGATCCAACTTGGTACCTCATAGTTGAGAGTCACTTTATCCACAGTGCCAACTCCCAGGCTGTAGAAAATACATTTGAAATGATCAATATAGTGCAAAGAGGGGGATCTTTCTAAGTAGTGGCCAGTCACACATGGCTAGAAAACGTAACAAGAGTGCCCTCTTGGGTAGCTTGTGACAGGTTGGTGGCGGTCTGCAGAGCACTTCAGAAATAAATTTCAGTGAACATATAAGTACCGTCACACTAAAATGATTGTAAAACTGAGGTCTCGTTATTCAAAAAAGATGAAATTAAGATAGGATTACATTCTGTAGCAATTCATATTTATTTATTTTTTATTGGGGGTTTAATGGTTTACAACAAATACAATTGTTGGTACACGTATAACATTTTTTTCAATTCTGTGTGTCCTTCTCCCCTCCCTTCCCCCTCCCCCTCTTCTCTTCTATTCTCTTCTTTTCATTAGGAGTATAGTTTCTCATCACCAGGGGTCTGTGTTCCCACTCCTAGCCTCTTAGACAACCACTATAGTTCTCCCAGTCTTAGATATAATTTGACTTTTTTTTCCCACATTCGTGTGAATTCTCTATATTCCATATGTAAGTGAAACCATTCTGGAGTTGTCCTTGACCTACTTACTTACTTCACTGCACATATTCTTTTCTGATTCCATCCATTTTATCCCAAAGGACATTATGTAATCTTTTCTATTGCTGAGTGATACTCCATTGAGTGTAATTTTTAATTTTATCTATTCATCTATTGAAGGGCATTTTGATTGCTTCCTAATTTTGGCTATTGTGAATAATGCTACTGTGAACATGGGGGAACACAAACCCCTTCAAGCAGTATTATATATCTTTGCCCATCAAGTCTATGTGATATAGGCCCATTATATCTATGTGGGAATCCAAGGATTCCCTCATGAGGGCCCCATGATGGGTGGCTAGCACCATTGGTTAAAAAGACTTTCTCTTCCCCATTAGACAGTTTTGCCCCCTTTGTCATTTATAATGTGCCTATACATGTGTGGGTTTAGTTCTGGCCTCAATCAAGATTTATTTATATCAATATGCTAAGCATGTGAGTTATACCTTGGTTACTGTGTTTCTTTAAACCTTCCTTCAACTGTCACACTTTTTAAAAACAATATTTTTCTTTCCTTAAAATTTTATTTACTCATTTATTGGGTAGAATAGACAAAGGGAAACTGAAATGGAAGGAGGAGACAGAGAGGGAGGGAGAGAGACATCTGTAGACTTTCTTCACCACTGGTGAAGCATCCAGCCCCTGCAAGTGGGGACTGGGGACTTGAACTCAGCTCCTTGAACACTGTAACATGTGCCTTCAAACTAGCGTGCAATTACCTGACCCCAACTATTATACTTTCTTGCCAAAATACCACCACCTTTGTTATTTATAATTGCCTTGCTTTAGCTGTCTACCAAGTGCAGCAAAGTCTCTGATGTCATTCTGCTAGGGGGGAGGAGTATATATATTTTTATTTTTAATTTTTTTATTTAAGAAAGGATTAATTAACAAAACCATAGGGTAGGAGGGGTACAACTCCACACAATTCCCACCACCCAATCTCCATTTTCCACCCCCTCCCCTGATAGCTTTCCCATTCTCTATCCCTCTGGGAGCATGGACCCAGGGTCATTGAGGGTTGCAGAAGGTAGAAGGTCTGGCTTCTGTAATTGCTTCCCTGCTGAACATGGGCATTGACTGGTCGGTCCATACTCCCAGTCTGCCTCTCTCTTTCCCTAGTAGGGTGGGTCTCTGGGGAAGCGGAGCTCCAGGACACAATGGTGGGGTCTTCAGTCTAGGGAAGACTGGCCGGCATCCTGATGACATCTGGAACCTGGTGACTGAAAAGAGAGTTAACATACGAAACCAAACAAATTGTTGAGCAATCATGGATCCAAAGCTTGGAATAGTGGAGAGGAAATGTTAGGGGGATACTCACTGCAAACTCTAGTGCACTTCTGCTTTCAGGCATATATTTTGCAGTAGTTTACGGATACGTGTGAACATATGCTCTCTCTCACAGAAACTGGTGTATATCTAGGTTTTGGGACTTTGTTAGAAAGTGAACCACCTGACATGAAATTAGAGTATACTATGAAAGGAAAGGTCTCACCCGAGTAATGAAGTTGAAGGGTTGTCATTCCACACGTGAAGTCTCTGGACACAGTCTGAAGTGAAGCATGTTGAGGTGGCAATCGTTGTGTTGGTTAGGTTGTGATCGGCAGATGCAATATTACTTGATATGGATTGGGAGAGGCATATGGGAAACCCTATCCAAGGGTTCCAGGACTGGGGGAAGTAGGGGCTCTATAGTGGAGATGTGAGGTTCCTGCTGTCTTAGGGTTCAAAAAGACAATTGATAGTTATCATCACATTATTTGGTAATTGGGTTAACTTTGAAAAGCCCTTTTGTTAGGGTTATCTGTACAGTACCCAGTATCTTGAATATAGCTGTGCTATTGGTTGCTTCTGATCTACTTGGTCTAGGCTTTTGAGAGAGTCTGCATATCAATAACACAGCCTATATATTGAAAAGATTCAGTTTGTGTTTTGAAAAACTTCGAGACATACAATTAATTTTCCCCCTCTCGTATTAATTAGCTAGTGATTTATATGACTACACTTTACTAGGAGTGTACATAAACACCATTCCCACCACCAAAAGACTGTGACCCATCCCTCCCACCCACTCCCACCCCCCACTGTCCCAGGAAGCTGCATGTCTACTCCGGGGGAGGAGTATATTGATTTAGCTCTGTTTACTTGCAATTTCTTGGGCTTAATTCAACTTTACTGTGGGTAGATTATGACTTCAGGTTCCATCTTTACAAAAAAAAACTTTATTGTGCTCTCATGATGTTTTTTTTTTTAAATTAAAAAAAATCTTATCACTAAGGTTATCACAGGGGCTTGATGTAGGCACTACAAAGTCACCACTCCTGGTGGCCTTTCTCCCTCTTTCTTTCTTTCTTTCTTTCTTCCTTTCTTTCTTTCTTTCTTTCTTTCTTTCTCTCTCTCTTTCTCTCTTCCTTCCTTCCTTCCTCCCTTCCTTTTTTTCTTTCTTTCTTTCTCTCTTTCTTTCTAATTATTATGAGATAGGATAGAGATAAATTGAGAGAGGATGGGGAGACAGAGAGGGAGAAAAAGACACCTGCATATCTGCTTCAGTGCTAGTGCTAGTGACCCCTTGCAGGTGGGAAGCAGGGGTTCAAACCTGATTCTTTGCACTTGGTAATATATGTGATTAACTTCCTGTGCCAGTGCCCTGCCCCCCTCTCATAATGTTTCTAAGTGATAGAAATGTCAATTTCATTAGTTCTTTCCTTCCCTCCCCCCACCAGGTTATCTCTTGGGTATGGTACTCCATGATGACTCAACTGACTGTGGAGGCCATTTTTTTTAAGTGTATCTGTCTCATTGTTGTCTTTATTTGCATTTCTCTGACAATCAATGACTTGGAGCATTTTTTTTAAAGGATGCCATTATTTATTTATTTATTTTTTTTTTTTATAGAAAGTGAGACAGAGATAGAAAGACCCTGCAGCACTGTTCTATTACTTGTGATTTTTCTCCCCTGCAGTTGGGGACCAGGGGCTTGAACCTGGGTCCTTGTATATGGTGATGTTATGTGCTCTACTGGGTTGGCCACCACCTGGCCCCCGAAAAGAGATTTCTATAAATACAGAATGTATCCTCAGATGATGTATTATCTCAAATTAGTAGTAACTGAATGTCTTCTAGCTGAGATCCAGCAAATATCTGCTTATCCTCAGTTCTTGTTGAGAGTTTGTAAGCCAGAGACTTGACCCAGTGGCTCCTAAGGGCCTGCACACCCTGAGGGGAGAAATAGGAAAGGGAATCTCTTCCAGATGGCAATGTTGACTTTGTCTCTAAGAATGGATTGTGGTATGGGCCAGAGGGTATAGAATCTTTTAGCTCAAGACTAAGAAGTGGCATGTAAAATTTCAAGCTTACCAGGGTAGGAGACTAAGTATCCCTTCTTGACATTAAAAAAAAAAAAAATCAACTATTTCCTTCTTGTGACTTTAAAAGCCTTATTTTTCATTCCCCCCCCCCCCCCAAATTAACTTTGTTCCTAGGGAAGTGTCAGGCAGCCCCCCTGCTCTGATGCTGTGGTCTATTTACATAATCATTATTTTGCCTGAGACCCGCCCTGCCTGCAGGGTATTGGTTAATCCCATTGGTTAGAACCTTCTCAACAGCTGCTATGGAAGCTTTCTACCTTCCAGCTCTTTTTCCATCTCCTCTCCTAGTCATTTCCTTTTCCCACTTGCCATTTCCGGTTAAAGAGATACATAAAGGCATTGTCTCTGATCAATAAAGGCATTGCATTGTGTTCCTGCTCTGCCACAAGTTCCTGGTCTCTCTCCCGCATCGCTGAGTAAGCAGCAGCCCAGGCTGGCTCTGGTCAAGTTCTCTCCAACCCAGAGAGCACGTACCCGGGAAGAAACACCCGCAACGCTAGCCCGGTAGGAAAGTAGAGTACTGAGGAAAGAGAATTCTTTTGGATTTCTATTTCTTAGGCCTGATGGGTTTATAATGCCTTTTGAGAATATAATTTTATGTCTCCTTTCCTACTTGTTAACCACTGGGTCATGGATATCAGGGAGTTAACATTATACTCTTGCAGAGAAGTAATCTCCAGGTTAGAAGTCTTTTTTTAGAGTGAACTCTATGAAGGACAGACCAGTGTCTATCATATGAATACAGGGTTCTGGCCCCCATACACTCTCCCCTCAGACTCACCTCTGGTGAAAGTTTAAGGTTTCCCTCGTTATCTCAGAGTAGTGCAGTGCCAGAAAGTTAAAATTGCTATTTCCTTTCCTTTCCTTCTTTTTGCCTCCAGGGTTATCGCTGGGGCTCAGTGCCTGCACTATGAACCCACTGCTCCTGGAGGCCATTTTCCCCACTTTATTGCCCTTGTTGTTGCCCTTGTTGTGGTTGTTATTGTTGGATAGGACAGAGAGAAATGGAGAGAGGAGGGGAAAACAGAGAGGAGAAGGGAAGGAAAGATAGATACTTGCAGACCTGCTTCACTGCTTGTTAAATGACCCCTGCAGGTGGGGAGCTGTGGGCTCGAACCAGGATCCTTACTCCAGTCCTTGCACTTTGAGCCATGTGCGCTTAATCCACTGCACTACCGCCTGGCCCCAAAATTGCTTTTCTTTAGCCAACCGTTTTCTTTATCCAAACAATGGGACAGAGCCTACTCATCTTCTTTATTTCTTGAGTTTTTCAGTTTTCCAGACAAGCTTATCTTTCTACTTCTTTTCAGAACTGCCCCTGCGGCTACAGACTATGTCCCACATAGTCAACGACTGCCTCCTCTCCAGATTCAAAGGAGGTCTCGAAACTTTACATCAGGCTCAACCTGATGCTGTTGACTGGCTACGGAAGAAGGGCAAATGCTAGAAGAAGAAGAAGCTATCTTTGTGCCCTTCTGACTCTTGCTCAGAACATGCTTCTTTTCTGCAGGATAACAGTCTTGTCTCTAGTTCCTCTTGGTGTCCTATAAACTCTGCTTCATTAGATTTTGGATGTGGAGACATAGATCTCTTGATTATTTTTGTTGCAGTCATTACAAATAGTGTTATTACAAGTTGTGGTTATTTTTGTTTCACAGAGAGAAGGGAGAAACTGAGCTAATAGTTGCAGTAGATAATAAATAGCTAGTGCTACTGCTTATGATTTGGAAGGTTTTTTAAAAAAATCTAAAATTGAACATATCAAACAATGAGATCTGAAGTCTATATGGCTATTCATGTATGGAATGAATATTACCCCATGAAATTGACCCCTTATAAAAAATAATAAATCTGACCCTGTTGAGTTAAAACATGCTTACTTTTCCCCAACCTGGTTTTTATTAGAAATGTTTCTTGTAAATTTTACAAAAGACATCAAAGCTGGAGCTATGCAAGATGATGTGGGCAGTTCACACTTCAAGTTTCTCCTCTATTGTTGGGATGAGGATTCATGACATCAACCTCTTACATTAAGTGTATAAGTCTCTGAATTCTAGAGTGATCAGGTCTTCTAACATGTCCCTATACATCTGAGGTGCATGTTTAGGATTCATTTAAGGGTAGTTCTTCCTCAGCTGAAAAGAGAAATGAACGTGAACTGTTGTGACGTAAGATGTTAGGAACAAATAGGAGAGATTGTATAAATTCCTCCAACGTGTCCTTCCTTTTTTGGCTGGATATATCCATCTTAGAGGAGGTGGTCAAGGAGATGTCAGTTTGGTGTTATACATTGTATAATTAACTTTATTGGACGAGCCTCAGTTTCCGAGTGTACACTCCTCAAGTGTCAGAGAGGCGAAGATGAAGAAATTATGGACACATTTTGAACTGCATCTTCCAAAGCTAAGTGTCAGTGTTACAGCTCCCTTCTGTCTTTGTAGCTCTCTCATGTATGTTTCATTTCAAAGCTTGCACCTTGTTCAGATCAGCTCCACAGGATGTAAGGAGCAAGGGCACAGGCGCGCGCGCACACACACACACACACACACACACACACACACACACACACACACACACACACACACTAGCATAGCTGTAAAGTGTTTTTTTTCTTTCTTCTGTATCCAAATGGTTTCTTTCTTTTAACTTTGTGTTTTATGCATTTCATTTTGCTTATATAATCCAAGGGGAAATAGGCTATATACAAGCAAATGCTGAAATGACTAAAATCTGATTTCACAAACATATGCAAAATTATTTTTAGTGACAACTGTAAGAGTTACTATTGATGGGACTGATTTGCCTTTAATTTTTGTGCAATGAATGAATCTTAAACTGAGCTATGCAGTCAATTTTGTTAAAATTGATTGCTTTAGGCAAACTTTCAAAGAGGAAACTGAAGCATGCAAGTCACTCGAGAAGCTTTGAATTTGTGTATGTATTTGAGGGTAGGAATTTATTTCTCCCTGCTTATATAGGGTGAAAAATCATCAATTACTGCTGGTATATGTTTATGAAATCACTGTACTGGTACTAGCCAAGATTTATTTTCAATAACTGCAAAAAAGGCTTGAGATAAAAATCAAAACCTTTTGAAAAGGAGCATTGGATATGCTTCTGTCTATGAATAAGAATAAAAGATGATTTTCCCTTAGGTCTGTGTTACCCAAGATAACACATCTCATACCAATAATAGAATTGTGTTCTCTTTCCTTCTTTGTTTCCTCTCTCTTCCTCCCTCCATCTCTCCCTGTCCCTCTCCCTCTTTTTTGGGGGTACTAGATAAACAACAATAAGAACAGTTTTGAAGAGCTTAACATCAAATTCAATTAATAGCCTAAGCAAATTGTTTTCATGTATTTTGTTCATTCAGCTAAGTTTGAATTATCATAAACAATGACTTTTAGAGTATTTTCATTCAATAACTGTTGGCTAAACTGGAAAACGTATGCACTCTTTGGTTATTAGTGGAGTCACACAGGATATTAAAGTAAAGATGGGAGAGTAAGTATGGTACAAATATTGCTATGAGAGAGGTATGCTATTTTCAGTGATTTAGACATATGTAAGGAGCTAGAGAGGTCCAGAAGAAATAAAGTATAGGAAACATGCATAATTGCAGGGGGGTATAGGGACAAAAGTGAATGGACTTGGGTTTGAATATTGGAGTTGTTCTTTATTGACCTTGAGTGTGTTATGCTTATTTCCCTTTTTGTCAAACAGAGACCGACCAAAATAGACTCTGTGTTTGGAACTTAAGATGATTGTAGTTGTGCTTAAAGTCCTTAAAACATGACAGAATTTTCCATAATCAGAATTATTAGTCACCATCATAATATTACTGGTAGTTTTTTTTAAATTTTATTTATGAAATAGAAACACTGACAAGACCATAGGATAAGAGGGGTACAATTCCCACCACCGGAACTCCATATCCCATCCCTTCCCCTGGTAGCTTTCCTATTCTTTAACACTCTGGGAGTATGGACCCAAGGTCATTCATTGTGGGATGAAGAAGGTGGAAGATCTGGCTTCTGTAATTGCTTTCCCACTGAACATGGGTGTTGGCAGGTTGATCCATACTCTCGGCCTGTCTCTCTTTTTCCCTAGTGGGACAGAGCTCTGGGGAAATGGGGTCCAGAACACATTGGTGGGGTCATCTGTCCAAGGAAGTCTGTTTGGCATCATGGTATCATCTGGAACCTGGTGGCTGAAAAAGTGTTAACATATAAAGCTATACAAATTATTGACCTATCATGAACCTAAAGTCTGGAATATTGCAGATAAATATTTGGGGGTCTCCTTTTTGGAAATAGCTAGTAGGTTTATTTTAGGTATATTCCAAAGGGCCCATGACTTTATTAGTTTTTGCCAGAGCCTGACATCTAATATGCAGCTGAACCCAAGTTATTATCTAAGGGAGTGATGTCATGGCTGGAAAAAGGGCTAGAAAGCTGGATAAGGGAAGAGAGCAGTTCCCAAATATGGGAAATTTGTATAAATAATATTGACCGTAAACCCCATCGATTTGACCTGGGGCCCATATTCAGCATAGAAGCCTATGTAAACTCTATATCCCTATAGGTCTGAACTCACAATCTGTGGTCATGAGTAGGGACATTCCAAATTGCATCAATTTTAGGACCCATCTTCTTCAGGTGGTAGATAGAGTATGTTATCCAACTCCCCTTAGAGGATGGAACATTCTCTACCGTCTTGATCCACATTCAGGGCAAGGTCCTATGGGCCACCCAAAGGGGACCATTATGTTGTTCCTGATGGAGATGACCAGTGATGGAGAGAGGTTTAGGCTCATCATTTCTGTGTGGGAATCCTAGGACTCCCCACTTAGGGCCCTAGCTGATGGGGAGACCTGATAATGACTAAAGAGTCATCATTAAAGTATGCCAGTCTCTTGCCCTTATTCAGCTTTTGTAGTCCTTACTTTGAATAAGGTTATCTTTGGAGTGACTGAGGAAAGTGTAATAGAAAGTGAGGAGGATACCTAGGTCTAAGTATAAACTATTTAATTAGGAACTTTATGGTGTCTTTTTAGGTCTTTCTACTTGCTTGCTTCACTTATTGACTCACTGCAGACTATTGTGCACTTTTGTTTTCAGGTATATATTTTTCCCTGATTCTCTATCTCATGGGTCCTGGTCTATATCTAGCTTTTGTTAGGAAGTGCACCACCCAAAATGGAATTAAGGAGTCCTATGAGAAAGGAAAGGTCTCACCCGAGTAATGAGGCTGAAGGGTTGACATTCCATGCCTGATGTCTCTGGACACATTCTGAAGTGAAGCGTGCCGAGGTGGTACTCGTTGCATTGAATAGGTTGAGATCAGCAGTTCGTATGAATTGGAGAAGTATGCAGGAAAGTGAGCCCCACTCTAGAGATTCCAGGACTGGGGAAATTTGGGCTTTATAGAGGAAGCAGGAGGTTCCTGCTGTCTTAGGGTTTAAGAAGGCAATAGATAGTTATTATTATAATCAAATTCTTTGGCAATTGGGTTGACTTTGAAAATCCCTTTGTTAGGATTTGCTGTATCATACAAGACCTCACCATAATTTGTCCTTTGATGATATATATATCATAAGTAACACCACCAGTTGCTTCTGCTCTCCTGGTCTAAGCTTTTAGGAGAGTCAATATTTCAAAAACCTAGCCTATGGTATGTGCATTAAAAAGTTTGAGACATTCAATCAATTTACCCCCTCTCATATTGATTAAGTAGTAATTTATATGACTACAAATTAATAGGAGTGTACATAAACACCATTCTCACCACCAAAAGACTGTGTCCCATCCCATCCTCCCCCCAGTGAAGCTGAGCATCCACCCTCACCCTCCACCCGGAGATTTTTACTTTGGTGCCCTACTCCAAACTCAGTGAGATCCTGCTTTGAGTTTCCCTTTCTGTTATTCTTTCTCAACTTCTCTTTATGAGTGGGATCATTCCATGCTCATCTTTGTCTTTCTGACTTAGCTCACTTAACATAATTCCTTCTAGCTCCATCCAAGATGGGTCAGAGAAGGTGGGTTCATTGCTCTTAACAGCTGCATAGTATTCCATTGTGTATATATACAACAGCTTTCTCAGCCACTCGTCTGCTGTTGGGCACCTGGGTTGCTTCCAGGTTTTAGCTATTATGAATTGTGCTGCTATGAACATAGGTGTACACATATCTTTTTGGTTGGGTGTTACAGAGTTCTTGGGGTATATCCCCAGGAGAGGAATTACTGGGTCATATGGAAGGTCCATGTCTAGCCTTGTGAGAGTTCTGCAGACTGCTCTCCACAGAGGATGAACCAATTTACATTCCCACGAGCAGTGCAGCAGGGTTCCTCTGTCCCCACAGCCTCTCCAGCATTTGTTGCTGCTATCCTTTTCAATGTATGCCATTCTCACAGGAATGAGGTGGTATCTCAGTGTTGTCTTTATTTGCATTTCTCTGACAATCAGTGACCTGGAGCAATTCTCATGTATTTGTTAGCCTTTTGGATCTCTTCTATAGTGAATATTTCTGTTCATATCCTCTTCCCATTTTTGGATGGGGTGTTTTTATTTATTTATTTATTTATTTTTGCTGCTAGGCTTGCTGAGTTCTTTGTATATTTTGGTTATTAGTCTCTTGTCTTATGCATGGTATATGAAGATCTTCTCCCATTCTCTGAGGAGTCTCCTTGTTTGAGTGATGGTTTCTTTTTCTGTGCAGAAGGTCTTCAATTTGATGTAGTCCCATTGATTTGTTTTTGTTTTAGTCTTCCTTGCAATTGGATATGTATCATCAAAGATGTCCTTGAGGTTTAGGTGGGAAAGTGTTCCACCAATGTTTTCCTGTAAGTATTTGATAGTTTCTGCTCTAACATCCAGGTCTTTGATCCATTTGGAGTTGACTTTTGTTTCTGGTGAGATAAAGTGGTTCAGTTTCATTCTTCTGCATGTTTCAACCTAGTTTTCCCAGCACCATTTATTGAATAGAGCCTCCTTACTCCATTTAATATTTTGGGACCCTTAATCAAAAAGAGATGTTTATAGGTGTGGGAGTTTAGTTTTGGGTTTTCAATCCTGTTCCAGTGGCCTGTGTACCTATTTTTCTTCCAGTACCAGGCTGTTTTGATGATGATGGCCTAATAATATAGTTTGAGATCTGGGAGTGTGATGCCTCCATTTTTGTTTCTTTTCCTCAAGATTGTTTTGATGATTCTAGGTGTTTTCTGGTTCCAGATTACTGGTAGTTTTAAAAGTAAAGCTAACGGTTCTTGTTTTTTTGTTTTTTTTTTGATAGAGACTGAGAGGGAAAGAGAGAGAAAACAGCAACAACAACAACAACAACAACAAACAGATCACAGCATGGAAGCTTACTTTTTTATCCCTTTAAATTGTAATTATCTACATATTTATTTAATTTTGTTAGTGGTTTAATAATGGTCGACAAGATTGTGGGATAAGAGGGGTACAGTTCCACCACCAGAGTTCTGCATCCAATCCCCTCCATTGAAAACTTTCCTATATTCTTTATCCTGTTGGGAGTATGGACCAAAGAAGATAACTTTATGGGGTGCAGAAGGTGGCAGGTCTGGCTTCTGTAATTGCTTCTCACTGGACATGGGTATTGGCAGGTTGATCCATACCGCCAGCGTGTTTCTGTCTTTCCCTAGTGGGGTAGGATTCTGGGGAGGTGGGGTTTCATGACACATTGGTGAGGTCATTTGCCCACAGAAGTCAAGCTGCCGTTATGGTAGCATCTGCAACTTGGTGGCTGAAAAGCATTGAGATATAAAGCAGAATAAATTGTTTAGTAATCTGGAATATAAGGGTAATAGTATAGAAGATGAGACTTGGGGGTCTTCATGTTGGGAGAAGCTAGGAAGTCTATTTAGGTATATTCAGTGGACCTGTGACTTTAGTAATTTTGGCCTGATCCTGATAGCTAACATGCAGGTGGGCTAAGATTGTTGTCAGAAGATGGTGTTACATTTGGGAATAGGATTAGAAAGCTGGATCAGAGCAGAGAGTAGTTCTGAAATATGGGAAAAGTATGTAAATACCATTAACTGTAAACCCCATCCATCTGACATAGGGCCAATATCTATTCATGTTTAGCATAGGAGTCTGTGTAACCCTGTCGGTCTGAGCTCATATTCCATGGTCATAGCTAGGAACATTCTAGGCTGACTCATTTCAGGACCTGTCTCCTTGAGTGGCAGAGTATGTTGACCAAGCCTCCCTTCGAAGGGTAGGGCAATTTCTACCATTATTGTTCTACATTGAGAGCAATGTCCTGTAGAGGCTCACATGAAGGTTTATGATGTTGTTTCTGATGGAGTTGATCAGTGATTGTGGAAAAAGGGACCTCTTTTTTTTTTTTTGCCTCCAGGGTTATCACTGGGGCTCGGTGCCTGCACCACAAATCCACCGCTCCTGGAGGCTATTTTTTCCCCCTTTTGTTGCCTTTGTTGTTTATCGGTGTTGTTGTTACTATTATTGTTTTCATTGTTGTTGGATAGGACAGAGAGAAATCGGGAGAGAAGGGGAAGACAGAGAGGGGGAGAGAAAGACACCTGCAGACCTGCTCCACCACCTTTGAAGTGACTCCCCTGCAGGTGGGGAGCTGGGGGCTCGAACCGGGATCCTTAAGCCCTTATGATGGTCCTTGCGCTTTGTGCCATGTGCACTTAACCCGCTGCACTACTGCCTGGCCCCCAAAAGGGACCTCTTATCTATGTGGTAATCCCAGGATTCCCTGACTAGGGCCCTGCATAGTGGGGTGGCCTGGTAGTGATCAAAAGGGCCATCAAAGTGTGTCAGTCTCTTGCCTTTATCCAGCGTTTGTAATATATATAATTTATTTATTCCCTATTGTTGCCCTTGTTGTTTTATTGTTGTAGTTATTATTGTTGTTGTTGTTAGATAAGACAGACAGAAAAGGAGAGAGGAGAGGAAGACAGAGGGGGAGAGAAAGATAGACACCTGCAGACCTGCTTCACCACTTATGAAGCGACTTCCCTGCAGGTGGGGAGTGGGGGGCTCAAACCCGGATCCTTATACCTGTCCTTGCGCTTTGCGCCATGTGTGTTAATTAACCCACTGTGCTACCGCCCGACTCCCTGTAGTCTTTATATTATCTGACAAAGTTAGACTTAGGAAATAGGAGAGGAGGGTATCTAGGCCTAAGAAAATATTTACTTAAGTGCCTTAGGGTGTCTTTTTAGGTCTTTCTACTTGCTCTCTGCACTTATTGAGTCATTGCCAACTATTGTGCACTTTTAAGGTGTATATTTCCCCCTAATCAATGGATACATGTGCAATATGCTTATGGTCTCTGGTCTATATCTAGGTTCTGTGGCTTTGTTAGGAGGTGCACCACCTGAAATGGAATTAAGGAGTCCTATGAGCTAGGAAATTTCTCACCAGAGTATTGGAGCTGAAAGACTGACATTCCAGGCCTGGTGTCTCTGGACACTGTCTGAAGTGAAACATGTTGAGGTGGCTGGTTGCATTGATCTGGTTGAGATCAGCAGGTGCAGCATCAAATGCTATGGATCAAGAGAAGCATGGAGGAAAACTAGCAAAGCCCCAGAGGTTCCAGGACTGGGAGAAATACGGGTTTTATAGAGAATGAGGAATATTTCTTGCTGTTTTAGAGTTTAAAAAGGCAATAGATAATTATTATTATAACCAAGTTATTAGGGAACTTGATTTACTTTGAAAAATCCCATGGTTAGGATCTACTGTACCATACAAAACCTTACCATGATTTATGTCATTTACTGCTATTTATAAACAACCTTATATTCTGACAAGACCAGTTGCTGCTGGTCTCCCTGGCCTGAGATTATAGGTGATACAATATTTCAAAGAAAGTTTCTATTAGAAACACATTAACACTTTAATCACAGTGTTAAAATGCAGTTTACTAATTTGAAACTTTACGTGCTTAGATTGAAGGACTATATACTCAGAACTGAAGTCTATGTATCAAAAATTGAGACATTCAATCTATTTTTACCTCTCCTTTTTATTAGTGACTTATAGGACTATACATTAATAGGAGTATATATTAACACTTTTCCCACCACCAGATGAAGTTTCTTTCAGTGCAGTGGGGGCCAGACTAAACCTGTGTCACACAGATGCCAACATAGCCCATTGTTTCAAGTGAACTATTTTACTAGTCCAAGAGACACTAACACTTAAAGCAGATTTTGTTTATAGTTAGAATTTGAACACTCAGCATCTTTGCTTCCCATGACATTGTAGTAGACTTTTTTCTCAGATTTCACATTTATTATGTATCTTCAATGTGTCAGTTCTTTTTATGGGCATTTGGGAATCCCAAGTAGAAAAAAATACTTAACCTCAAAGTTATTACAGTCTAACGAGGCTCACAAAAGTGAGCAGATATGTGTAACAGAGTGATAAAGGGGAAAGAGAGTTCATGGCAGCATTTAGAAGGGCACTGAACTCAGTCAAACATGCCTTCCTTGCAAGTGTTAACCAATTTAAGATCTGTCTGTGAGAAGCTAACCTGTCCAAATGTAAAAGGACAGTGCATAATGAGAATCTGTACCAGGCAGGAGGTGAAGGCATGATAAGGAGAAATGTACTCTTTTAACACAGTATCTTTCACACGTTAAGTATTCAGTAGACATTTTTGGGGTGTGTGTGTTAACAAATGGTAGTTTTATTACATTACGAATTATTTAGGCACATAGAATCTGTGGTGGGGCTGGGCAGTGATGTACCCAGTTAAGTGCACCTAGTATGAATGAAGCTCAAGGATCTGGGTATGAGCCCCCACTCCCCACTAGCTTCACATGCAGTGAAGCAGGTATGCAGGTGCCTATCTTTCTCTCTCCTTCTCTGTCTCCCTCTCCTCTCTCAATTTCTCTCTGTCCCATCCCTCTCTCAGTTTCTCTCTGTCCCAGCCAATAAAATGGAAAAAATGGCTGCCTGGTGCTGTGAATTCATAGTGCTGGCACCAAGCCCCAGTGATAACCCTGGGGGCAGTAAGACAAAATACACACACACACACACACACACACACACACACACACACACACACACACACACACACACCAAACAAAAACAAAATAAACAAGCAAATACCCCGTTGCAGCAAGATAGGCAAAGGGGGCAAAGATGGACTAGTAATGATGGTGAGGAGCCACAATTCTTTAAGCTAGTTATCAGCACTGGGCTCCATGACTTCAGGTGGGGGGAAGCAGCATTGCGGTTCTGGGGAGAAAGTGAGCAGGCAGGGGCAGTAGAATGGAGCTCAGTAGACACTTCTTGAATGAGTGGGTTCTTATCAGAAGGGAGAAAGGTTACTAGGTAGATGTTGGATGGCACTTTCCCTTTTGATATGAGAAGGTGATTGTTAAAAGGGTAAGAAGGTAGCCAGGGAACAAAAGAAATTTTTGATTAACTTCATTTGCTTCACATAATCTGGCAAGCACATAACCAAAGTGAATTCACAGTTTCACATAAAGCTTTCTCTAGAAGGAGTGATGAATAAATGAAAACTGCATTCATTTTTAAACACTATTTTGTGGCTCATTATCAACTAAACATAATTCCTATGAAGAAAAGAGAATACAGCTTATTCTTTGAATATAGATTTAGATATTCAAGGGCTAACTTTGTGAGTCTTGAAAGAAAGAGAAGAAGACAAAAGGTGCTAAAACAGAAAGAGAAAACAATGTAAACTATTTGAGGTAAGTAGAAAAAATAGAAGAGAATTATTTATCATACTAAGAAACACAAAAAATATACAAAAATTCACATGCTTTTAGAACTGAGAAGCTGAGAAGGCTATACAATGCTAAGTATTTAATGTATCTAATTAGTGTTTAAATGAATATTATAAAGCAGCTAGAATTCATTAAAATGATACTATGCCTATTTCCTGAATTCTCTATCTAAAAGAAAGTGCAGTATAGACATTGTGCATTTAGGGAGAGCTTTGGGGAGAAAAGCAGTTAAAGGGTTTCAGTATAGGATAAGGACAAAAACAAATAATTAATCTCATACATCTGACAAAAATGTTTAGCTGTTTCACTTATACTCCCAAAGATTGCAAACCATAAAAAAACTCTACTATACCCTTAGGCACAACCAAGGTTGTAACTGATGATACCTTGTCAAGGTAAATTAGAACATCAGAGTAGTTTTTCCCACTAAATATTTCTATTTCTGAAATAAGAATAGAAAGCCTACACTATGATTTCTATTAAATCACAGAGAAAGATTCATGGAATTGCCATTTTTGATACTTATTTGAGCCAAGAATATTAGTAGTTAGCAAATAATTATAGGGCTTAAAATATAGTTGAAATAGCATTACCCAAATACTAAAGAAATAACCCATAAAGGTGGTTGTACCTTGTCGACCAGTGGAGATAATTATCATTTGAATTTATATTAAGTACTTTGTCAGCAGTTTTGAAAATTCTTTGTGAAATGCTCACACATTGGTTGTTTTAAATAAAAACAATTGCTTCTTTACCCATGAATTTTCATTATCACTAAATTTGTACAGTAGAATGATTCTCTGATTCTCTCAGTGATCACAGTGTGTACCAATGGAGAAGAAATATAGTGGATTTATTCAGGTATGGAATTTTGCCAGGCAATTGCTATGAGAGAAAATGGCTTATTGCTGAGGTTGTTGAGGATATTGACAAGAAAGTGGATAGAGCAATGGAACACGATTCAGAATTGGATATTAGAGGTTTATGTCAAGGAGGAAGTTAAGACATAGACAAGAAGGGCATGAGGGTTGGGGTCTTGAGGATTTCAGAAATCAAGCAACGATGAGACAGAGTGACAGAAGCAGGAAGTTTCAGAGTGGGATGTTTGGGTTGGAGATTACAGAGGGAAAGCAGTTATTAATTCTCTCATGTTGCACAACAGATTAAGCACAAATCTGATAACAGCAGATTAACCACAAATTTAGCCTTTGGTCTGTTCTGCTGTTTCTAAGTTAAGTCCCAGGTCAGGAAAATGGCATGTGGCATATGGCATATGGCCTAGTGAATGTGTAAAAGCTTTTTTTTTTTTTTTTTTTTTTTTTTTTGAGGTTCCAGGCTTAGTCTTTGGCACAAAATAAACCAGAACTGAATAGTCTTCTGATAATAAAAATAAATAAAAATATCTTTAAAAATCTGTTTTGTGGTCTGGCAGGTGGCATAGTATTAGAGTAATGGACTTGGGAGCATGAGGTTTGGAATTCAATTCCTGCAGTCACATAATGCCAGAGTAATGCTCTGAGTCTTTTTTTCCTCTTGCTCTTATGTTAATAGATGAAACAGAAAGAGTTAAGTCACAGAATGGCCTGTATCACAAAGTCCAGAAACCAGTGTTGGCAGGACTGGAGAAAAAGGAACTCTTGTACATTGTTAGTAGGAGTCTAAATAGTATAAACTCTTAAGAAATCAATATGGACATTTCTCAGGATGCTTAGAATACACTTACAATACAATTATCAACTCCACACCTAAGCAAGAGAACATTCAAACCTTGATTTGAAAGGTTACTCACAGTCCTGTGTTCATTGCAGCATTACTTATTGGGGGAGAAGTATTTATTATGCGAGCAATCCCGGTGCTCAAATATGGGTGAATGGATGAAGAAGATATAGTAAATACATACACAGTGGAAAAATGCTCAGCTATAAGAAAAGATGAGATATTTCCATTTGTAACAACATGGGTAGAGATGGATGGTGTAATGCTGAGTGAATTAAGACAGAAAGAGAAAGACAAATGCCAGGTAATCTCTTTTACGTCTAGAATATAAAGACAGAAAAGGAGGGAATGGACAAAAACAGTCTAAAATTTACCAACTGTGGATTTAGACTACAGAACTGAGGTTGCAATTGAGTTTGGGAAGTATAATAGGAAATAAGTGAGGAGGGTATCTAAGTCTAAGTAGACACTATTTCATTATGAACTCATTCTAGACTATTGTGTACTTTTGCTTTCGGGTATATATTTTGCCCTAATTTATGGATACATGTGAACATATGCTCTATCTCATGGGACCTGGTCTATATCTAGGTTTTGGAATTTTGTTGGGAAGTGAACCACCTGGAGTGGAATTAGAGAATCCTATGAAAGGAAAGGTCTCACCTGAGTAATTAGGTTGAAGGGCTGACATTCCATGCCTGACGTCTCTGGACAGAGTCTGAAGTGAAGCATGCTGAGGTGGCACTCATTGCGTTGATTAGGTTGGGATCAACAGATGAGATCATTTGGTATGACTTGAGAGAAGCATGCAGGAAAGTGAGCCCCACTCTAGAGGTTCCAGGACTGGGGAAATATAGGATCTATAGAGGAAGCAGGAGGTTCCTGCTTAGGGTTTAAGAAGGCAATAGATAGTTATTGCTCTAATCATATTACTTGGCAATTGGGTTAACTTTGAAAACTCCCTTTGTTAGGATTTGCTGTATCATACATGACATCACCATAATTTATGTCCTTTGACATTATTTGTATATAGCTGTGCCACCAGTTGCTTTTGTTTTCCCTGGTCTAAGCTTTTAAGAGAGCCAACATACCAAAGACTCAGCCTATGGTCTGTGCATTAAAAAGTTTGAGATATTCAATCAATTTTTCCCCTCGCATATTAATTAAATAGTGATTTATATGACTACAAATTAATAGGAGTGCACATAAACACCATTCCCACCACCAAAAGACTGTGTCCCCCCCCCCCCACTACCCCACCCCTCCCTGTCCCATGAAGCTGAACATACATCCTCATCCTTAACCCAGGGTTTTTACTTTGGTGCCCTACTCCAAATTCAGTCAAATCCTGCTTTGAGTTTCCCTTTCTGTTCTTCTTTCTCAGCTTCTGTTTATGAATGGGATCATCCCATACTCATCTTTATCTTTCTGACTTAGCTCACTTAACATAATTCCTTCTAGCTCCATCCACGATGGGGCCTTAGTCAGGGAGTCCTCAGATTCCCAAACAGACATGATGGGCCTAGACCTCAAATAAATCCCTCTCTCCATTGTTACTGGTCATCTGTTATCAGGAATAACAAAACAGACCCCTTTGTGGACCCCCATAGGACCTTGCACTCAACTTGGATCAACAACAGTAGAGAATGTTCCATCCTCTGAAGGGAGGTTGGACAACATACTTTGTGCTACACTTGAGGAAGATGAGTCCTGATATTGGGGCAGCTTGGAATGTTCCTACTGATGACCACAGAATGTGAGGTCAGATCTATAGGGATACAGAGGTCACATAGGCTCCTAAGCTGAATATGGGCTCCAGATCAGATCAAATCGATGGGGTTTACAGTCAACAATATTTATACACCTTTCCCATATCTGGGAGCTACTCTCTTCCCTGATCCAGCTTTCTGGTCCTTTTCCAGCCATGATATCATCTCCCCAGACAATAACTAGGATCCACCTGTATATCATTTTTCAGGCTAGGGATAAACAAACAAACAAACAAACAAAAGAGTATAGCCACAGGCCCTTTGGAATATAACTAAAATATGCCTACTAGCTATCTACAGAATGGACTCTCCCCGGCTCTTCATCTGCACTACTCCAGCCTTTAGGTTCATTATTAGTCAACAACTTGTTTGGTTTTATATGTTAACTTTCTTGTCAGCCACCAGGTTCCAGATGCTAGCATGATGCCAATCAGACTTCCCTGGGCAGAGGACCCCACTAAATGTGTCCTGGGGCTCCGATTCCCCAGAACCCCGCTCCACAAGGGAAAGAAAGAGGCAGGCTGGGAGTATGGATCGAATTTCAATGCCCATGTTCAGTGGTGAAGCAATTACAAGAACCGGACCTTCCACCTTCTGCATCCCACAATGACCTTGGGTCCATACTCCCAGATGGTTAAAGAATAGGAAAGCTATCAGGGGAGGAGACAGGATGTGAAGATCTGGTGGTGGGAAATGTGTGGAGTTGTACCCCTCTTATCCTATGGTTTTGTCAATGTTTCCTTTTTATAAATAAAGAATAAAAGAAAAAAAAGAGCTAGGAAGGAGACAAGGAAAAAAGAAAAAAAGAACTGAGGTTGTCAGAGGCAAAGTGTGCAGGGGGCACAGAGCTTGAAGGGGGTCTAATAGAGGGACTTTGCTGATGGGTGTGATATAACAACTTACTTTTTTCAGAAGTGAAAAACACTTCTGAAACATATAAATACAAACCAGTGGTGCCTCAGTAAGAAAAGAAAGTTAAAAAAAAAAAGCAACACATTTTTTTATCCACATCTAGAGGAAGTTAACTACACAAAGGCTTGAGCACCAGGAGAGGGAAATCATGGATAGTCATCTTAGCATCTTTATGCCACAAAATATGGCAAAAGATCAATGCATTATTTTGCTTTTGTGTGGCAAGAGTGCATGGTCCTCATGGGCTCGAGTATGGGGTTAATATATGGGAATCGGCAGGATGGGGAAAACTCAAGAGGAAATGGAGGATGAACTGCTAGTGATACGGAAGACTATTAGAAATTTGTGCTGCTGGGGGTCGGGTGGTAGTATGGTGGGTTAAGCGCACGTGGCGCAAAGCGCAAGGACTGGTGGAAGGATCCAGGTTCGAGGACCCAGCTCCCCACCTGCAGTAGAGTCACTTCATAGGCAGTGAAGCAGGTCTGCAGGTGTCTTTTTCTCCCCCTCTCTGTCTTCCCTTCTTCTCTCCATTTCTCTCGATCCTATCCAACAACAATGACATCAATAACAATGACAATAATAACCACAACAATGGTAAAACAACCAGGGTAACAAAGGGGGGAAAAATGGTCTCCAGGAGCAGTAGATTTGTGGTGCAGGCACCAAGCCCCAGCAATAACCCTGGAGGCAAAAAAAAAAAAAAAAAAAGGAATTGTGCTGCTAGAGTAGGACTTATTCTAATTAATCTAGGTTAAAAAGGAACATGCTCTTTCATGTAAGCTCCATTTTTTAAAAACAAAACATTGGTTTTTGTGTGTGAAAATTTCTCCTTTTCCTTGGAAGATTTTGGAAAAACTAGTTTGAATAGAACATACAATTTTATTTTTATAGTCTTGTTTTTAACCACATAAAAGAGTGCATCTATAATAGAATATATGTACAATATAGCAGACTTTTAAAACTTTCTCTACAAACTGTGAATTTTATGGCTGAAAAGAGTGATGATGACTTGAAAAAACACACAAGAAAGTTTGAAATGCAGGCCTTCTTTTTCATAACATTCTTTTAATCCAAAGAGATAAAATACTTTCAATCTCAAAGTGAATATTTACAAAGTCATTATGCTCTGAGGCAAGATTGAATCCTACAAAAGTGGCACACCTGATTTTTAACTCCCTTTTCAATTTGTGCACAGTATTAAATTGTAACTTTCCAGGTAGAACAAAAAAATTGAGCTTTAATTATTTAAATATTTTATTAGGTTTTAACGTAAGTCTGGTAAAACATCTCACAGTTATTTTGCTGGTTAGCTCTGATATTTCCACATTATGATTCCTTTGGCTGCAGCCCTTGGTTCTCCTGAAATGAGAGGACCCAAAGAATTAGAACTAAAACCAATGACATGTGTTTGAATACTGACATTACCTCAATCTCTGTCTTCTCACCCATAGAATGGGTTATTGTGAACATAAAAGTTGATTATAGGGGGTCGGGAGGTAGCGCAGTGGTTTAAGCGCATGTGGTGCAAAGTGCAGGGACTGGTGTAGGGGTCTCGATTCAAGCCCCCAACTCCCCACTTGCAGGGAGGTCGTTTCATAAGTGGTGAAGCAGGTCTGCAGGTGTCTATCTTTCTCTTCCCTTTTCTGTCTTCCCCTCCTCTCTCTATATCTCTCTGTCCTATCCAACAACAACATCAATAACAATAATAGTCAAAACAGTGATAAGACAACAAAGGCAACAAAAGGGGAAAAAATAGCCTCCAGGAGCAGTGGATTTGTGGTGCAGGTCCTGAGTCCCAGCAGTAACCCTGGAGGCCAAAAAACAAAAGAACAAAAAAAAGTTGATTATGACCATTAACACAGTTGGGTATGTAATAAATAGACAATTAATGTTAGCTTTCAGGTTAATATTCTGTGAGTTTACTAGCCATCAATTTTTTTTATCATTCTTCTATAATAGTTGAAATGCAGGACTTGGTTTATGCCTTTTTGTTCCTAGTTTTGCAATTATCTTTTGTAATTTCAATGTCCTATTTATAGTCCATTTGATGGCATGTTCTCAGAGATTTTTTCTCTCTCCAGCTCTAGCAACATTAAACATCACTAAAAGTCATACTTTGTCTATATCATAAATCCTGCTGGCACCAGAAACTTAAATCCATCAACAGATTTTAAGCTTTGATATCCTATTGGCAGAGTATAGCTACCTTTTCCCCTTTGTCACGCCCTCATTAAACTCACAACCTGATCTTAATCCTTAATTATTTTGTATTTTTCAACTATTGATTTTTTCTTCCCATCTGACTACCTGTATTAGTCAAGTAATTTTTATTAATATCCTTAACACCCAGTTACCTGAAGTTTTGCAATTGTGGATTTGGATTCAATGTTTAATTTGCTTTCCCTGATCCTTGCTGCTTAGTGCTGCAGGAAAAAAAATCCTACAAACCTGTGGACTAGTGCTCACTCATATCCATGATCTCCACCCTCAGCATCAACTATTCTTCCCTGCTCTTTTTCAGCCAATATCAACCATTGCTAAACTGTGCAAGTCCTAAATTTTCTTGTATCTTCTCATTCTTTGCAGATTATGTATTCTGCCATTTAGAAAGAGAACCAGGGGAAATTTTCATCCATTCCTCCCAAAACTGCCTCCTTATTTATCCATTTTTTGGTTTCAATCTCAGAGGCTATGTTCCAGTGCATGGTGGGGATTGTCATTCCATTGTGTGCACAAGTGTACACCATGCATGCATGCACATACCATTTACTTTTTAACCTTAAGCTCCTCCTCTTTCTAGAAACTGATTGACTTATTAAGGTGATGGGAGAGAACCAGAACATTATTCTGGCCCATATGATGCAGGAGATAAAACTCAGGACCTCTTGCTTGCAAGTCAGGTGTTTTACCCATTGCATAACCTCCTGGGCCATAATTTATCTAATATAAATATCACTACAGCTACATTTAAATTTGCTTAAGGTTCTTAAGGCCATCATAGTTGGATTCTTTTTTTCATTTATTTATACCCTTTCATTTCTTTTTTAAAAAAATTTTATTTATAAAAAGGAAACACTGGTGAGTCGGATGGTAGTGTAGTGGGTTAAACGCACGTGGCACGAAGCACAAGGACTGGCCTAATGATCCTGGTTCCAGCCCCTGGCTCCACACCTGCAGGGGAGTTGCTTCCCTGGCGGTGAAGCAGGTCTGCAGTTGTCTATCTATCTCTTCTCCTCTCTGTCTTCCCCTCCTCTCTCCATTTCTCTCTGTCCTATCTAACAATGATGACATCAATAACAACAACAATAATAACTACAACAATAAAAAACAAGATCAACAAAAGGGAATAAGTAAATAAATAAATATAAAGAATATTAAAAAAAAAAAAGCAAACACTGACAAAACCACAGAATGAGAGAGGTACAACTCCACACAATTTCCACCACCAGAACTCTGTATCTCTGTATCCACCTCCCCTGATAACTTTTCTATTCTTTATCCCTCTGGGAGTATGGATCCAGGGTCATTATGGGATGCAGAAGGTGGAAGGTCTGGCTTCTGTAATTGCTTCTCCACTGAACATGGGCATTGACAGATCGATCCATACTCCCAGTCTGCCTCTCTCTTTCTCTACTGGGGCAAGGCTCTGGGGTAGCTGCGCTCCTTTCATTTCTTTTACCTTTGCTTCGACTTAATTAATTTTTTTACATTTTATTTCTATCAATGATTTAAAAAAACTACATTTAAAAACTTAACAGTTGGGAGTCGGGCGGTGGTGCAGCGGGTTAAACGCACGTGGCGTAAATCGCCAGAACCTGCGTAAGGATCCCAGTTCGAGCCCCCGCTACCCACATGTAGGGGAATCGCTTCACAAGCGGTGAAGCAGGTCTGCAGGTGTCTGTCTTTCTCTCCCCCCCTGTCTTCCCCTCCTCTCTCCATTTCTCTCTGTCCTATCCAACAACAACGACATTAATAACCACAACAATGTTAAAACAACAAGGGCAACAAAAGGGAAAATAAATAAATAAATATTTAAAAAATTAAAAACTTAACAGTTTATCATGAAATAATTTTATAATACTCAAAATATTAAGACTTTACTGAAGTAAATCTCTATTGTCTACCTCTCACCTTTTATTCTGTGGTTATTACATGTTTTCCTTTGACATATGTTCTAATTAAAATGATAGTTAATTTTTATTTAACCATTTAATTGAATTGATAGATGAGAGGAATATTCTGTGTTTACCTAAATATTTACAACTCCAACACTGTTTATTCCTTTGCATAAGTAAAAAGTCCTGCATGGTATAGTTTTCCTTCTTTTGAAGACTTTTGACATACCAGTGTCTTGCTGAGACCTTCTTTCCTCTTGTTCACTAAAATGCCTATAGAATTCTAGTTGAGATTTTGCCATTTAGCATCTTAAACATGCCATCCTAGTGTCTTCTAGCTCTGATAATTTGAAACAAGAAGTCTATGATAGTCTTGTTGGTGCTGTTTCTCTGCTTGTATATCATAAGTCTCTTTTCTGGTGCTTTTTAAAAATTTTATTTTCTCTGAATTTTTTAGCATCTGTATGTACTTTGGCTTTATGGTGTTGCAGATAATACATTTTTTATTTTTACACATGAGTTTATCTTGATTCAGGCTCATTGCACTTAGCTATGTGAGTTTATAACTTTTGTAAAACTTGGAAAACTGTACTATATCAAAAATAATTATTAGTATAAGTTCATCAATTCAGCTACTTCAGTTAGTCATATTAAAGACCTGAATATTGGATTTTTAATTCACAACTTTTTCTTTCTTCTTTGAAATTTCTTTCTTACATCCTGAAGTGAGAATTTTCTTTCTTACTTATGCTCAAAATGACAGCTATTTACTCTTGAGTTTCTTCAACAGATAGGGATCTTTAATTGACTGACTTAACCTGGGAGATAACTAAATCCATTTCTAAACATTTTTATGTGTATGATTCTCAGTATTCAGAAAGCAGTCCAATAATGCTCTGCTATACCAAGGGAGATGATAAATGATAAATCTTAGATTTCTTTATTTGTGTGGTCAACAGTTTCAAATATACACTATTGCCAAGGCTCTTCCTGTTCACTTCCACATAGCATAGTTTATGTGTATGATATATACTTCCTAGAAATCAAGTCCCCGTGTATGTTTCTCCTCACACTTCTTAGCTATTTTTATAAGAATTTTTGTAGCTGACAAATGTTGAAAGATACTTTTCCCTGGGAGTGGATTGGTGATATGTAAAATTCTGTTCAAGTGATGTAATGCACCTATAAGAAAGGTGAATATACTTTCTTTTTTTTTTTTTTCAATTTTTACTTTTATTTATTTTATTTATTTATTTTTATTTTTTATTTAAGAAAGGATTAATGAACAAAAACATAAGGTAGGAGGGGTACAACTCCACACAATTCCCACCACCCAATCCCCATAGGCCACCCCCTCCCATGATAGCTTTCCCATTCTCTAGCCCTCTGGGAGCATGAACCCACGGTCGTTGAGGGTTGCAGAAGGTAGAAGGTCTGGCTTCTGTAATTGCTTCCCCGCTGAACATGGGCGTTGACTGGTCGGTCCATACTCCCAATCTGCCTCTCTCTTTCCCTAGTAAGGTGTGTCTCTGGGGAAGCTGAGCTCCAGGACACATTGGTGGGGTCTTCAATCCAGGGAAGCCTGGCCAGCATCCTGGTGGCATCTGGTGATTGAAAAGAGAGTTAACATATGAAGCTAAACAATTTGTTGAGCAATCATGGATCCCAAGCTTGGAATAGTGGAGAGGAAGTGTTAGGGAGGTACTCACTGCAAACTCTAGTGTACTTCTGCTTTCAGGTATATATTTTGCAGTAGTTTATGGATACGTGTGCACATAAGCTCTCTCTCACAGAAACTGGTGTATATCTAGGTTATGGGACTTTGTTAGAAAGTGAACTACCTGAGATGAAATTAGAGTGTACTATAAAAGGAAAGGTCTCACCCGAGTAATGAAGCTGAAGGGTTGTCATTCCACACGTGAAGTCTCTGGATACAGTCTGAGGTGAAGCATGTTGAGGTGGCAATCGTTGTGTTGGTTAGGTTGTGATTGGCAGATGCAATATTATTTGGTTTGGATTGGGAGATGCATATGGGAAAGTGGGCCCAATACAAGGGTTCCAGGAGTGGGGGAAGTAGGGGCTCTATAGTGGAGATGTGAGGTTCCTGCTGTCTTAGGGTTCAAAAAGACAATCGATAGTTAATATTATCATCACATTATTTGGTAATTGGGTTAACTTTGAAAAGTCCCTTTGTTATGGTTTGCTGTACAGTATCCAGTATCTTGTATATAGCTGTGCTATTGGATGCTTCTAATCTACTTGGTCTAGGCTTTTGAGAGAGTCCACATATCAAATACATAGCCTATATATTAAAAAGATTCAGTTTGTCTTTTGAGAAACTTTGAGACATACAATTGATTTCCCCCCTCTCATATTAATTAACTACAGATTTATATGTCTACATTTTGCTAGACATATAACACCATATTACATAAACACCATTCCCACCACCAAAGGACTATGACCCATCCCTCCTGCCCACTCCCACCCCCAACTGGCCCAGGAAGGTGCATGTCTACCCCTCACCACTGGGTTTTTACTTTGGTGCCCTACTTACAATTTGATCAGGTCCTGCTTTTAGTTTCCCTTTCAGATCTTCTTAGTCAGCTTCTGTTGATGAGTGGGATCATCCCATACTCATCTTTATCTTTCTGACTTAGTTCACTTAACATAATTCCTTCTAGCTCTGTCCAAGATGGGTCAGAGAAGGTGAGTTCATTGTTTTTGATAGCTGCATAGTATTCCATTGTGTATATATACCACAGCTTTCTCAGCCACTCATCCGTTGTTGTGCACCTGGGTTGCGTCCAGGTTTAACTATTATGAATTGTGCTGCTATGAATATAGGAGTACACACCTCTTTTTGGTTGGGTGTTATGGAGTCCTTGGGGTATAACCCCAGGAAAGGAATTACTGGATCATATGGAAGGTCCATGTCTAGCCTTGTGAGAGTTTTCCAGACTGCTCTCCACAGAGGCTGTACCAATTTACATTCCCACCAGCAATGTAAAAGGGTTCCTCTGTCCCCACATCCTCTCCAGCATTTGTTGCTGCTGTCCTTTTTGATGTATGCCATTCTTACAGGAGTGAGGTGGTATCTTAGTGTTGTCTTAATTTGCATTTCTCTGACAATCAGTGACCTAGAGCAGTTTTTCATATGTTTGTTAGCCTTTTGGATTTCCTCTGTGGTGAATGTTTTGTTCATTTCCTCTGCCCATTTTTGGATGGGGTCATTTGCTTTTTTGCGGCTAAGTTTGGTGAGCTCTTGATATATTTTGGTGATTAGTTTCTTGTCTGATGTCTGGCATGTGAAGATCTTCTCCCATTCTGTGAGGGGTCTCTCTGTTTGTTTAATAGTTTCTTTGGATGTGCAGAAGCTTTTCAATTTGATGTAGTCCCATTGGTTTGTTTCTGCTTTAGTCTTCCTTGCAATTGGGTTTGATTCATCAAAGATGTCCTTGAGGTGTAGGTGGGAAAGTGTTTTACCAATGTTTTCCTCTAAGTATTTGATTGTTTCTGGTCTGACATCTAGGTCTTTGATCCATTTGGAGTTGATTTTTGTTTCTGGTGAGATAAAGTGGTTCAATTTCATTCTTCTGCATGTTTCAACCCAGTTTTCCCAGCACCATTTATTGAAGAGAGCCTCCTTTTTCCATTTAATGCTTTGGGCCCCCTTATCAAAGATTAGATGCCCATAGGTGTTGGGATTTACTTCTGGACTTTCAATTCTGTTCCACTGGTCTGTGTGCCTATTTTTGTTCCAGTACCATGCTGTTTTGATGATGATGGCTTTATAATATAGTTTAAGGTCTGGGAGTGTGATGCCTCCATTTCTGTTTCTTTTCCTTAAGATGGTTTTGGCAATTCTAGGTGTTTTCAGGTTCCAGATAAATGATTGTAGTGTTTGTTCTATTCTCTTAAAGAAGCTTGGTGGAACTTTGATGGGTATTGCATTAAATTTGTGTATGGCTCTGGGGAGAATATTCATTTTGATGATATTTATTCTTCCAATCCATGAGCATGGGATATCTTTCCATTTCTTGGTATCAGTTTCTATCTCCTTGAGTAGTGACTCATAGTTTTCAGTATACAAGTCTTTCACTTCTTTGGTCAACTTTATTCCTAGGTATTTGATTGATTTTGCTGAAACAGTAAATGGGAGTGATTTGTGGATGTCTTCTTCTTCAGATTTAGTGTTTGCATAAAGAAATGCCACTGATTTTTGTACATTGATTTTGTAGCCTGATACCTTGCTATATTGCCTAATAACTTCCAGTAATTTTCTACTGGATTCTTTAGGTCTTTCTATGTATACTATCATATCATCTGCAAATAGTGAGAGCTTGACTTCTTCCCTTCCAATCTGTATTCCTTTGATTTCTTTCTCTTGCCTGATTGCTATGGCAAGAACTTCCAATCCTATGTTGAAGAGTAATGGTGATAGTGGACAGCCCTGTCTAGTCCCCAATCTGAGGGGGAATGCTTTCAGCTTCTGTCCATTGAGTATGATGTTGGCTGTAGGTTTGCTATATATAGACTCCACTATCTTGAGGAATTTCCCATCTATTCCCATTTTTTGTAGAGTTTTGAGCATGAATGGGTGTTGGATTTTGTCAAAGGCTTTCTCTGCATCTATTGAGATAATCATGTGGTTTTTGGCCTTGCTTTTATTGATGTGGTGAATGACATTGACTGACTTATGGATGTTGAACCAGCCTTGCATTCCTGGGATGAATCCCACTTGGTCATGATGAACAATCTTTTTGATGTGTTGCTGTATCTGATTGGCCAAGATCTTGTTTAATATTTTGGCATCTATGTTAATTAGAGATATTGGTCTGTAGTTTTCCTTTTTTATTCTGTCCCTATCAGCTTTTGGTATCAGGGTGCTGTTGGCTTCATAAAAGGTGGAAGGGAGTATTCCTGTTTCTTCAATCTTATGGAATAGCTTAAGAAGTATGGGTATTAACTGTTTCCTGAAAGTTTTGTAGAATTCGTTTGTGAAGCCATCTGGTCCAGGACTTTTGTTGTTGGGGAGATTCTTAATAACGGTTTCAATTTCTTTGTCTGTGATTGGTGCATTTAGATTTTGTAGTTCTTCTTGGTTCAGTTTTGGAAGTGCATAGGTTTCTAGGAATTGTTCCATTTCTTCCAGATTCTCTAGCTTGGTGGCATATAGTTCTTTATAGAAGTTTCGCAGGATTCTCTGGATTTCTGTGGTGTCAGTTGTGATATCTCCTTCATCGTTTACAATTCTATTAATTTGAGTCTTCTCTCTTTTTTGTTTGGTGAATCTGGCTAGGGGTTTGTCAATTTTGTTTAATCTTTCAAAGAACCAACATTTGGCTTCATTGATCTTTTGTATGGTTCTTTTATTTTCGATCTTGTTTATTTCTGCTCTAACTTTAATAATTTCTGCCCTTCTGGTTGCTTTAGGGTTCCTTTGTTCCTCTTCCTCTAAGTCCTTGAGGTGTGCATTAAGGTCGTTCATTTGGGCTTCTTCTTGGTGTTTAATATGTGATTGTATGGCTATAAGTTTCCCTCTCAGTACTGCTTTAGCTGTGTCCCAAATATTTTGATAGGTTGTGTCTTCATTTTCATTAGTTTCCAGGAACATTTGAATTTCCTGTTTGAGTGAGTCTCTGACCCAGTGGTTCTTAAGGAGCATGTTTTTTAGTTTCCAAATTCTATGTCTTTTAATAATTTTCCGTTTGTTGTTAAATGTTAGTTTTACTCCACTGTGGTCTGAGAAGATACTTGGGATGATTTCAATGCTCTTGAATTTATTGATGCTGTCTTTGTGGCCTAACATGTGGTCTATCCTTGAGTATGTTTTATGTGGATTTGAAAAGAAGGTGTATTCCAGTTTTTTGGGGTGGAGGAGTCTGAAAATGTCCAAGAGGTCTAGTCTGTCAATCTCTTCATTCAATTCTCTTGTATCTTTATTGGTTCTCTGCTTTGTTGATCTGTCTAAGTGTGAGAGTGGGGGATTGAAGTCTCCCACTATTATTGTATTACTATTGATGTATTTTTGAAATTCTTTCAGTAGATGCTTAATGTATTTAGATGGTCCCTCGTTGGGTGCATAGATGTTAATAATTGTTAAGTCTTCTTGGCTGATTGATCCTCTAATCATTATGTAATGTCCTTGCCTATCTTTTATTACTTTATTTAATTTAAAATCTATTGTGTCTGAGATGAGAATGGCTGTTCCTGCCCTTTTTTGTGGACCATTAGCCTGTATGATAGTTTTTCATCCTTTCACTTTAAGTCTGTGTTTATCTTGTTGTGACAGACGGTATTCTTGCAAGCAGCATATGGTTGGGTTATGTTTTCTGATCCATCCCCCCACCCTGTGTCTTTTGATGGGTGAGTTTAAGCCATTGACATTTATTGATATTATGGATTTAATGTATTGCAGTGCCATTGTTCTAAAAAAAGAATTTGTTTGCTCTGATATATTGCAAGTATTATAGTGATGTTCTTGTTTATAAGAGGTCTTTTAGTACCTCTTTCAGGGCCGGCTTGGTGATGGTTGCCTCCTTTAACTGTTGTTTGCCTAAGAAGGTTTTGATCCCTCCATCTAGCTTGAATGAAAGTCTAGCAGGATATATTATCCTTGGTTGAAACCCTTTTTCATTCAGGGCTCGATAGATATCTTGCCACTCTCTTCTGGCTTTTAGAGTTTGAGTGGAGAAGTCTGCAGATAATCTTATGGGTTTTCCCTTATATGTGACTTTTTGTTTCTCTCTTGCAGCCTTTAGGATCCTTTCTTTATCCTTACTTCTTCTCATTGTGACTATGATGTGTCTTGGTGTCTTCAGGTCTGGGTTGATTCTGTTTGGTACTCTCTGGGCCTCTTGAACCTTGATATCCTTTCTGTTATTCAGGTCTGGGAAGTTTTCTTGTATTATTTCCTCTAGAATGTTTTCTTCCCCTTCCTCTCTTTCTTCCTCTGGCAGGCCAATTATACGAATGTTACTTTTGAGATCATCCCATATGTCTCTGTTGTTGTTTTCAGTGTCTCTCAATCTCTTTTTAAGCTCTTTCACACCTCTTTCTTAGTTTTCTCTAACTCATCCTCTCTCTGACTAATTCTGTTTTCTGCTTCTGTTTGTCTGCTTTCCCTTGCCTCAGGTTCTTTCTTCATTACAGCTATTTCAGCTTTCAGTTCTCTAATTGCCTCAAGATAATCAGTATTTTCCTTGGGGGTCTCAACTGTTGTTTCCCTAATACTGCCATTCCTTTCCTCCAATGTTGTTTTCATTTCTGTGATTAATAAGTTTATTATTTCTTGCATACTTTTCTTATCTATGGTTACTTCTGGCTGATTTGTAGTTTCTTCTGGGCTCTTGTCTTCATTCATTGGAGTAGCAGTTTTATTTGTTTTTAATCTACCCATTTTTTTTGTTTATGTGTTTCTCTTTTTTTTATGCTCTGTTGTTCCTCAGTTGTTGTGTCTTGAGTACAAGTAACACTGTACTAAATACCTTTATGACAATTGCACTCACCAACCTCCGGAATTACAGTAGCAACTGAAGTAAGTATTGAAGTAGTTTAATTGTTACCAGTTAGCCAAACAATTTCCCCAGTCTGTGAAAAAATAGTAACCAAATCCCAGTGAAGAAAGAGAAAAGAAAGAGAGGATAGCAAGAATAGACAGTTATGCAAATCTACTATCCAGTATATATTCTAGGGGTAACAAGAGGGGAAAGGGAACTAGAGCAGAGATACACACATAGAGAGTCCACTCTGCGTCAGATTTCTTCCCCAAAGTAATTCACAAATTCAGAAAGGCAAAGAAGAAAGAAGAAGTGTATGACAAGATTAAAAAAAAAGAGAGAGAGAGAGAGACAAGAGAGAGAAAAGGGAGAAGATAAGAAAAATAGTTGTAATTAAAGAGCAGTGCAAGGAACTTCCCAAATGTGTATCAGTGAATTAAAAAAAAACACCCTGTTTGGTGGTATGGGGTATCCTGCTAGGAGCTGGTCCCCAGGGACTGCTTATGGGTGGGGGGGGCGGGAAGGATGTATGTTTGAAAATTAAAAGGAAGAAAAAAGAATTTTTTCCCCTACTCTTATTCTTAACCGAAATTAAGTTATAGTCATCTCTTTGTCACCGCTATGACACCTTATTGGCTGGCCTGCTAAAGGCAGAAAATCCTATTGTTTCCAGGGAGTGTGTTTGGAGCTCAGTGGCTAGCAGCTTCTCTGTCCGCCATCTTCCGGGAAACCCCCCCCCAAGACTTTTTTAAAAGATTTCTCGAAAATGAAAACTAGCTCCAAGTCCTTTGATCCAATGAGAGCTATACTCTAGAAGTCTTTGGATCCGCCCTCAGGTTCGCGGTGGTCCCTGGAGACTCCCAAGAGAAAGCCCCCGAGCTAAAGTGCTCCCTCCAGGTCCTCTGCTGGCCGCCCAGCAGCGCTCTGCAACCGGCGGAGGAGCCGCCTTCCCGGGTGGAGGACAATGCCCGGCGCACCTGCCTTGCCTGGTGCCGCCTGGGAAGTCTGGAGCCCCGCTAGTCTGTGTCACCTTTACTCTAATTCTTAACCCAAATTAAATTATAATCACCTTTTTGGTGTCACCCCTTATTGACAGGCCTGCCAAAGGCAGAAAATCCTACCGTTTCCAGAAGATGTGATCAGAAAACACGCTGTTAGCAGCTTCTCAGTCCGCCATCTTCTGAAAGTCTCGTGAATATACTTTCATTAACAGTGTGTGGCTTTTATGCTCAACTTGGTACCTAGATATTAATCTAAACATTGTTTATGCATGTATCTGTATGAGATGAGCATCTAAATTGGTTAAACTGAACAAAGCAGACTACTTTCCCCAATGTTGCACTATCCAGGCTGTCTAGGGCGTGGATTGTACATAAAAGCAGAGGTAGATAGAATTTGTCTTTTTTTTCTCTTTCTGACTGATTAGGACATTAGTCTTTTATTGTTCTTGGACCAAAACCTTGACCTTTCACCCTTCAGACATGTACTGATTTACCTCACTACTTTCCTGGGCCTCCAGTTTGCAGAAAGCCATAGGCTTAGAATGTGGGAACCAGTTGCTTGTAAGCTCTCTCTATCCAGTTCACTTCTGGTGTGAACCCAACTAATACACATGGTTGATTTCAAAACTATGCTTGTAAATTTTACACATGCCTTAACTGATAAAAATATTTATAATTTGTATATCAGTTTATTATCTCAACTTCTGTTTGAGAAATCTGGAAATCCGATTATATCACATAATGAAGCTTACTATTTTTAACATGATGTTTGGCTAAAGTAATTGACTTTTATTGTTCTTTTTCATGGTTCTTAAGACCATCATAGTTGGACTCAGTAGAAATATCAGAGACAATTGGAAATCTCTTTAAAAGATTTAATAATAATTGACTTTGTTTGGAAAAATCATTCACTAACCCCTGGCTTATCCTCTTTGTTGAATGGAGAAATAGCAAATTATTTTCAGTTAGCCATGTAGAGAACTGAGCTATGTCTGTCTGTCCCAACTGTAGGTTCAAGTAGTTCTAAGTGAAACTGAAAAAGCCTGGGTTATTCAAAAACCAAGGGTTACATTTAAATCATAGACCTTATAATTTACATGAATTTGAGGCATCA
Source organism: Erinaceus europaeus (assembly GCF_950295315.1). Classification (NCBI taxonomy): domain Eukaryota; kingdom Metazoa; phylum Chordata; class Mammalia; order Eulipotyphla; family Erinaceidae; genus Erinaceus; species Erinaceus europaeus. Next base: position 105,460,315 of record NC_080168.1, on the reverse strand, counting down.
TTTATTGGAAATAACATAGCAGGATTAATTTCTCCTTCAATACCCTCAAAGTTAATATTTTAGAATCTCATGATATAAGGCTGAGTAGTTTCTGAAAAGGAAAGAATAAACCTGTTATAGTAATTTATCATTCTTGACATTTCTTTTCAGTTTAATTACTACTGAGTAGAACTGACACTTAATAAAAGCCGGAAGCATTTTTAAGTCTTCATATAAAATCCCTATCTTAGAAGAGGATTGGAAAACTACAGGATATATCTGACCACACCCATCCTTTATTTTGTCACTGAATTTTAAGGTTCCCCATTATAAGGCTTTAAAGATAAGACCTGGGGACCAGGATAGTACTGATAGTAAGCAATATACCTGCTTCAAAGACTTCACATATATTTAGTTTAAAAAAAATCTAAAACTCTTATTCTCTTCTCATTATGATGATAAGGAAGCCTGTGGTCAAAATTCAGAGGGAACCTTCACAGTTCCCAACTGACTCATTTAATTTCAAATATTCTGACTGTAAAAGAGAGCCCAGAGGTTAGGTTTTGAGTGAGGGCAGAAGTCATAGTTCAAAACAATGTAGAGTGATGGGACCTGGAGGCCCTTCTGGTCTTAGAATTTTCTTCTCCTGCCCTCAGATTTATTTCTTTTGAGCATTACTTATTCTTTTCAGATTATCTTTAAAAAATACCCTATTAAAGTATCATTAGCTAATCCAACAACAAATGCCTTAGGATACCGAACAGAAATTAGAGAAGACATTCTCAAGAATATGATTAAGAAAGATAATTAACCCTTATTTAATTCTCTATTATGTGAGAGACACCTCCCCTGGAACTTTCCAAAACATTCTTTACAGCTCTTCTAACAGTCTTTTGACTTAGGTACAGATGTGGAAACTGAAGCTCAAAGAGTTTCAGTGACTTTCTTACAATGATAGTGATAGAGTAATTAAAGCAAAACCAAGGAATCATTCATGTCCACTGAGTAGTAGCAAGACCAATTTTACATAGTTAACAGTTTTAGGTCACTGCAATAAATGGCAACAGCTATAGTTAATGCCAACTATTTGGAGTATAAGTGGTATTTGAATGTTGGATAAGATAGTGGTGTTACCTGGGTTCCTACTTTAAAAAAGGGGTATGTGTGGTGTGTAACATTGTGGATTAAATACTCCTGGAAAGACAACTAAACATTATACTTCAAGTATAAGAAATATAAACATTATTAGTAAGTCTAATATCAGAAACAATTGTATCAAAACCTACAAGTTAGTATCAAATGATGTGGGTTAGATATAACAATAAAATGACACAGAGAAGTAAGAAATCAATTTCTGTTAGTTAAATTTCATGGATTAAAAGAGTGAGCACATGAGATAAAAGCTAAAAGTTAATGAAATTTTGAAGCAATTCAATAACTATTTAAAAACACTTAATCTACACAGTGACAGTCACAAGGCTTTGAAGGAAAATAATCAAAGACATAATGTTAGAATCAGTTGTTGTTGATCATCAATTATACATCCATTATACAATAAGAAATATCTTGTGAGACCTAAATAAATGCTCAGCATTATGGTTTTCTTTGACTACTCAGCCTCTTCCAAAAAACCATTCAGAGATGTAAGTGTGCAGTATCCTAGATGGCTGGATGATGTGCAAGACACAACAGTAGGAAGGAAAGGTCTCTCTTCCCTTCTCCAGGAGTTCAGGGCTTTTGATTGAGTTAGACCTGTTCTGCCTGTGGGAAGACAGACTCAACTCTGAAACGAAAACACTCACTTTAGGCTTTTCTCCATTTCTTCTCCCTGTGGCTTTGCTTGATTTTCTCCCAGCATTATTCTACCTACTTCAATAATAATGACAAAATCTGTGGTGATTTGTCTGGAGACTACAATCATTCTGATATGTTTATTCTTCTTTAAAGCCACAGCAGTAGTTGAATTTATACAAACTTTTAAATTGACTTGTATACAACCAGCTGTAACTATTCAGAAGGAGAAAACAATGTAGGGATAATTGTAAACATAAATAAACTGCTTGGGTGGTGGCTATGGTGAGCTGTGCTAGCGCACGCGCACGCACACACACACACACACACACACACACACACACAAGTGTGTGAAACTATACCCATGAAATCTTAGAACTTCTGTAAACTATAATGAAAAAAGAAGAAAGAGAAAGAAAAGATGAAACTATCTTTTTTTTTCAAGCCTATATAATATTTGCATAGATAAATCACTGAACAGCAAACAGTAAGTAGGGTGTTTCTGACTCTTCCCTGGTGAAGTTAGTAAGATGTTTTTCTGGCTGAAAAGCTTTATATACCGTGAATCCTCTTTATTTCTTCTCTTATTCCATTTTTTTAAAGTAGCAGAATGAGTTCCATGTATCTGAGTTTAGGTGTATAGGTGTGTGTGTGTGTGTGTGTGTGTGTGTGTGTGTGTGTGTGTGTGTGTGTGTATGTGCGCACACGGGCACGCGCGTGCTGCCTGCCAGTGTAACTCAAAGAACTATGGAAATTCCTGTGACCCCCATTTCCTCTGATTAGACAACACGTTCATTCACTCATTTGGTAAACTTCAACCACGTGCCTACTATGTTCCAGGAATCCTTACAGGCTTTGGGAATGCACCGGTGACAAGGAATACAGAGCTGCTCTACTCATGCAATTTCTTAGGGGTGGGATAGTGGGACAAGGATGGGGCCAGTAAATAAGTTACAGTTGCATTATAATTGTACATATGACAAGTTCTTGATAAGGAAAGTAGAGTGGAGTTATAGATGTGCAATATTTAACCAAGAAGTGATACCCCATATGTGCCTTAAAGCGATAAGGGGTGAATGTGCACATTGACAGGGAATTAAGATGAGGTGGTCTTGGGGGGGGATGCGCAGAAAGGCAAATCTTACAGTGGGGAGTGGCAGGAAGGATGTGTGGAGTGATAAATGGGAGCAGATTGTTGGGCCCATCTTTTCATTGAAATCTAGATCTGAGCTCAAGGAGGTGTGCATTCAGTTCTTATTTGTGTATTCTGAATCTCTTCCTGTTATCCCATTCCATCTCTGTTGCAGAGGCACAGATGGGAATGAAACTCGAGGTCTCTAGATTGCATTCTCTCTAAATATAGTAGTGATTTCTTGAGAATCAGATTGATATTTGGATTGATGTAAGGTGAACTGAAGGTGTTGTTTGTGCTCGGATCAGTATGGCAACAAGAGTAATTTATGTTTTTGCATTAATCACATGCATTTTTGCATGAATGCTTTTGTGTGTAAAAGAGGTTACAAGTTTGAGTTGGGAGAGATTATATTTTGGTTTCCCACTATGAGTGATCTCTTGAGTAATTTGTTTGAATGTTTGCTTCATGCGGTATTATATAGATGGTTCTAGGTTTATTTCTAAATAGACCTGGTGATATTAGCACTATGTGAGACAATTTTTTTCATAGCTATGAAGACAGTTCACATGCAGAGAGATATATCTCAGTGTAAGAAAGTCTTTCACTTACTAAAAGCAATATGAGAGTAGTGAAGCTTCTTATATGAACTGCACTGTGCAGAGGGGGCAGAGCTCAATTGTCATCTTGATATGTAAGGTAATGAAAAAGATATTGATCCAGTTTATTCTACTGGTCTGGAAATGCCTTCTTACAAAGAGAGAGAAGCAGCTTTTCTTTCCTGGAGATGAGGCTATCCTTACCGTTCTATTAAAAGCATCTCTCTTCAAGGTGAATGGCGACCACTGACCTAGCAGCAGTACTAGCTGCTTTCCAATGCAAGAGAATAAAGGGCAACTGGGTTTTTGGCAGCTCTTGAGAGACTTTCTATTTTAGCAACAGTTTGGTATAAGGGATAAGGATAATTTCAGTACGCAACCCTGCCTTTCATTTGTTCCAAGTCTCTGGAAAGGAGCATTGCTGAGGCAGAGTATTTCAGTTGTCTGTCCCATCTCCATTTGCAATTCTGCTTTATTCATGGATTTTTTTTTTTGAGGGTAGAAATTTGCTTAGTTTACAAAAAAATGCATTCATTCCCAAACCTCTCTTGTACCTAGGGGAGGCCATGTGATAGAATCTTGGCTAATGATGTATAAACTAAAGTGCAAAATTTCTGGAAAAACTTTTGTTTTCCTCCTGCAAAACCCTTTTGTTTTCCTCTTTGGCTTTACCATTCTCTTTTTCTTCATGTTTGGAGCAAAGACTTCATATTTGGACCCTGGATACAGTGAGAGAAAGGCCAAGAGTATCACAGAGACCTTGGCCTTGAAGTCTCAAAACTTTTGAAGCAGTGACAACTGCTCTGCCCTCAGACTGGCTATTGTTTATAATAACAAACCTTTCTGCATTTAAACCACCATAAACAGATCGCCATTAACTTGCACACAAAACTATTCCCTCTTTGTTATCCACTATTAATATTAAAAAGTCATTTTTTATTGGGAGAGATGATGCTTGAAATACAGTTGTTGTCATGTGTACAGTTTCACATCTCCACACCTTCCACCAACTAGTTGCCTTCCCCCACCATACATTCCTGGGCCCCCAGTCCGTATCAGCCCTGTCCCATCTCCCCCTCTAGAGTCTATCTATCTTCTGCTAGTTAAAGCTTCATCTTCTATGTCTCTCTTTCTTTATGACTTAGGTTTCATCTACAAGTGAATGAATTTGTCCTTTTCCTTCAGTTTATTTCACTTAAGATAACTCCTTCAAGTGCCATTAGTAGCAAAAGAGAAGATTTCATTGTTTCTTACAGTTGAGTAGTATTCCATTCTACAACTTCTGCAACCACTCATCTGTCGTTGGACATTTGCAAACCCAATCTTAACCTTCAAGGAAGAAGGAGAAAACTGGAAGAAGGCCCACCTTTGCAGAGATCTGCTCACCTTGGAAGCTTTTGCGAGGAAGTAATGCAACAGTGACAGTGTATTGCAGAGACTAACTCTCATGCTCAGTCTGCTTGGCCAAGATAAACCTCAAGTACTGCCCTTCCCCTGGTTTCAACCTGTGTGCATGCCCTTCCAATATCCAATTTTGTTTAAATTATGACTGGTCTGTACAGGTCTACTTAATGTGTTGTATCTGATAGGCCTTACTTGGTTTGATTCTATTTCTTGGTTTAAGTGACCAGTTGAGAAGAGGGAGGCTGAAAAAAAAAACCTTTACTTTCTTATTGTTTACTGCCATTATATTCTGTTAAGTGTTAAGGATATAATGATGAATACAATACCACCTGTGTTTTAATTTTTCCAACTTTTTTCTTTTGCCTCCAGGGCTGAGTGTCAGCATTGTAAATTCATTGCCCCCAGGGGTCATTCTCTCTCTCTCTCCTCTCTCTCTCTTTGTTATTGAATAGAGGAGAGAGAAATTAAGAGAGTAGGTGGAGAGAGAGAGAGAGGGAGAGTGATACCTGCAAACCTGCTTTTCAGCATGTGAAGGTTCCCCCCTGCAGTTGGGGAGCCAGGGGCTCAAACCCAAATCCTTGCACTTCTTACTATGTGTGCTTAACCAGGTGCACCACCCTAGGCCTCCCACCTCTGTTTTATAATCTAGATTTAGGGACAGTTTTATAACTTATTAAATGCCTGATACAAATTAGGTGCAATATTAGTTAGGCACAATTTATATACCATGTAACATCATCTTCTATGTTCATAACAGACCTATGAATGTAAACATTATTAGCTTATGTTTAGGGATTTTAAAACAAAAATGAATATCACTAAAGCTTTATAACAAATATTTAACTACAGCTGGTGGGTGAGAGAGTTGAGATACTACCTAACTTTAAGGGTCATAGTCCTCACCAAGTTGGAAGTTCCCCTGCCACAATAATGACTTAATAAAAGCTAAATACATGTTTCACATTAAATCATTTCTAGTGTAGAGACAGATGTGTTTAATTTTAGGGATCATTTAAGAAATTGTCTGAGGTTAATGAGTCTCTCTGAGTTGGGACAAATAACACACTTAAAAGAGTAAGCTTTTTGAGATTAAAAGCTATATATCATCTCTTTTTCATGGAGGGAGAGGGAGGGATATCTTTTCACTGAGAGAGAGAGCAGAGAGAGAGAGAGAAATGAGAACACAACAGAGCACTTGATCCTGCACTCGCAGTGTCAAGGACTGAGCTTTGGACCTTTTGTATGCAAGTCATGAGGTCGATTAATGAGTCACATCATTGCTGCAGCTCATACTTTTAATGACTGCACTATGTTAATCGTTTAACTTAGAATAACAAAGTGGACCTACCTGCAAAATTTTAGAGTTATCTTGGAAGAAGAATCTAGGCTGAATATATTTTCCACTTGTAGAGGTTTGCTCAAAGCCTAGGTAGCCTTCAGTTTCAGTCCATGTGCAGTTTTGAAGTGTTACTTGAGAATGGCTCATTGATAACCTTCTGGAACCAATTCTCCAGGATTACCCTCCATAAGAGTACAGGGTTCTCATGCTTGCTTTGAATGTGCCAATGTAGTCAGAGGAAGCCCTATACACTTCCTGAAGCTGCAGGGTCCGGTGATTGAGTTGCCTTCTCTATAGCTAACAACACTGAAAAGATTGACTTATATTCAGTAAGGATATTTCCCCTGGGTGATCCATTCGTAGATGCTTCATATACTTCAAGGTCCAGTGTTACCAAAAGGGCAGTCTGACCAGATTAGAAGGGAGGACCAAAGCTTCCTTTATAGGAGACACTTGAAGAAACTGATTACTCATTTCTAGCTTCTTTCAACATATATCATAACTAGTGGGTGAAAAATAAAAGATAATACTAGGGTCAACATGGTGATCTTTTCAAAGTATCTGGAGTTTTTAGTCTAGCTAAGCCATACTTATATAGTTAAAAACATTTACTAAGCCTTGACAGTTCAGTAATGTGCTAAACATAAAGGTTGGAGGGAAGGACCAGAGGAAAAGAAAGGAAGACCCTCAGTTTTCAGAAGGTCACAGCATAAGGGGTACCTGTTGAAAAAAATAATTGTAATTAAATATTAAAGTTGCTGTAGTGGAGAGAAATGCATTCTGCCAGAAAAGGCTTCTTGCAGGAGAGGACTTACTTGGTGTGCTTCCTGCAGCTCAGGTGGAGGTGGGCATTGGGAGGGTGTGAATGGTCTTCTTTGACAGAGAAGACATCATGATAGATGACACCAGGGAGAGGTGCGGGGAGTGAGATATCAAGTATAAACACACTGCATTGCCTAAACTGCTGCTGTGGCATCTGTCTTTCTTCTGGGCTAGCTGGAACAAAGTACCACTGAAGTTCTATAGCTTCTGCCAGTTTCTGTAGACGATATGGGTTCAGTAGACTAGATTTGATAGAGAACATGGCATTTTGAATACAGTCATGATTAAGAAGGAAACAAGAAATGATCAAGAGGGCTGGTTATAAACAAGAGGTTGAGGCACCAGTTGCCAAGAGAAGTTGGTGTTCTAGACCAGTTTAGGTTTGGAACTCAACAGGAGGTCATATAAAGTTAGGCGGCAAGGTAGAATGAAGGTCAACATCTTCTAGGAGAGTGTAGGATTTTGCTGTCTATGCTGGGACAGCCTGCATCTTCTCTAGCCAGCTCTACTTCTAAAAAGTTTATTTCCAGTCTCAAAGGCATGAGTCTTTCAGGAGCTATGCTGTCTCCTAGAACTGGTGTTACATTTTTATATGTCTAGTAGCATTCACACTTTCTCTGTCCTATTTAGTCTTAGGATGGGTTAAAGCCTAACTTATTTGTTCTCTAGACTGGGAGAAGATTTGTTCATTAAGAGTCCTTTCTCTTTTTAAAAAACACATTTTTGTTTATTTATTTAATTGGTAGAGAGAGAGGTAAATCAACAAAGGAGTGAGATGTTAGGGAGAGAGTCAGAGAGACACCTGCAGCCCTCTAGGTGGGGACTTTGCCCCTGCAGGTGGGGACTGGGGGCTTGAACCCCGGTCCTTGTGCATCATATCATGTGCGCTCAACTGGGTGCACCGTCACCTGGCGCCCTTGGAAATCTTTCTAAAGGAAACTTACCAAGGTTAAATATAGGCTGTTTATACATCCTCACCACTTTTGCTCAAGGCTCATAACCTAGATTCTTGTGACAAGTTGCATTAATTTGTGAGTCTGTTGGTGACTTTGTCTATGCAACAGTTTTGCTCTAAGCATAGCTCACTGCTCTCCATAAGAACTGGATCTGTAGTCCTGCACATTCTGCTTGAGCTGAGCTAGTCGATTTAGTATGAGCATCACAGCTGAATCAAAAGAAAGAGTTAAAGACTGCTGTCAGGCACAGATGCACTTTTTATCTCTTTGTGAGTGGTTCATGGAGAGTTCTGTTTTCTCTTGACGTTTCTAGGTAGGAAGTCATTCACCATGATCTTTAAAGCTATGGGCTAGCCTTGAGAAGGTGTTGACTTTCCTCCAAACAGGGTACACAACCAGGTGATTCTACATTTCCTGTGGTCCTTTGAAAATGAGGGAGGGCATGCATCTTTTTAATAGAGCTGAACTTCAAAAAATCAAATAGAAACCTCAGCTATAAAATCCTTTGCTTCTACAGAGACCCTGGAGATCGTACTCCTTGAAGTGACTCATTCCATCTTTTTCTGTTTGTCATCTATCTTCTGTTTTACAGATCATCTCTGTAGGTGATTAAGAAAAGCCTCCCAGCTTTTTACCTTTTATGTAGGCTATCATTGAGATAAAATTTCTCTTTAGATTCTCATCCTGTTTGGAGATTATTATCATTCATCTCCAGATGTTTTGAGATAATGTATTTCAGTTTCCCATTTTCCAGTGTCTGAAGAAATATTTCCTCATATTCTTGTATAATTTGTATCCTATCTTCCTTATACTTCCTTTTTTTCAACTTAATCCTTTACTATCTTTTTTCAATACCTTCCTAATGATACTGAAATTTTAGAGGTAATTCACACTACTTTCTCTGAACAGTGAAGCCTACACAAATATTTCAAGGACACAGGCAGTACTTGTGGGCTATTTTTAAATATGCTCTAACTTTACTGATTCCTACTTTCAAAGTATTTAAAATATAGTCTTTCATTTCTCTGCAGTCTTAGAAAATGCTGATATAGGGGGTCGGGTGGTAGTGCAATGGGTTAGGCACGCGTGGCGCAAAGCGCAAGGACCAGTATAAGGATCCCGGTTCGAGCCCCCAGCTCCCCACCTACGGGGGGTTGCTTCACAAGTGGTGAAGCAGGCCTGCAGGTGTTTATCTTTCTCCCTCCCAACACCCCATCTCCCACTCCTCTTTTGATTTCTTTCTGTCCTATTCAACAACAACAACAGCAATGGCAACAATAACAATAAAAAAGGGGCAACTAAATGGGAAAAATATCCTCCAGGAGCAGGGGATTCATAGTATAGGTACTGAGCCCCGGCAGTAACCCTGGAGGCAAAATAAAGAAGTACTTAGCTCAACTAAGGTATGAATTATGGGAGGAGATGAGATGGAAGAGTAATTATAGCTCAGGAATTCAAAAAAAAAAGGGAAGGAAAGGAAGGACATTCTCGGGGAGAGGGCAAGATTTGGAAATCTAGTGGGAATATTGCTGATGTAGCAATAGGAGGTACATTTGGGTCAGCCTCTGGGAGCCCTTGGATATCAAGTTACAGAGATTGTGTTTCAGTCTGTATTCAGTAAGAAACTATAGAAAATTTTCTCATAGTTTAGGAAAATTATATGACCATTTTTGATGATATTACAGAAAATGGATTAAATGAGGCTGAGGCCAGAATCTGGAACAGCATATAAAAATTTTTTACAAAGATGTTGTTGCAGAGATAGCACTTACTGTTAATCTACTTTATTCCCAGGTGATATTGATTATTTTTGTAGGCACAGTATTAATTACTAGAGGGTACATACACAAAAGGAGGTGGTTTGAACATAGTTGTGCCTAATTCGAGAGCTCTCACCAGTGCTTATTAACTTCCTCCTAGTTCTGTGCACATGGGGCACTGGGCTTCCCTAGTTTTGCAGTTAGGCCTGACTCTCATTTCCAGTTGAAAGCACTGAAGTGTCAGTTTGATTCTCCATGTTTGCTCCTTCTGCCACAGTGGATAGAGTCAGCCTGACATCCAGTGCACTTTAAAGGCACAGAAATAAGCTTTTGCTTTGTTAAACCTCTGAGATGTTGGATAATTAGTTACTATAGAATAATCTGGACCAGACATTTAATAGTATTTCCTGCAATGATAGTAAATAATGCTCTGTTTCTGCACTGTCCAATATGAACCCACTAGCTACATATCATAGTGAAATGTAACTAAAGTGACCCAGGGACTGGATTTTAAATTTAAAATGAAATAGTTTTAATTAATTAAAATGGGTATCTAAAGCAATACTTTCTACAGGTTTCTTTAAGTACTAGAGAAAACATTCCCCAGATCTCTGTAACTGAACAGAAAATACTGGCATCAAACAAACCTTGAATCAAAGAAAATGTTAAGAGACTCTTTGGTTATGAATACAGTTCTTTTAAAATATATTTTATTTATTTATTTAATTTAAAAAAATTTTATTTATAAAAAGGAAACACTGATAAAAATCATAAGATAAGAGGGGTACAAATTCACACAATTCCCACCACCAGAACTCTGTATCCCATCCCCTTCCCTGATAGCTTTCCTATTCTTTAACCCTCTGGGAGTATGGACCCAAGGTCATTGTGAGGTGCAGAAGGTGGAAGGACTGGCTTCTGTAATTGCTTCCCCACTGAACATGGGCATTAACAGGTTGATCCATACTCCCAGCTTACCTCTCTTTCCCTGGTGGGCCAGGGCTCTGGGGAAGCAGGGCTCCAGGACACATTGGTGGGATCATCTGCCCAAGGAAGTTTGGTTGGCATCATGTTAGCATCTGGAACTTGGTGGCTGAAAAAAGAGTTAACATATAGAGCCAAATAAATTGTTGACTGATCATGAACCTAAAGGCTAGAATAGTACATATGAAAAGTTGGGGGGAGTGGAACTCTGTTTTGTAGATAGTTAGTAGTCCTATTTTAGTTATATTCCAAATAGCCCATGACTATACTATTTGTTTTTTTTTTCCCCTGAGCCTGACATCTGATATGTGGGTGGATCCAAGTAATTGTCTGGGGAGATGATGTCATGGCTGGAAAAAGGACCAGAAAGCTGGATTAAGGAAGAGAGTAGCTCCCTAATATAGGAAATATATAAGGAAGAGAGTAGCTCCCTAATATGTTAACTGTAAATCCCATCGATTTGATGTGATCTGGGGCCCATATTCAGCTTAGGAGCCTAGTGACCTCTGCATCCCTGTAGATCTGAGCTCACATTCTGTAGTCATGAGTAGGAACATTCCAAGGTGCCCCACTATCGACCCATCTTCCTCAGGTGTAGCATAGAGTATGTTGTCCATCTTCCCTTCGGAGGGTGGAATATTCTCTACCATTGTTGATCCAAGTTGAGGGCAAGGTCCTATGGGGGTCCACAAAGGGATCTGTTTGTTGTTCCTTATAGAGATGACTGGTAACAAGGCAAGGGATTTATTTGAGATCTAGGCCCATCATGTCTGTTTGGGAATCTCAGGACTCCCTGACTAGGGCCTCAGCTGATGGGGTGACCTGATAGTGACTAAAGAGTCATCATTAAAATATGCCAGTCTCTTGCCCTTATTCAGCTTTTGCAGCCCTTACTTTGATAAAGTTAGCTTTGGAGTGAGTGAGGGAAGTATGATAGGAAGTAGGTGAGGAGGGTATGGAAGTCTAATTAGACACTATTTCATTAGGAACTTTTTGGTGTCTTTTTAGGTCTTTTTGCTTGCTTGCTGCATATACTGACTCACTGCAGGTTATTGTGCACTTCTGCTTTCAGGTATATTTATTTATTCCCCCCCCTTTTTTTTTTTTTACCTTTTTTATTGTTGTAGTTGTTGTTGTTATTGATGTCATCATTGTTAGATAGGACAGAGAGAAATGCAGAGAGGAGGGGAAGGCAGAGGGGGAGAGAAAGATAGACACCTGCAGATCTGCTTCACTGACTGTGAAGTGACTTCCCTGCAGCTGGGGGGGGGGGGGGCTCGAACCGGGATTCTTAAGCCAGTCCTTGTGCTTTGCATATGTGTGCTTAACTTGCTACACTACCGTTCGACTCCCATATTTTATTAATTTTAATAAGAGAGAGGGAGGTACATAAACAGAAAGAGAAAGACAGAAAAAAGGAAGAGAGAAAGAAAGAAAAAAAGAGAGAAAGAAAGAAAGGGGGGAGAGTGAGAGAAGGAGGGAGAGAGACACCAGAGTATTGTTTAGCTCTGGTTTATGATAGTGCATACGACCGAACCTGGACTTGGAACCTCAGGCATGAAAATCTTTTTGTGTTACCATTATGCTGTTTCCCCCACCCTGAAGATATAGTTCTCAGAAGACTTTGATTTGTACCTATTGAAGAAGAAATAATCAGGCTGTACTATAATCAAGAAATCATTTCTTTAGGGCTAGATATCCTGATCAGGGTTAAAACAAAAGAAGCAGTTTCAAAGTGTGTGCCATGATCAAGAAATAGGGAAATGTGAAAGGGTTGAGCAGGGAAGTGATCTGAAGTGGTATTTTGTTTTGATACATTCAGTTATTATTATTTTTTACTTTTTAAGATTGAGACTGAGAAAACAGAGAGTCAGAAAGAGAATGAAGGAGACACAACAGCTAAGCTTCTCTCAATGGAGTGGGGGCCGTGATTGAGCTTCAGACTGGTCTTTAAATTACTTAACTTTTTGTCATCAGTTAACAAGGATCTTCATACAGAAAGCTTCAGTTACTTGTAACAGTTAGAAAGTGGTCTCTGGTTTCTTTCCTCGTTGCTGATGTGGAGAAATCAGAATTACATGGGTTAAAGGAGGCTTCACTCAGCAACTTGCTAGAATTGTCAACATGACAGAGACAACATAAAGTCTTTTTGATTCAAAATAGATTCTACATTCATGAAATATGCCAGTCCTGCAGAATAGAAATTCTTATTGACACCATTTTATAAGAGGACGTTGAGACCTAGAAAAGTTAAGAGCAAATGCCAGTTGTACAAAATCAGGCTGGTGCATTTGCTTTGAGTAGATAAGCAACTGAATTCATTGTATAAGAACTGTTTGGGCATAGGGTACTGATTGCTCTGTGATAAGGCATCAGTGTTAGGCCTACTGGGGGGGGGGGGCGGGGAGGTGTGTTTCCTCGAGGCAGTGAGTGGATTCACACCCCAAGGGAAGAGTGTCTTCAAGTAGACAGGGTGAGAATGAGTATTTTTACTAGAGGTCACATAATGAACATAGGAAGAAGATAGAATTGTAGGCAAGAGTCAACTTGTGGAGAATGCTGTGATGGAATGGCATCTGTGCATTAAGCGTCTAAGTTTATAAGAAACAACTGAAAACTGTGACAATGGGAGGAAGGGCAAGAAGAGGAAGCCATTTTCCCTCCAGAACAGGAGTAGATGGTTATAATATAAAAGTAGAAATTACCTTTCAATAAATTGCTGGGTGTGATTTGAAACTGTCCTCACAATATTGCAAACTGCTATTAAATCACTTAAAAAAATTCAAAAATAAAACAGCTTATAAAGTGAGACTACCAAGACTTCTCTAACAAGATTAGAGAATAAAAGGTCAGGACTAATGCCGTTCCCAAGGGCAGAGGACTCAGAACAGTCTGACAGGTAAAGCTTGAGAGTGTTAGGGTTGAATGACTGCACCAGATGTTAGTAGTGGGAAAACTTTCTCAGCTTGTATGAATATTTTGACTGTAGGTGACATTTGAAAAGACTAATATGTATGACTTACACAATTTTTAATAGAAGAGGTTGGCTTTCTTAAGTGGGACAGATGTCCTGAAAGAAAGAAGTCAAGAGCTGGCCAGTCTAGGGAATCAAAAGGAAAATGTCACTCTGACCTGGTTTGCTCATAGCGCAGCCCTGAAGATTTGGGTGATGCCTGTCCTGGATTTAAACATGTATAATGCAATGCTGACCTGAGAGAAATGCTTTGAAAACTAGTCAGTATCCTATTACTCTTTCTATCAAAAATGTCACGTTAAAAAAAAAAAGAAATTACATAGCCTTGTCTTGTCAGAGATCTCACTAGCATCATTCTATCCTGTGAGAAAAAAGACAATTAATAGGGGGCTGGGTGGTGGCACACTCTGTTAAGTGCACATAGTACTAAGTGCAAGTACCCACACAAGGATCTTGGTTCGAGTTCCCGGCTCCCCGCCTGCAAGGAAGATATGCTTCATAAGTGGCAAAGTAGGCCTGCAGGTGCCTGTCTCTCTCTCTCTCTCTCTCTCTCTCTCTCTCTCCTCCTGTCTCATTTCTTTCTGTCCTATCCAATAAAAATGGGAAAAAAAGGCCTCCGGGAGCAGTGGATTCATAGTGCAGGCACTGAACCCCAGTGATTACCCTGGAGGCAAAAAAAAAGTGCCAGTGAATGTTACTATATTAAATTCTTTGTGGTAGGCTGAATAATAGCCCTCAAAGATACTCATGTCCTAAACTCTAGAACCTATGAACAGCACAAAAATTGTAAGCATAGTTTACATGATAAAAATGTGATTAAGTTAAGATTTTGAGATGAATATTATCCCATATTGTCCAAGTTGGCTCTAAATATATCCTTCTAAGAGGGAGGTAGAGGGACAGTTTATATCAGAGACAGAGAAGGAAGCAGATAGAGACTTGAATATGCTATCAGTTGACACTGATGATGGAAGATGGGTCCATAAGCCAAGGAATGCACAGAATGCAGTTCTATGGGTTGGAAAAGGAAGATAAATGGAGTCTGTCCCAGAATACCTAGGAGGAAGCATACCCATGCAAGTGATTTGACTTCAGTGAAACTGAATTTCTGGCCTCCAGAATTATAGGACAATGCATTTACATTTTATTTTTATTTTTTGCCACCTTGGTTATTTTGTAAAGATTCAGAGAGTCCAGGGAATTCTCCCTCTTATTTTCTGGAGTGAGAGTCAAGGGGGGTGGGAGGGAGGGAGTGGAAAAAGGAGGGAGAGAGAGAGAGAGAGAGAGAGAGAGAGAGAGAAAGAAAGAGAGAGAAAGGAGCGACACTGAGTACTGCTCCACCACTTGTAAAGCTTCCTGTTTGCAAAAGCTAGGGGCTTGAATCTGGGTCTTCACACATGGTAGTGTGCACTTGATTGTGTAAGCAATCGTTTTTGCGGCAGATTTGTGGTTTTTTTTAAATTTAAAAAAGGATAAATTGACAAAACCATAGGGTAGGAGGGGTACAACTCCACACAATTCCCACCGCCCAATCTCCATATCCCACCCCCTCCCCTGATAGCTTTCCCACTCTCTATCCCTCTGGGAGCATGGACCCAGGGTCATTGTGGGTTGCAGAAGGTAGGAGGTCTGGCTTCTGTAATTGCTTCCCCGCTGAACATGGGCGTTGACTGGTCGGTCCATACTCCCAGT
The DNA here is from genome assembly GCF_950295315.1 of Erinaceus europaeus. Classification (NCBI taxonomy): domain Eukaryota; kingdom Metazoa; phylum Chordata; class Mammalia; order Eulipotyphla; family Erinaceidae; genus Erinaceus; species Erinaceus europaeus. The sequence goes on along the minus strand of NC_080168.1, from coordinate 105,444,883 downwards.
CTGCCTCTCTCTTTCCCTAGTAGGGTGTGTCTCTGGGGAAGCTGAGCTCCAGGACACATTGGTGGGGTCTTCAGTCCAGGGAAGCCTGGCCAGCATCCTGATGACATCTGGAACCTGGTGATTGAAAAGAGAGTTAACATACGAAGCCAAACAAATTGTTGAGCAATCATGGACCCAAAGCTTGGAATAGTGGAGAGGAAGTGTTAGGGGGATACTCACTGCAAACTCTAGTGTACTTCTGCTTTCAGGTATATATTTTGCAGTAGTTTACGGATACGTGTGAACATATGCTCTCTCTCACAGAAACTGGTGTATATCTAGGTTTTGGGACTTTGTTAGAAAGTGAACTACCTGAGATGGAATTAGAGTATACTATGAAAGGAAAGGTCTCACCCGAGTAATGAAGCTGAAGGGTTGTCATTCCACACGTGAAGTCTCTGGACACAGTCTGAGCTGAAGCATGTTGAGGTGGCAATTGTTGTGTTGATTAGGTTGTGATCGGCAGATGCAATATTATTTGATATGGATTGGGAGAGGCATATGGGAAACCCTATCCAAGGGTTCCGGGACTGGGGGGAAGTAGAGGCTCTATAGTGGAGCTGTGAGGTTCCTGCTGTCTTAGGGTTCCAAAAGACAATCGATAGTTAATGTTATCATCACATTATTTGGTAATTGGGTTAACTTTGAAAAGTCCTTTTGTTAGGGTTTTCTGTACAGTACCCAGTATCTTGTATATAACTGTGCTATTGGTTGCTTCTGATCTACTTGGTCTAGGCTTTTGAGAGAGTCCGCATATCAAATATACAGCCTATATATTAAAAAGACTGTGTTTTGAAAAACTTCGAGACATACAATTAATTTCCCCCCTCTCATATTAATTAACTAGTGATTTATATGACTACATTTTACTAGGAGTGTACATAAACACCATTCCCACCACTAAAAGACTGTGACCCATCCCTCCCACCCACTCCCAGCCCCCACTGGCCCAGGAAGCTGCATGTCTACCCCTCACCACAGGGTTTTTACTTTGGTGCCCTACTTACAATTTGGTCAGGTCCTGCTTTTAGTTTCCCTTTCAGATCTTCTTACTCAACTTCTGTTGATGAGTGGGATCATCCCATACTCATCTTTATCTTTCTGACTTAGCTGACTTAACAGAATTCCTTCTAGCTCTGTCCAAGATGGGTCAGAGAAGGTGGGTTCATTGTTCTTGGTAGCTGCATAGTATTCCATTGTGTATATATACCACAGCTTTCTCAGCCACTCATCTGTTGTTGGGCACCTGGGTTGCTTCCAGGTTTTAGCTATTATGAATTGTGCTGCTATGAACATAGGAGTACACACCTCTTTTTGGTTGGGTGTTATGGAGTCTTTGGGGTATAATCCCAGGAGAGGAATTACTGGATCATATGGAAGGTCCATGTCTAGCCTTGTGAGAGTTTTCCAGACTGCTCTCCACAGAGGCTGTACCAATTTACATTTCCACCAGCAATGCAAAAGGGTTCCTCTGTCCCCACAACCTCTCCAGCATTTGTTGCTGCTGTCCTTTTTGATGTATGCCATTCTTACAGGAGTGAGGTGGTATCTTAGTGTCTTAATTTGCATTTCTCTGACAATCAGTGACTTAGAGCAGTTTTTCATATGTTTGTTAACCTTTTGGATCTCCTCTGTAGTGAATGTTTTGTTCATATCCTCTGCCCATTTTTCGATGGGGTCATTTGCTTTTTTGGTTCTAAGTTTGCTGAGCTCTTTATATATTTTGGTGGTTAGTTTCTTGTCTGATGTATGGCATGTGAAGATCTTCTCCCATTCTGTGAGGGGTCTCTTTGTTTGTTTAATAGTTTCTTTTGATGTGCAGAAGCTTTTCAATTTGATGTAGTCCCATTGGTTTGTTTCTGCTTTAGTCTTCCTTGCAATTGGGTTTGATTCATCAAAGATGTCCTTGAGGTGTAGGTGGGAAACTGTTTTACCAATGTTTCCCTCTAAGTATTTGATTGTTTCTGGTGTGACATCTAGGTCTTTGATCCATTTGGAGTTGATTTTTGTTTCTGGTGAGATAAGGTGGTTCAATTTCATTCTTCTGCATGTTACAACCCAGTTTTCCCAGCACCATTTATTGAAGAGAGCCTCCTTCTTCCATTTAATGCTTTGGGCCCCCTTATCAAAGATTAGATGTCCATAAGTGTGAGATTTGTGTTGTTTTAAGTCTCGAATGTGGTCAGTTGCTAAAGCAGTCATATGCCTGTCATTAAAAACTTAATCAAGGACTTATGCTATTTAAGACACTGGCTGGGCTATAACAATGAGTGAAAAACAATTCAAACTTTTTCCTTATATATTTATCCTTATGTAGGAGGACAGTAAAACAGGAAATGACAATAAAGGTGATAATGTCAGAGATTTTATAGACAAAAAATATGCATTATTCTTGTTCAATGGATGGGAAGGTTTTTGAGGCAGTTGAGAGTCAAGATAACTCCATGTGGAAGAGGTGATAATTATAATGCAGGTAAATGTATGTGATGATAATGGCAGGTGGAGTTGGGATACCACCAGGTCAGTGGAAGAGAGTGGGCGTAGCCATGGAGAATGGAAAGAAAAGAGCTGCTGTGGTGACTAAGGAGTAGTCCAGTTTTGTGGGAACATAAGTTACTTGGATTTGACTGGAAAGGAAACTCAGGGCCTTACGTGAGATATTTTGGAAGCCAGTCTAAGGGATGTACAGTTTTTTGTTGTAATGCTGCATGATTACAAACATTTTTATAGACTGCTAACATGCATGAAGGTTCATTCATCTTATATTTAGCTTACCAGGTTAGACATAGTTTTGTGGGGAAGTTATACATGTTGCATATATTTTTTAATATTTATTTATTTATTCCCTTTTGGTGCCCTTGTTGTAGTTATTATTGTTGTTATTCATATTGTCATTGTTGGATAGGACAGAGAGAAATGGAGAGAGGAGGGGAAGACAGAGAGGGGGAGAGAAAGATAGACACCTGCAGACCTGCTTCACCGCCAGTGAAGCGACTCCCCTGCAGGTGGGGAGCCGGAGCTTGAACCGGGATCCTTCCGCCAGTCTTTGTGCTTTGCACCACATGCACTTAAGCTGCTGCGCTACTGCCTGACTCCCACATGTTGCATATTTTTTAAAATATCTATTTGTTATTGGGTAGAGACAGAGGGAGATTGAGAGGGAAGGGGGAAGTAGAGGGAGAGAAACACAGAAAGACACCTGCAGCCCTGCTTCACCACTTGGGAAGCTTTCCCTCTGGCAGGTGGCAATGAGGTGCTTGTACCTGTGTGCACTATAGTGTGTGTGCTTAACCAGGTGTGCCACTGCTGGCCCCTACATGTTGCATATTAAAATCACCGGCAACCAAAAGAATGGTCAGTTTTTCTGAAGTTCAAATTCTTCTGCATTATGATGTCACTAATTATATTTTAAAGTCTTAAAGTGTCCTTCTGCAATCAAATTCAGGAGAAAAGACCTACTGAAGAAAGACAGCTTAAAAAGAAAGTTATCTATTTTGTTCTTTGAAGACACAGTCAAATTGTAGAAATAACCAGTGATATACAACATAGAAACTCAGGATTGAGTGACTAGTCTCAGTCTGACAAAATTTTCTTATGTCATAAGGATGCTAACGTGGTATAATTAGCAGAGAGAGAGAGAGAGAGAGAGTATGTATTGATACTAGGTAGTCATAAAATTTATAGGAGGAAATAGAATTAAAATAAAATACGAACAAGTGGAATTGAGTAGGAGAAAGACCATTTGAAGTTCTGATAGTATGAAGTAGTGAATGTGCTTCTTAAGATTTTACTTCTTTAAGACAAGAAATCTCCATGGAATTCATTTGTGGTAAGGATCAAGAAAATATTTTCTGAACACACAATTAGCCTCAGATACTAGGCTTGCACTGGAGATAACACAGTAAAAGATAAAACATTTTCTAATACTTTGGAAAGGATGATCCCTTACACAGACAATGGTGCTTTCTTATGACAAAATTCTACTTTCCAAATAACACAAGCATGCTTGTAAGAGACCATTACATTCTCTGGCTCATTGACCAACTGCTGGAGCTCCTAAGTAAATCTTACCAGTGAACGTGGAAGAGAGCAGGGCAGATATGCTGCTATACAGAGCATCAGAGCAGGTAGTGCATCATTCTAGTGCTCAGTGTTCAGCCTGTGGCATGTCATAAAATTGGGTGTTTTCCAAGTTTGACTGTTGGAAAAAAAAAAGCAACTCAAAATGAAAAAAAAAAGAAAAACAACAACACAAATAATCCACTATACAATATATTTTCTGGACAAGTAATGGAGTATTGTTCTCTGGATAACTCTGATGAAAAATAGAAAAGTTGCTTTTAAAATCATTCATTACAAAAGCAGGCATTACCTTGGAAACTACATGAAAGAAATTAATGGCACAAAAAGCAAACAAACAAAGAAAAAGCAGTTCAAAGAAGGAAATCATGTTGTAAGTAAAAATTTTGAAAGATTTTTTTTTTTTTTGAGGTGAGTGTATGATGAAGAAAAATTAAGTAGGAATAAAGAAGAAGAATCATTTCCCCTCCCAAGGTGACCTCACATGTTGTCATTTATCCCTCCTGAGAAAAGAAAATGGGATGTGCAGTGGTATACCTGGTAGAACACATACTATAGGCCTCAAGGACCTGGGTTCAAGCTCCCAGCTCCCACCTTCAGGGGAAACTTCTTGAGTGGTGAAATAGTATTGCAGATTTCTCTCTCTCTCTCTCCATCTCTCTCCATATCTCTCCATCTCTCTCTCTCTCTCTCACCTCCAGGGTTATTGCTGGGGCCTATATCCACTTTTGTGGATATATATTTTTTTGATAGGAAAGAGGTAAATTGAGAGAGGAGGGGGAGATAGAGAGGGAGAGAGAATGACACCTGCAGACGTGCTTCACTTCTTGTGAAGTAACCTCCCCCCCCCCGCCCCCGCAGGTGGGGAGCTGGAGGCTCAAACTGGGAACCTAGTGTGGGTCCTTGTGCTTTGTGCTGTGTGTGCTTAACCCAGAGAGCTACAGCCTGGCCCCAGTACTGCGGATTTCTCTATTGTTCTCGTCTACCTGTCTTAATTTCTCTCTCTATCCAAAAATATTAAATAAATAAAAATATTATTTTAAATAGAAAACATTCATTTGTGTTATTGAGTAATTTTAAGATTAAAAGGAAAACTTTCACTAAAGCCAAATTCTTCCTCTAACATAAATGTGTATCTGCCATCTAAACATTGCTCTTATTTTCCCCTTTACTGGAGAAAGCACCCCAATTGATAATCTGCACTAAAGTTCTCAATGAGGGACCAGGTGGTGGCGCACCTGGTTGAGCACACATGTTACAATGCACAAGGACCCAGGTTCGAGCCTCTGGTCCCCACCTACGGAAGGAAAGCTTTGAAAGTGGTGAAGCAAGGCTGCAGGTGTCTCTCTTTCTCTCTCCCTCTCTATCTCCCCCACCCTCTAGATTTCTGTCTCTGTCCAATAAATAAAGATAATAAAAAATAATAAAGTTCTCAATGACGTTGTAACAATTTCCATCAAGAACAAATAGGCAGCAAGACAGATTAAGTATGAGCAAGGAGGCTGTGACTTCTTCATCTGAGTGTTTGGACTTAGTATTCAGACATCTACTCATAATTCTCATGAAAATTTACTGACATCTGATTATCCAGTTGTGTCCTTTGCCCTTTCTTATCTATCATTCAGCAGAGGTTATTGAAGATATGATAGAATAAACCCAGGGAAAAAAGATAACCCTTTTTAGCAGCATCAACATCATGCCAGTGTAGACTCTACTACTGATTGTTGTTGAGAAAAATATTTATCCTTCACATTTGCTAGTAGAGACAGGCTTTCTTAGTGACCATTGTTATGGGTTTAAGGATTACTGCAGTGGGGTTTTGCATTGAGAAAAGAGGCTGCCATGCTCAGGAGAGTGAAGTGGTATCTCAGTGGTGCTGGAACTAATTTAGGGATGAGAGTGTTTTGAGAAAGTATACCCATGTGAGAACAACTGTACTGTAAACCATTAACCTCTTAGTAACAAAGTAAAAAAAAAAGAGACTATGCTTCACTCTGAATACAATAGAGGATAAATATGCATTTACAGTCTTAAAGTAAGAGTTTCAGTGAATGTGATATTGCTAAAGTGAACGTCTTAGATAAGGAGAATTTTAACTAAGGATACCTAACAAGTCTCGCTGGAGGTAGGTGAAGATGATTACACATGACCTGGTGGATAGTGGTGGGTAAGGAAAGCCATCAGATACTGAGAGTGATCAGTTATAGACAGTGGGAGAGTCTGATTAAACAGGATAGGAATCATTGTTAGAACTGTACAGTGCCACTGCATTCTAAAACAGAAGCCGAAAGCTGCAGCTCAGGGTAAGCTAACTAGAGTGTGTGCACAGGCATCTACATGCACAGTATTTAGACTTCTCAAACGTTAGCAATGTTAAAATGAGAGGTGTAGATAGAAAACACTTATTTATTTATTTATTTATTTATTTATAAACCAGAGCACTGCTCAACTCTGGCTTATGGTGGTGCAGGGGATTGAACCTGAGACTTTAGAGCTTCAGGCATGAGAGTCTCTTTGCATAACCATTATGCTATCTACCCCTGCCTGATCAACCAGCAACAGCTGTGTGTAAGAGTTGCTGAAATAAAAGTATAGCTTTAATCCCCTCCCATATAAGGTTGGGGGCCAATCAGAGTGAACTGGCAATTACAAGTCTGCTGCAGGCAGAAGTCTGAAAGATGTTCCTGCATGGTGCTTTCCCATCAAGACCTGGTGAACAGCACAAACTTGCGATTCCTATGGTAATGGTGACACAACCTAGAATTAGCAAAAAATGGGAAAGCAAAGCGCAAATACAGCCACACAACTGGCATCAGTAAGCTTGCTTACTGCTGCTCATTTATTTTTCTATCACATTAGATACATTGTGAGCTTACTAAATGCATGGTGACAGGCTAATTGATGAAGCTTACTGAGATGCAGGGCCAAATTAGCACTCTTAGGCTAAATGAGGTTCCAAAGTGCTAATTACTAGAATTTTTGAGTTGTGACAAAACCACTGACATATATAAACCTTTAAATTGTATTATTAATCATAGCATATGGTAATTTGAGAAATTTACCCATTCATTCTGTCACAAGTAGAATATCTCAAATGCTTTGTTTTGGAAGTGTAGAATTTAAATTCTGATAAACAAATGATTTATTTAAAATATATATTTCAAGAGTTATTACTCAAGATAAAATTAAGGGTGCATATAACACTTAAATCAAATGTGTCACTTGGTTTACAGGTTTTCTTTTGTCTTTCCATAAGAAACTTAAATCTCTCAGTGGGGAAGCAATTACAGAAGCCAGACCTTCCACCTTCTGCATCCCACAATGACCTTAGGTCCATACTCCCAGAGGGATAAAGAATAGGAAAGCTATCAGGGGATGGGATGGGATACGGAGATCTGGTGGTGGGAATTGTGTGGAGTTGTACCACTCTTATGCTATGGTTTTGTTAATGTCTCCTTTTTTAAATAAAAAACTTAAATCTCATCCATAGCCAGTGATTCTCCATTATCAGAATAACCTGGAACAATTAAAAAAGAAAGACTCAATAACTGTACTCCTACAGATTTTGATTTTGTGACTCTGGGTTTGGATTAGGAATTTGTGTTTTGAAAATGATTCACAAGATGATATAAACAGCTGGTTTAGGTAGTTTACTCAGGAATAGGGATTCATGTACAGAAGATGTCTAATTTGTTTTAAATGTCAGATGACCTGGAAAGTATTCACAGATTTTTCTTCACATTAAAAATAATTCTGGTATGACTTTGACAAAATAGGCTATGTTTGCTTTTAGTGACTTTTATGAGCCAGATGGTTAAAACAGATTCTGAATAACCTCCATATACCTAGGATATGTTTTTTTTTTTCCTAGCACATCTCAGTTTTTGAGAGAAAAATATTTTCTGCTTTTAAGGGCTGATAAACTGGTTTCCACTGACTGCCATTTTATCACCATTCAAAATTTTAAGAACTGTCAAATTAATTAAGCAAGGAGTTTGCTAGACTAATCCAGTGGTTCCCTACATAAGCAAACCCAAAGTCTAAGCTTGTAAATGCTTCAAAAATTCAAAATCAGAGTGCTAAGGACAACCAAATACACAGTCAACTAGGCTGTAAGTTAAATCCAATCAAATACTTTCTTTTCTTTGCTTCCACATTTCCTCTGTACATGCCTGTGGTTCTAACCACTGCCAGTCAGATGCTGCTCCATTTAGGATGACTCAGAGAAACTCTTAGAATTTTTAACATGTTTCAGTTGATCTTTTAGCAGAACATTACCTATTGTGGACTTTGCCTAAGGTACTGGGGATATGGTGTTGTTAACCTTTTAAGTCAGTATTCCGGTGCAGGTGCAGAAGAATTAATCTTCAGGACTGTGGTGCTGAAAAGTTGGTGCAAACTCTATCTCTATCTGCCAGTCATGGCAAAATGCAGCTTGGGTAGCTTTCCAATTTCAGCTGACAATCCTAAGCCAATAAGAAGTGTCCAGAATGGTTTCCAGCTTTCTCTCCAGGGGTAAGAGTTGGACCTGTTGCCATGGAGACCGACCTTTACCAGCTTGAACACATTTGCCATTTGACACAGAGGAATAAATCAGTGACCTGACTGCAGGCACAGGGGCTGAAGGCTGCTTCTCTGGAAGCATTATCATCAGTTTGCCCAACAACTCTGCTGACTTTCTTCTTGAAGCTGTGCCATGGCATTCATAAGAGCACGACTCAACCATACCAGCAGTCTCAGTGAGCTCAAAGTGGCCTCGACTTGAGGATTTATAGCCTTTGCAAATACAGAACACATTTCTTTGTTTCCTTTCAGAAATGGAGGAGTGATTCATTTTCGGTAAACAAAGAGAGGATTACAGACTGTTTACTAGTTTGGAATTCAGCCTCCTTCAGATGCAATTCTTTTAGTTCCTAGGAAAGATACCATGCATTTCAAATAGCTCTCTTTCTTCTTTAATCCACTTTCTTTATTCTTACATGGAAAAGATATCTAATTTCGCTAACACTCCAATCCAAATGAGATGACTTTCAAAGGCCATTCAGGCCCTCCTTGTATTTGTCCTTTGCAAGACCAAGAGTGATTCTAAAGAATTTAAATGCAGATATTGTTGGCAGCCAGAGATGTATTCCTCTGCTGAAATGCAACAGAAAATCTTCCTTTACAACTAACTGCGCTACTCCTGACATTGATGAATCCTGTATTCACTGTGTGTGTGTGTGGGGGGGGGAGGATTAAAATATCATGCCAGTCTGTACAATATCTTTGGTGGTTATACAACAATAAAATATTCAGCAGCCTGATACTGTCACTATTAAAACTTAACAACCAAGTTGAAACTAGTCAAGAATTTGTGCAGTGTATCCCGTTTCTGTTTCTCCAAGTTGGCTTTTGGTCATGACAATTCCATTCAGGTGGGTTCATATTGTTTCAATTATAAAGTCCACTCAAAGATATTAACACTGTACTGAATATTTCAGAAAGTCTGAAATATTTAACTATTGGCAAAAGGTTCAGTTTCATTACACTGAATTCCAGAGTGAAACTACGTTAATACACTATCTTTCTGAGAGTTTCATCATTTGTATTGTCTCAGAAAATTATTACAATGTTTTAGAATTTTATCCTACAATGGTCCAAAGTCAGCAGTTTTCAAGTCAGTAAGAATCAGAGACAGCTGGTGTTCACGTCTCCATTTATTTATTAGCAATAGGTCACAGATAGCTTTTTTTTTTGAGCCTGAATCTTCTCATTTTCAAAAGAATGTAAGAAATAGCTCATCTAATGTACCATAAAAGTTCAACTCGAGTTTTGATAATGAATCTAAAAAGCATATTAATAAATGAACTTATTGCTTTGCTTGACAAAAATGAAACTTTCTCCCTGAAGTATAAACAAGTTCTTACAGAAGCTTGTCATTCTCAGGACATTCATTTTATTTTATTTTATTTTTTAATTTTATTGAGGGGCGAATGGCTTACAGTATAGTCTTTAACAACCTCTCCTTGATTAGTGTTGAGAGAATACATCAGAACCCCAGTATCCTGTCATCCTATCCCTCTCCCTCCTTTCCTAGAGTCCTTTGCTTGGTATAATATGCATATCCAGCCCAAGTTTCACTTCATGTCCTCCTTTACTAGTTTTTATTTCTAAGTTCCACTGCCAAGTGAGATCATTCAGTATTGCTCTTCCTCTTTTTTTATCTTTGTTTATTTATTGGATAGAGACAGCTAGAAGTCAAGAGGGAAGGGGATGATAGAGAGGGACAGAGGCAGAGACAGCTTAATACCGCCTTACCACTTGCAAATCTTTTCTCTTGCAGGTGGGCATTGGCAGCTTGAACCTCGGTCCTTGCACAGTGTAACGTGGGCACTCAACCAGGTATGCTACCACTCAGCCGCCAGTATTGGTCTTTCTTTTCCTCACTTGTCTCACTCAACATTATACCTTGATATTCTCACCATGATATTTCAAAGGAGATGACCTCATCATTGTTAACAGCTGCATAGTACTCTATTATGTGTATCTACCACAGCTTTCTTAACCATTCATCTGTCATGGGGCATCTATATTGCTTTCAAGTTTGGACTATTACAAACAATGCTGTTGTTAACATTGATATATATAGATCTTTTCAGATAGATTTTATTTTTATTTTTCTTATTCTTTTAAAAATATATATAGAGATAGAAAAGCTTCTTTCTTTCTTTTCTTTCTTCTTCTTCATCTTTTTTTTTTTTTTTTTCCCCTTCAGGGTTATCGCTGGGCCTTGGTACCTGCACTACAAATCCACGGCTCCTGGCCATTTTTGTTGCCTTTGTTGCCCTTTTTATTGTTATTGCTGTTATTGTTGGATAGGACAGAGAGAAATCAAGAGAGGAGGGGAAGACATAGAGAGAGAAAGATAGACACCTGCAGACCTGCTTCACCACTTGTGAAGCGACCCCCCACCCCCGCAGGTGGGGAACCGGGGGCTTGAACCAGGATCCTAACGTTGGTCCTTGTGCTTCGCGCCTTGTGTGCCTAACCCTCTGTGCTACCGCCCGGTCCCTTTCAAGGTGATAGGGCTTGGGCTTGAACTTAATTTATGGATATGGAAAAGCAGCAAACCATGTGAGGTATTTTGCCAGCCTTCTCAGAAAATTCTCTGTTTAGACATTACATATGTTAAAGATTAACTCTTAGAGTTCTGAAATTTACTCAATTATTATTCTGGATTTTAAACCACAAGCTACATTAGACTAACAGAATGAGTGGGGAGAGTAGAACCTTTATTTAAAAATCCAGGTACTTCCATCTATTGACTGAATAATGGAGTAGCTCTTGTAGTCATGTAAAAAAAATGGAATTAGTAGGTCTGCTGCTACCAAGATGCCAACTTGATTCCCCAGATAGATGACCCCACCTATGTATCCTGGAGCCTCACCTCTCCAGAGCCCCGCCCCACTAGGGAAAGAGAGAGACAGGCTGGGAGTATGGATCAACCTGCCAACATCCATGTTTAGCAGAGCAATTACAGAAGCCAGACCTTCCACCTTCTACACCCATAGTGACCCTGGGTCCATACATATTCCCAGAGGGATAAAGAATAGGAAAGCTATCAGGGGAGGGGAGGGGATACAAAGTTCTGGTGGTAGGAATTGTGTGCAGTTGTACCCCTCTTATCCTATGGTCTTGTCAATATTTCGTATTTTATAAACACATTAATAACATTTTAAAATGGGGTTAGACATGCTTTTCATTCCTTCTTAGCAAGACCAACATGCTCTGAAAACAGTGAGATCAGTCGTATTTCTCTGTCTTTAGGAAGGGATTCACTATCTTGACTTTCTTTGATGATGATTCAATAATGAACTTTTATGAATTTCTCCATACACCTTGCTTTCTTATACTACCCAGGAGTATGAGTGCTAGAAAAAAATATTTCTATATTGATATTTTTACTGTTAGCATTTCTTGACTTTTGGGTAATGTGTGTGAGGATATTTTGGAATCTTAGTTGTCTCAGGGAAAATGCATTTGATGATCTGCTGTAGAAATGTATCAAATCAACATGTTATATACCTTAAACTCATACAATATTATATGTCAGATATATATCTCAATGAAATTGGAAAGAAGAAAAGACAATGGATTATTTGGAATCAGGTAAGAATGCTTTTGTGGCCAGAGAAATAGTTCATACTGTTTGAGCACCAGCAGGCATACCCAAGGATCCTGAGGTCTCCAGGGTCTGTCCCTGGGAGCACCTTATATCAGAGCTGACCAGTTGTCTGCTTCTCATTCTCTCTCTCTCTCTCTCTCTCTGACTTTTTACTTTTCATAATAAACAAGTACATCTTAACAAAACAAAACAAAAGAATAATTTTGGTTTTAGAAGCATGAGAATCCATCATGCTGAACTGATAATAAAAGAAATATAATTTTGGCTCAGCAGACATGTCATTGGTTTTTCTGCTGTGCTTGGCTCTGGTGCTAAACATGTAGTACACACATGAATTGGATTAGGGCGAAATGAAACTCATAGTACAGAAGACGAAGTGGTTATTTAGGCACCAAGTTTCGTATACCATTAGAAGGCCTGACATGACCTGTGGCCTTGAATTCCACCTAAGTTATCTTTTTAGAGACATGACAAGGACACATGAAGTAACTAGGTCACAATCCAAAATATGCTGTGATGACTCAGTGCTACAGTGATGACTGAAGATAGTGAATGTTCTAGAAATGGGTGGTTTAAGATGCCTTCTACAGATATGTTCAGTACTGACCCTGAAGGACATTTACTTATCTACACATCCTTTATCTAAATGCTACTATGCACTACCTTGTGCCAGGCACTGCTTTAGACATTGAACTTATAATGGTGAACTAAATGCACCTGCTTCCTACCTTGAGAGGATTAGTTTAGGGTGTGTGAATATGTGGGACAGTTGGTAAATGCACGGATATATAAGTGAAGAGATCAGTTTGCTACTGAAAAAGAAAAACAGTGTCATGAGTAGAAATAACACTGGAGAAAAGCTTCTCTTTAAAAAGAAATCTTCACTGAATAGGGTGCTCACCAGTCATGCAAAAATTTGGAGGAGTTTCAGGTAGAGTAATAAGCTATTGCAGCTGTCCCCAAACAGGACTGATCTTGACATGGTTGGAGCGGGACGATGGTGAATTTCAGGAGGTGGTTGGATTCCATTTTTATAGAACTGATATAGAAGATGAGCAGGCTTCCCCTGCTGTGTGTAATTAGAAGACAACTGTGGTCTTTTCCATGTTCCTCTGGGAACCCTGGATTTCTGGATAGTCACATTACTGTGTAAAGCTGAACTTACAACATTAGAATTCAATTTAATAGGCCTTTGAAAGGCTGCTTCAGGTAGACACACTCTCTTGCTTCCCCTGTTCCTCAGGCTGTGCTTTGATGCATGCAAATTTTCAGAATAATATAGGAAAAAGAAAAAAAAACCCTGCAAACTCAGATAGGAAACTTCAACTCCATGATTTTATATTTCCATTTTATAGCTTTCCCTTCTGCCCAGGCTCTGTACTGACAAGTCAAGGCTTTTTGGCAAAAACTGAAAAGTAAACTTAAACAAATGAATATGATTATAGGGATCCAGCCTACCAGGATTACTCTATTAGAGAACTGGTTTAAACAAAACCTATTTTTTCATTCCTACAACTGACAAGACTATAGGAAAATCATTCATGTTTGAAGGTAAAATATACTAAAAGTAAAGTGCTATATTGTACCACTGGTTTCATCAAAGGGAAGATAACAAACCACAGGCAGCAATGTGTGGCTGAAAATGATAGGTCAAGAACTTATTTTAAAAAGAAAATCCAAAAACACAGGTTGACTTTTTGATTCCAAAGGTTGAAAGTAAATGTGAATTAAAGACTCTGTGAAGAATAGCATTCCATGACCATCTCATCTTGACTTTTGATTGGATCAGTCTATCAACAAACAATAGTTCAGTTGTGCATTGGGGTTGTGGGGGTAGGTCCATATCACATTAGTTTCTCCATAGAAAAAGTGAAAATCAGCTGACATTGTTAATTCATGTAGTTGTCTCAATCTGCAGAGCTGCTCTAGGTCTTGATGCTCTTGATAGTAGGGTTTAACAGGAAGGCAAATAAAAAAGTAGTCAGACATTTTCATGACATACATCGGACCATTCAATAATACTAGAGTTGCTTACAAACTATATCAGAATGGCCAGGTTAGTATGCACGTTAGGCCTATTTCACACCTGTTAGTTCAGCGTAATTATTAGTGGTGACTCTTTTTCACTTTCAAAAATGTTTCCTCAATTTAAGTGCCTATTGACTGCCAAATGGGTAAAAATGATATGGCTTATTTACTCAATGAAATACTACTCAGCAATATGGAAAGATGAAACACTGCCATTTGTAGCAGCATGGATAGACCTAGAGGGTATTATGCTAAGTGAAAAAAAAAAAACAGATGGAGAAAGATATATCATTTCATTTGTATGTGACACATAGAGAAAATAAACAAGTGAACTAAATAAAACAATAATAAACTATTGGACTGTAAGATCAACTAGTGGATAGCAGAAGGAATAGCCATGTTGGAGGTTGGGGCATAGATGGACACAAATGGATTTTCAATGATGCACACCTGAAAACTACATAAATTTAAATTATATTTCAATTTTTAAAAAAAGTGTAGGGCTAGAGAGAGAACTCAGTGGTAGAGCACGTGTATGCCTAGGGTCCTAGCTTCAATCCCATGTAATCTGTATTAGCCATTGCTAAGTTGTCCTTTCATTTCAGTCTTTCTAATATAAGTAAATATATCTTTTAAATGCTATCCTAGCTAGAGCACATTCTGAAAGTAACACTTGTCCCATAATTAAATCTGTGGCTTTCACTATAACTTTGGTATCTGCTTTATCCACACATTAATACACATCCCTAAAAATGTGCTGCTAGTTTGTTTCCCAGACACTAGGGGGGAAAAGAAAAGACATCATATTTGAGCACTGAGTACATCCTAAGTGGATAGAGAGGTAAGGCAGAGGAAGTCTACATCTCTAAGAAGGAAACCAGCTGGCTGATGTGCTTGTTTCTATGTATTGATTATTAATTGAATGATTAAAAGCCTTGCTAATGACTTTCCATTTCATCTGGAATTAAATCTGAACACTTTCTCATGGTCCTGAAGTCCTAATCTGGCCCCTGACTTTATGCGATCTTGTTTCACAAAACTCTTCCCCATGTTTCCCAAGTGACAGGTATCCTAATCATTGTCGTTCTCCTCCTACTTCTCCTCCTCCTCCTCTTCTCTTTCTGCAGCTTCTCCCCACTTTTCCTTCTTCTTCTTCTTCCTAGTTCTTGTCTGGGATTTTCCCTGTGTCAAAGTCCTTGCACTTTCCATTTTCTTTTCTTTTCTTTCTTTCTTTTTTTGCCTCCAGGGTGATTGCTGGGGCTTGGTGCCTGCACCACGAATCCACTGCTCCTGGAGGCCATTTTTGACATGCTGAGAATGGAGGAGAGAGGACCAGATCATTACTCTGGCACATGTGATCCTTCACAATTGAGAATCCAACACTTTGTCTACTTTATCACCTCCTGGGCTGCTTCCTTGGTTTATTTTCTTCTTAACCTTGCCTTTTATAATCCCTTGGAAAGAAATTCAAATATGTGCTGCTCTTGAAAGGTGGCTCTTCTCTCATAATAAAATGTAGCCTGACTTGAAGACAAAGACTATCTTGTTTATCCCCAAATCCTCATGGCTAGTGAGTGTGTACATAGTAGGTGCTCAATAAATATTTTTGAATTAAGGGATAAGTAAATTCACCACCATTTTCTAAGGTTAAGTTTTTACTGAATTTGACACATATTCACAAATGCTTTTTGCCTTTCTCTTTTCACATGACTCTTTTTGCTCTTTGAGTCCTTGAGTCTGTTATTTTCAGTTCATTCTCTTGACAAAAGAGTTATTTTATGTAGCCTGCACCTGTAAACCAATGTTGACTGTTGAAACAGGTTCAAAACTGCTCTGGTTGTTGCCTCTGTGTCTCACTATTGTAATAAAAAACAAACTTGAGGAGATTTTCAGTTATTTCTTTTTCCTCCTTTCATATTTAGGGAATTAATGTTGAGACATTTTAGGATGGAAATGTCAGTGAGAAATTTATGGTTTGCACCTGAACGTGGTGAGGCTGAATTTACAATTACAGGAGGACACTTTGAACTCAGTGTGAACAGATATTGACTATTCCTGTAATAGTGATAGGCTTTTCCTTTTGGAAGCAGGGCTATTGACGTAGATGCAAGATGCCTCACTTATCCTCTATTCAAAATCGACTGGTTGTGGTTGGGTGGTGGTGCACTTGGTTGAGCACACGTATTGCAATGCACATGGACCCAGGTTTGAGTCCCCGGTCCCCACCTACAGGGAGAAAGCTTTATGAGTGATGAAACAGGGTTGCAGGTCTCTCTCTCTCTTTCTTTCTCTCTCTTTCTCTCTCCCCCTACCCTCTTGATTTCTGGCTGTCTCTACCCAATAAATAAAGGTAATTAGAAAAACTTTAAAAATTAGTTGATCAGTGATAAATTAAGCTTGCAATGCTGGTTGCATTACTCTCATGCTTCATCCAAGGACAATGGCCATTCAAGGTGACTGACTTCATTGGCTTTGCTCTCCCTTTACATGGAGGTAATCTTGCATTTCGTATACCATGAACAATCCAGTTACTCAATGAAATGCTGTGAATTTGACTAGGGACAAGAAGGGATGCAGTAGTTTAAGTGTGATGCCAAACACAGATAGAGACTAGAATGGTAGTGGTTTGCTTTTTTAAAAAAAATATTTATTTATTTTGTATTATCTTTATTTATTTATTGGGTAGAGACAGCCAAAAATCAAGAAGCAAGAGGGTTATAGAGAGGAAGAGACACAGAGGGACACCTGCTTCACCACGTGAAACACTTTCCCTCTGCAGGTGGGGACCGGGAGCTTGAACCTGGATCTTTGCGCATTGTAGCATGTACACGCAACCAGGTGTGCCACCACCCAGCCCCGATGGTTTGCGTTCATGCGTGTTCTCTTCACATTTTCCTGAAGTAGGAAAAGGAGGTATAACTTTTTCAAACTGAGAACAGGGAATGAATATTGTACAACAAGGGCTCATGCCTGTCCTTCCGAGACCAGCTCATTTTAACTGTGTTGTCCCATTATCTCTCCCTTTCCACCCTGCACTCTCTCGACTTATGCATATCACCATGCTTTGAGTTTATCCTTTTCTCTCAAATGGAACCACTGCAGCAGCTTTTTACTTTGTGTTTTACTTCATTCAACAGTGACACAGAATGTACTGGCAGCCAATCAAATATGAAATAAATTCAAGGAGTACTGGTTGTTGCTCCAGAGAAAACCTCACCATCAAGGGATTGACATTCAGGGCCAGTAAGATAGCTCAAATGGGGAGTGTGTTGATTTTGTCATGGGAATGACCCAGGTTGAAGCCTGACTTCCTATTGTGCTGAGGGGAACTTTGGGGCTGTGGTGTTTTCTCTGTCTCTCTTGTCTTCCTATCAGAAAAAGTTGGCCTGTGGCAGTGAAATCACAGTGGTGACTGCAAATAAATACATGAATAAATAAATAAATAAATGAGCAAGATATTTTATTGTGTGGCATGTCTATGAAGAACAAAAGAATAGAGATAAGAAAGGAGTAGATGGCTCTGGCACTTGTGGTAGAAGAGAAAGACGGAAAGGGCTGAGGTGGAAGAGCTTTCAACTGCAGTGCATTTTCAAGAAGCTTTTGGAAAAGTCAATAGAAAACTGCGAAATCAAGTCCTGATATCCTCAGAGCAGGTGCTAACAAATTATAGCTCATGAAATAAACTCATCCTGCCTTCTGATTCTGTAGAGAAAATTTTATTAAAATATAATGACAGTGATTCACGGATGTATTGTCTATGACTCCTTTCATGGTACACTGGTAGAGTTGAGTAGTTGCAAAACAAAGAACACATGGTGTTACAGAGAAATTCTAAAATATGTTCTAGGGGGCAGCTGACAGTGGCTCACTTGGTTGGGCACACAAATCACCATGTGCAAGGACTGGAGTTCAAAACGTTCCTCATTAGAGAAGCTGCAGGTCTCTCTCTCTCTCTCTCTCTCTCTCTCAATTTATCTCTGTCCTATCAAATTAAAAATATTTTTAAAATAAATAAAATATTTTCAGAAAATGCTCTCTGGTCCTCTTCTCCCTCTCTCCTTGTTGGGCAGGGATGACCCATCAAGCTCCCTCATCATGTTCAGTTATTAGTTGAAAATCACACTCAAATAATGTGATCTTGATGCAAATGCTTCTTCAGGTAGATTCAAAAGTGTGGGAATTGGAGAATTAAAAATATTTTTATTAAGATTGTTTACAGTAAATAAAGTTGTTGATACATGCATAAAATTTTTCAGTTTCCTGAAAAACACTCTCACCCCCCAGCCGAGGTCCTCCTCCACTATCATGCACCAGACATGAACATCCCCCCCCCCTTCCAGAGTCCTTTACTTAGGTGCAATACAACAAGCCCAGTATAAGTTCTACTTTTTAAAAATTTCTTTATTGGGGAATTAATGTTTTATATTCAACAGTAGATACAATAGTTTGTACATGCATAACATTGCCCAGTATTCCATATAATAATACAACCCCTACTACATCCTCTGTCACCCTTTATGGACCTGTATTGTACTCTCCACTCACCCCAGAGTCTTTTACTTTGGTGCAACATGCCAATTCCAGTTCAGGTTCTACTTGTGTTTTCTCTTCTGATCTTGTTTTTCAACTTCTGCCTGAGAGTGAGATATTCCCATATTCTTCCTCTGTTTCTGACTTATTTAACTTAACATGATTTTTCAAGCTCCATCCAAGATCAGCTGAAAACAGTGAAGTCACCATTTTTAATAGCTGAGTAGTATTCCATTGTGTATATATACCACAACTTGCTCAGCCACTCATCTGTTGTTGGACACCTGGGTTGCTTCCAGGTTTTGGCTATTATAAATTATGCTGCTAAGAACATATGTGTACACAAATCTTTTTGGATGGGTGTGTTGGGTTCCTTATGATATATCCCCAGGAGAGGAATTGCAAGATCACAGGGTAGGTCCATTTCTAGCCTTCTGAGAGTTCTCCAGACTGTTCTCCACAGAAGATGGACTAATTGACATTCTCACCAGCAGTGCAGCAGGGTTCCTTTTACCATAAAACCTCTCCAGCATTTTCTGCTGTTACCTTTTCTGATGTATGACATTCTCACAGAAGTGAAGTGGTATCTCATTGTTGTCTTTATTTGCATTTCTTGACAATGAAATGCTCTTGGAGCATTTTTTTCATGTGTTTCTCAGCCTTTTGGATCTCTTCTGTGGTGAATATTATGTTCATGTCCTCCACCCAATTTTGGATGGGGTCATTTATTTTCTTTTTGTTGAGTTTGGCCAGATTTTTATATATCTGGGTTATTAAACTCTTGTCTGATATATGGCATGTAAAGATCTTCTCCCATTCTGTGAGGGGTCTCTTGTTTTGGGTAGTGGTTTCTTTTGCTGTGCAGAAACTTTTTAATTTGATGTAGTTTCATATGTTTACACTTGGCTTAGTCTTCTTTGTATTTGGATTCGTTTCATTGAAGATGTCTTTAAAATTTATGCAGAAAAGAGGTCTGCCAATATTTTCCTCTAAGTATCTGGTATTTTCTGGTCTAACATCCAGGTCCTTCATCCACTTAATATTTACTTTTGCATTTGGTGAAAAATAGTGGTTCAGTTTCATTCTTCTGCATGTTTCAATCCATTTTTTCCAACACCATTTGTTGAAGAGACTCTGCTTTCCATTTTAATAGTCTGGAACCTTTGTCAAAGATTAGACGTTCATAGGTGTGGGCGTTACTTCCAGGCTCTTAATTCCATTTCACTGGACAGTGTGTCTATTCATGTTACAGTACCGAGAAGTTTTGATGACAATGGCTCTATAATACAATTTGAGATCTGGGAGTGTGATGCCTCCAGTTCTGTTCTTTCTTCTCAAGATTGTTTTGGCAATTCTAGGTCTTTTCCGGTTCCAGATAAACATTTGTAGCATTTGTTCTATTCTCCTAAAAAATGTGGTTGGGATCTTGATGGGGACAGTATTAAATTTGTATATGACTCTGTGTAGTATATTCATTTTGATGATGTTAATTCTTCCAACCCATGAACATGGAATATCTTTCCACTTCTTTGTGTTTCAGTATACAAATCTTTCACTTCTTTGGTTAAGTCTATTCCTAGATGTTTTTTTTTGTGTTTGTTGCTATAGTAAAAGGAATTGATTTCTGGATTTCATCTTATTCTAACTTAGTGTTTGCATAGAGGAATGCCACTGACTTTTGTATGTTAATTTTGTAGCCTGACACCTTACTGTATTGCCTGATGATTTCCAAAAGTTTCTTGCTGGATTCCTTAGGTTTTTCTATGTGTACTATCATGTCATCTGCAAATAGGGAGAGTTTGACTTCTTCTCTTCCAATCTGTATGCCTTTAATTCCTTGCTCCTACCTGATTGCTATGGCAAGAACTTCCAACACTATGTTGAATTATAATGGTGATAGTGGGCAGCCCTTTCTAGTTCCTGATCTGAGGAGAAATGATTCCAGTATTTCATCATTGATTATGATGTTGGCTGAAGGTTTGCTGTGTATAGACTCCTCTACCTTGAGGAATTTTCCATCTATTCACATTTTTGTAGCGTTTTGGTCAAAAAAGGATGTTGGATATTGTTAAAGGCTTTCTCTGCATCTATTGATATGACCATGTTTTTTTTGGCCTTGCTTTTATTGATGTGGTGGATCACGTTGATTGATTAATGTATATTAAACCAACCTTGCATTTCTGGGATAAACCTCACTTGGGCATGGTGAACAATCTTTTTAATATACTGCTGTATCCGGTTGGCTAAAATTTTGTTCAATATTTTAGCATCTATGTTCATCAGAGATATTATTCTGTAGCTTTCTCTTTTGGTTGTGTCCCTGTCTGCTTTTGGTATCAGAGTGATGTTGGCTTCATAGAAGCTGGAAGAGAGTATTCCGATGTCTTTAATCTTCTGAAAACTTTTAAAAGTAGAGGTAAAAGTAGAGGTTCTTCTTTGAAGTTGTTGTAGAATTCATTTGTAAAACCATCTGGTCCAGTATTTTTATTCCTGAGAAGGCTTTTGATAACTGTTTCAATTTCATTAGTTGTGATGGACCTGTTTATATTATCTAGTTCCTCTTTACTTAATATTGGAAGTTCGTAGGTATCTAGGAAATCATCCATTTCTTCCAGGTTCTCTAACTTGGTGGCATATAGATGTTCATAGAAGCCTCACATGATATGCTGAATTTTTGTGGTGTCTGTTGTGATATCTCCTTTTTTATTTACAATCTGATTTATTTGGGTCTTATCACTTTTTTGTTTTGTGAGTCTGGCTAAAGGTTTGTCAATTTTGCTCAGTCTTTTTAAGAACCAACATTTACTTTCGTTGATCTTTTGTATGGTTTTCTTATTTTCAATGTTATTTATTTCTGCCCTAACTTCAGTGATTTCTGTCCTTCTGGTTGCTTTAGGATTCCTTTGTTCTTCTTCTAAGATGTGCAATTAGGCTGTTTATTTGTGTGTTTTCTTGTTTCCTAATGTGTGCTTGTATGGCTATGAACATTCCTCTCAGTACTGCCTTAGCTGTGTCCTAAATATTTTGATAGCTTGTGTTTTCATTTTAATTGAACTTTCAAAATATATTGATTTCTTCCTTGATTTCCTCTTTGACCCATTAGTTGTTAAGTATTGTACTATTGATTTTCCACATTTTGGGACTATTACTAATCTTTTGTTTATTGTTAAGTGTTAGTTTCATTCCACTGTGGTCTGAGAAGATGCTTGGGATGATTTCAGTTGAATTTGCTGATGCTGTCTTTGTGGCCCAACATATGGTCTATCCTTGAGAATGACCCATGTGGACTTGAGTAGAATGTGTATTCTCGTTTCTTGGGGTGAATGACTCTGAAAATGTTCAATAGTTCTAGTTTATTTATCTCCTTATTTATCTTCCTCATGTCTTTATTGTTTTTCTGCCTGGATGATCTGTCAGGTTGAGAGAGTGAGATGTGAATGTCCCAGACTATTACTGTGTTGCTGTTACTATATTGCTGTAGCTCTTTCAGTAGATGTTTGCTGTATTTAGATGGCTTCTCACTGGGTGCATAGATTGTTAAGTCCTCTTTATTGACTGATCCTCTGAGCATTAAGTAGTGTCCATTCCTATCTTTTTAAATCTTATCTATTTTAAAGTCTATCATGTCAGATATGAGAATAGCTGTTCCTGCTCTTTTTTGTGGGCCATTGGCTTGTATGATAGTTTTCCATCCTTTCACTTTGAGTCTGTATTTGTCCTGATGAGTTAGTTGGGTTTCCTGTAGACAGCATATTGTTGCATTGTGTTTTCTGATTCATCTTCCTACTCTGTGCCTTTTAATAGGTGAATTCAAGCCATTGACATTTATTGATATCAAAGACTGAAGATATTTTAATGCCATTCTTATAGATTTTTAGAGTGTTCTGATAGATGGCATATTTATGGTGGTCTGACTATTTATAGAAGACCTTTCAGAACTTCTTTCAGGGCAGATTGTTGATAGTTGATTCTTTCGACTGTGTATATATATCACAACTTTCTTAGCCACTCTTCTATTGTTGGATACCTAGATTGTTTACAAGTTTTGGCTATTATAAATTGTGCTGCTATGAACATAGTTGCAGAATTTTAAAGAGTTTAGGTGCATCATAGGGAAAATTTAAGTTGGGCACCTTTATGTCTGCTGATTTTAAGTAGATTTTGATTAAAATTTTTATTGGAATGAGGGTCCAGCATATGGGTTATTCACATTGCTCATACACAGGGGCATGGTTTGAGCTCCAGGCTGCCATTTTGGAGAAACTTTCTAAGGGTGAAGTCACCCCTTATCTCTCTGAGTCCCTCCCTCCCTCTGCCTGTTTTTTATTTTTTAATTACTTTATTGGGGGATTAATGTTTTACAGTCGACAGTAGATTCAGTAGTTTATAAATGCATAACATTTCTGTTTTCCACACAACAATACAATCCCCACTAGGTCCTCTGCCATCCTGCTCCAGGACCTGAAATCTTCCACCTCACCCCAGAGTCTTTTACTTTGGTGCAATAAACCTTCTTTTTCTCTCTTTTATTTTTTTAATTGCCACCAGATTTATCTCTGGGGCTCAGTACTGGCACTAGGAATCTACCACTCCTGGAAACTATTTATTTCCTTTTTTATTTTATAAATTTTTATTAGAAAGGACAGAGAGAAGTTAAGAGAGGAAGAATGGATAGAGAGATGGAGAGGAAGAGAGACACCTGCAGTCCTGCTTCACTGCTCTTGAAGTGGACCCCCTGCAGGTGGAGAGCCAGGGCTTGAACTATCCTTATGCTTAGCTGGGTGTGCCACTGCCGACCCCTCTCTATCTTGAATTAAAAGGAAAATGCAAAGAGGAACCTTTGTATAGTGCTTTCATATGGTGGTGGGGGCCTAGACCTGGGTCCTACTGCAAGGTAAAGTGTATGCTCTACCTTGTGAACTATCTCCGGTCCCCCAAATTATTCTCTTCTCCGATGTCAAAATAAGCCAGGCTTACTTTAAGGAGACAGTTAATTCTATGATACTGTGGTCCATCATGTGAAAACAGTAGCAGGTGATAATGATGTAGCCTCACAGAGCAGGGACCTTGAACTGCCACATAGCTTATATTTCTACTTACAAGACCTGGTTTATTCTGCTGGAAGAAACAGTGAGAGGAATGTGTATTTAGTACATATGCATGCAGGTACATGGGCTTGGAGGTGTTAGACACGAGGGCAACTCGATAAACTTTACTGTGTGAAACTGTATGTGGATATACATTTTACTTTGAATGTCTAATAATAATTTCAAATCCTATCAACTTCCTAGGAGGACTGGGAAGTGTTCAGATGAAAGGAGATTGACTTCTCTGGTAATATTTAACACAAGATGGATAAACTTATTCAGGATGTGCAGTTAATTTTTATTTATTTAATTATTGTTATTATTATTTATTCTTTTACCCAGAACACTACACAGCTCTGGCTTATGGCAGTGCAGGAAATTGAACTTGTGACTTCAGAGCCTCCATCATTAGAGTCTTCTGCGTAACTCTATACTATCTCCCAAGTATTGCCCAGCTGAATTTTAATAATAATTTTAATCTAATATAATAATTTTAATAATAGCAAGAAGTCCTTTTTTTAGCATAAGTATGTCCTGTGAAGTTTTAGGTTTTTTATTATGCAGTTATAGTGTAATGAGATCAATTTCCAGAGCATTAATGAGTAGGGTGTTCTTTTGTGCTATGTAAGAGTTGTAAAGCATGAATGAACCATAGAGTAGGTTGTCATGATCACTTTAATGCCTGTCTATACTGTCTTTTCTCATCTTGCAGCCAAGTAGGTGATATATCTTTAAAAGTGAGAGGAAATAAAGCTTTAACTCTGCCATTAGGATGATGAGTTTATTTGAAGAACCTACTGAGTCCAGCTGGAACTACAGAGCTGACCTAGACTCACATCAAACATTGCGATAATTGAGTTTTTCAAGTGAGAGTGAGATGGGAACTTTATTCTGTCTGAGAGTACTTTCCATCATTTTATGGAAAAATAAAGTGTCCTGGAAATATAAACATCTCTTTCTGAACTTTTTCTGAATTTCACTGAACTCACAAAATGTGAAACTTTTTATTTGCTTCAAAGCAATAATGAGAAACATCACCTCTAGACCCATCTTTAGCCAACAGCTAGATGTAGACAGTACTGTCACTCAGAGGAGTTCTGGGTTCTCAAATGATTTTGTTTAACCATTATCTAAGGCCACAGAAAAATGTGGGAAAAGGAACTTTTCCACCATGAGCAGAATAAAATAATAAGCTTTTAAAAATACTTCTCCTATTATTGTTCATTGTAAGTTTGTGCTTATGCCGGCATAATTTTTCTACAAGCCTCAAAATATCTGCAACTAGAATTGCAGGATCCCTACTTTAATAAAATAAAAATTGATTTACAGTGGGTAGTAGGGTGTTGCTAGACCTAGAGAAATATAAACACATTATCAAAAATAGACCGATTTGTGTTTCATCACTTAAGCTGCACAAGGACCTTAACTAGAAAGTTACCCTTCACAAGGTTAGATGCTGCTGGCAAAGTTCCTTCACACTATAAAACCATTTAAGATCTTCAGCCCCTCTTTCCATGCTGTTTTTCTTCTTTTCTTCCATTCTCTCTTCTCCCAGGGCACATTATTCTTTTTCTGGTTCCCTAACCCTTTACTGGCATGAGATTAGCCTTATGACTGATCCACATTGTGCTTCTTAACACAGGGACTCATCATTTGCTGCTTTAAAATAAGTATTGCCAGCTCATTCTATCTTCGTCGCAACTTAAAATCTGCCGTATGTACTATCCTCCTCGGTCTATGCCATGGACGGTTGGAGTTTTCTGTTGCTACATAGCAAGCAAACCAGTCCCAGCTTAGTGGTGTAAAACATGGTTTTACTATGTTCACTGATCCTTTAGGTCAGGAATTCAGACATGAACTAGTGGGGGAGGGATGGCTCCTCTCTCTCTCTCTCTCTCTCTCTCTCTCTCTGTTTCTCTCTCTTCAAGGTCTGGATCTCAGTTGGGAAGACTGAAACATACTGAATATCTGGTGACTGGAGTCTCTTGGAGAATTTTCCACTCACATTCCTGTTGCTTCCATACTTGACTGGGCTTAGCTGGAACTATCCACAAAAATTCCTACTTGTGTGGCTCTCTGTGTGGCTTGAGCCTCCTCAGAGTATGGTGACCTCAGCCCAGTTGTACAACTTACATGGTGGATTTGGGCTGCAAGCGCAAAACCATGGCAACCCCCCCAAAACACACACACACACACACACACACACACACACATGAACAAAAAAGAGCTATGTAGCTTTTTATGATCTAGCTTCAGAAATCACACAGCATTATTCTGTTTGAACTTTATTCTTTAATGTAGTCACAAGTTTCCCCAAATTCAAATAGAAGGGACATAAGCTTTTATTTTTGGTAAGAGAGAATGAAGGATTTTTAGTTATATGTTCAAATTTTTACATACTAGTAGACATTAAAAATGATTTATCTGTGTTTTTAAAGAGCCATGCATACATGCTGAGGGTGGCTTTAAAAGTACTGGCAACTAGAAGCTGAGTGGTAGATCTTCAGGAGATTCAAGACCCCTGGATATTGGAACTTTGAATCTCCTTAAGGTTTTTGTAACTCTGTATTGGTTGTATTGTATATTTTGCATTTTCTGGATAGTTTTGTTATTGTATCCTTGATGCACATCACAACCAACAATTTAAGAAGTACTTAACGTGGGCACACGTTTCTATGTGTGAGGACCCAAGTTCAAGCTCCAGCTCTCCACCTGACCTATGGGGTAAGGTGGGGTTGGAGACTTCATGAGCAGTGAAGCAGATTTGCAGGTGTCTGTCTTTCTCTCTCCCTCTATTTTTTCTCTCAGGCCTATTAAATAAAATAGAAGGGGAAAAAGGGAAAAAATGGCACCAGGAGCCATTGGTTTGCTGCCACCAAACCCCAGGAGTAACACTGGCAGCATTTAAAAAAAAAGCACAGTTGTAAGAATATGTAATACTAGAACTGAAATGAAGAAGGATGAAGTGCATATTTGGTATCAAAGGGGAGATTTTACAGATAGTTGTTGAAATGTAAGGTAGATTTATCAAGTAGTAAGCGTGGAAGTTTTGATGTGTTGGGACTGAGAAAAGCAATAAATATTTTATTTATAGATTTCTTTTCATATTTTCTCCTTCGGTAGTATACTTAAATATTAGTTTAAATGTGATTCTAAATTCTCATTCTGCTAAGCTCCCTGCCTTTCAAATATACCTCAGGGTTCTGTCAATGCTTTACAGTTTTATTCAGAGCCAGACATGTGGGGGCCCTGTTGGTCACTATTTGGGCACTCATATATTCAGTTTCAGTAACTCTACCATTTTTAGAATATGTTCTCATCCTTGGGAATTTGGGAATTGACTGCTGAAGAGTCAATGAACTATGGGTAGTTGAGCAGTAGCGCAGTGAGTTAAGCGCAGGTGGCGCAAAGTGCAAGGACCAGCGTAAGGATCCTGGTTCAAGCCCCCGGCTCTCCACCTGCATGGGGGTCGTTTCACAGGCGACGAAGCAGGTCTGCAGGTGTCTGTCTTTCTCTCCCCCTCTCTGTCTTCCTCTCCTCTTTCCATTTCTCTCTGTCCTATCCAATGACTACAACAACAATAATAACTACAACAATAAAACAAGAAAGTCAACAAAAGGGAATAATTAAAAAGAAAAGTCAATGAGCTATGTGGAAGACTTGCAACTTCCTATAAGAAGTGTTGTAACCCAGCACTGTTCAGCTCCTTTCTGCTTTCTGGTGAACTCACTCTATTATCTGCCTCACCTTCTCAGAATCACTGTCTCCTCTTCTTCCTCTGATACACCTGGAACAGTCTCTTCCATAATAGTGTTCTCTTCCAAAAACAGAAAGTGTGGATGACTTCAAAGAACTTGTGTTTCTCTGATGTCAATATACTATAGTAAGAAAATGCAGAGGCTGCTACTTGCTAGATACAAATGATGAAAAATTATCATCTTAAAAACCTGTTGCCACACGAGTCTTCTCTCACTCATGCTAGACCATTCAAATATCATGCACAACAGGAAGAAATCATTTCAACTGTAAGGAACAGAAACTCTCCTATGCTGATTTAAACAAATATAGGCTTGTTTAAGAAATGTAACACTTGAGGTAGGTGGGTCTCTGCATTTTATTCAGTAACATAAATTTCTTGTGTTCTTATCTTTATTTCTACTGTTTTATGAAAATTTGACAATGCCAGACTTTGTGCCTATAGCTGAATAATTAAGTATCATTAGCATCTCATAAAAACTGCAGCAAAGGTGGGCGCGAGGAATAACATCATTGCAAGACTGGCCAGCTCCTCATGGGGCGCGAGCGCTTCCACACTATGATCATCATCTCTGGCATTATGCTATTCCACTGCAGAATTCTGTGCCCCAGTATGGTTCCGTAGCCCCATGTCCACTTGGTCAATTCCAAATTATATTCCTCCATGAGGATAATTTCTGGAACCATCCGTTCCACCCTGGTTCCATGGCTGCCAGTTCTTAGCAACATCGCCCCGCCAGATATTCATCGGGATGCGGCATCATCTAAGTTCATTTCCCACGTCTACGCTCGACCGTACCTGCCAATATACGCGGATATCTTCGCCCACCCTGTCCAATGCTTGACGTCTCGTCATCCAATCTGGTCTCCTACGCCTACACTGAACTTCTCTGTTCCAGACTCTTAGAAACAGAGTCGGCAGTCAGCTGAGGTAAAGAACAAACACCTCATCACAGACCCCTGCAAGCGTCAACCCGGCTTTGACCTAGCATGTTATGATTGGGCCCTCCTTAATTGCTATCGAACAGGCCATGGCCGGTGCGCCGCTATGTTCCATCGCTGGGGAGCCAGAGACGACCCGAACTGCCCCTGCGGCTACAGACAGACTATGACCCACATAGTCAACGACTGCCACCTCTCCAGATTCAAAGGAGGTCTCGAAACTTTACATCAGGCTCAACCTGATGCTGTTGACTGGCTATGGAAGAAGGGCAAACGCTAGAAGAAGAATTAGCCTGAATCGTGGGGCATCTTCTTGGGTTTTATATCATAATGGGACCTCAGAGTTTGAAATAAGAATGTAATTTTTGCTTGTATATTTTGGCTTTGGATAAGAAAGGAAGGCACTGAACCAGCAAAATAGCTCACTTGTATAGTGCGCTGCTATGCCAAGAGTGTAACCCAGGCTTGAGCTTGCCCTCCACTGCACAAGAGGAAAGCTTTGTGCTGTGGTGCATTTCTCTCCCTCCGCGCCTTTTCCCCTTCTCCTCCTCCCCCTCTCCCATTCCCACTCTGTCTCCCTCTCTGCCTCTATCTGAAAAAGTCATCCTGGAGCAGTGAAGACCTGGTGATGATAAACTGTAATAAAATAAAGCAAAGCTAATCCCTTTATATGTTAAAGTGAAACAAAGAAGGAAAACCCGGGTTTCTCTAGTACTTACTGTTTCCCAAAATGTAGGAAAACTAGACTCCTTTTATGTAAGTAGTTAATGCTTTCTTTTCAAGCTTTCCTCTAGCAAAAGAAGAGAAAATCCAATCCCTGTTATGTGTGATCTAGCCCTCTGGTATTTTTTAAAAACTCATTTTTTTTTTATTGGGAGGCTAGACCTATGCACACCATTGTTCATAGGAGCACAGTCTGTAATAGCTCAAACTTAGAAACTAGATAGATGGGAGTCGGGCTGTAGCACAGCGGGCTAAGCGCAGGTGGCGCAAAGCACAAGGACCTGCATAAGGATCTCGGTTGGAACCCCGGCTCCCCACCTGCAGGGGAGTCTCTTCACAGGCGGTGAAGCAGGTCTGCAGGTGTCTATCTTTCTCTCCTCCTCTCTGTCTTCCCCTCCTCTCTCCATTTCTCTCTGTCCTATCCAACAACAACAACAACAATAATAACTACAACAATAAAACAACAAGGGCAACAAAAGGGAATAAATAAATAAAATTAAAAAAAGAAACTAGATAGATAGATAGATGCCCAGATAGATGCCCGATGACAGATGAATGGCTACGCAAATCATGATATGTATACACAATGGAGTACTCTGCAGCTGTTAAAAATAACAAGATCACCTCTACCAAACTTGAAGGTCCTCTGGTATTCTTTTTATTTCATTTTATTTTTTATTTATAAAAAGGAAACACTGACAAAACCATAGGATAAGAGGGGTACAACTCCACACAAATACCACTACCAGAACTGCATATCCCATCCCCTCCCCTGATAGCTTTCCTATTCTTTATTCCTCTGGGAGTATGGACCCAATGACATTATGGGGTGTAGAAGATGGAAAGTCTGGCTTCTGTAATTGCTTCCTTGCTGAACGTGGGCGTTGACAGGTCGATCCATACTCCCAGCCTGTCCGTCCACCTTAAAACTTAATGGTGAAGAATTCACTACATCTAAACAGGTCTCTAACAATGTTGGCCCGCTCCAAAGATTAAGACATTCTCTCATGCTGAATCAAAACTTGCCCTTTCTAAATTCTTTATATAGGTCTGTTTTTTTTCCTCTAAGATAACAAAGTGACTCACAGTGGAAATTTGTTGCTTTTATAACCTGAAATGAGAGCCAATAATGAAATTCTAATGTTGCTATGTTGTACAAAATTGGATATGATAGTCAGGTATTATTGACTCCTGCAGACTCTCATGGAATTATTGCTTTTCTTGTATACATGCTGTAATACTTTTGTTGTAGCCTGGTGTTGCACTTGTTTTTTTCAGTATAAATCATTCAGAGCATGTGCTTTATACTTATTTTGTGCAAACCATTCTAACATGCCTCACAGCTTGCTCTACTGCTATCTTGAACTGAATTTACGTTTGCCCCATCATTAGGTTTTTTTCCATATGAAGGAAAGAGAAAGTGAGGAGAATCCCTGCTGGTCAAGTTATCTTCACCCTCTACTTGATTTGTAAGGAATAAATTTTTAATTTTTAGTGCAGATTTCACATTGCTTCCTGCTATGTTTTTTAAGATAACTTCTCTTGTCATTCTACTTGGGACATCTTTTTGGAATTCCAAGAAAATATATTTTTTTTCTCTGGTGTTAGATGAGCTGAGACTTACTGCATAAGTTTTCTGTCTTGCTGTATTGTGTTTAGTCTCATGAGCAAATATACTAGTCATCTCTCAAAGTTTCATTACTGTCTTCAGTGCAGATAATTTTCATGTGTAATTATGTATAGTATTCTTAAAATTTTTTTTATTATCTTTATTATTGGATAGAGACAGCCAGATAAGAGGATAATAGAGAGGGAGAGAGACAGAGAGACACCTGCAGCACTACTTCACCACTCACAAAGCTTTCCTCCTGCAGGTGGGGATCGAGGGCTTGAACCTGGGTCCTTGCACCCCCATGTATAATATTCTTCCCCCTACCTACTAGCTTCAAAAGTGTGACACATAAAATGCAGGAGGAAAATATTAAGTGACCGTTTTTGCAAAGTGATTCTGGATTGAATGTAAAATCTGGGATACAAAACTGTGTAGAATAAGAAAAATAGTACCATAATATTTCCAGTACTTTCATGTGCTATTTTACAGTAATAGTAGGAGGCAAAATGCAATGCTTTGGTTGTATCTGATATTGTCTATTCACATTACCTAAGATTTTTGCTTATATAGAAATTTTTGATAACAAAATGAAGTAGATGTGTTTTCATCTATTCTTCAAACAAAATACACTTAAAAACTCTAGAGATAGATGATTCTGCATATTTAAGCTTTTTTTGCTTTAATTGAATTTTTATTTTTTTAAATTAATTAATGTATTATTGGATAGAGACAGAGAGACACCTAAAGCTCCACTTCACCGCTTATGAAGCTTTCCCTCTGCAGTTGGGGGCAGGGGCTTGAACCCTGGTCCATGCACACTGTAATGTGTGTGCTTAACCAGGTGCACC
The DNA here is from genome assembly GCF_950295315.1 of Erinaceus europaeus. Taxonomy (NCBI): domain Eukaryota; kingdom Metazoa; phylum Chordata; class Mammalia; order Eulipotyphla; family Erinaceidae; genus Erinaceus; species Erinaceus europaeus. The sequence goes on along the minus strand of NC_080168.1, from coordinate 105,413,074 downwards.
ATCACCTGGCTGCAATTCTGCATATATTTAGAGTTGTGTTTACTCATCAAGGGAGGTGGGGAGGGAAAATAGAAATCAGAATACTACTTCTCTCAGGCATGTGCAGTGCTGGGGGATTGAATGTGGTGTCCCACACATGAAAATCCTGTAGTCTACCCACTGAATGACCTCGCCAATCATTGGGCATTGTATATAAAACAAAGATAGACTGAAAGTGTGAGGAAACATGGTAGACTGGCTAGGTAGTTCAGCACTCAAGAAAGGACACAGTGGAGATTGTTCCAAGTTTTATTTTTGCCTCATATAACCAAGACTTGGAACAAGAGAAGTTAGCAATGTGATTTTTTTTTTTGCCTCCAGGGTTATCACTTGTCCTAGGTGACGCACTTCACTATGAATCCATGGCTCCTGGCAGCCTTTCCCCCCACTTTAAAAAATATTATTCAATAGGACATAGAGAAATTGAGAAGAATGGGGGAGACAGAGAGAGAGAGAGAGAGAGAGAGACTTGCAGACCTGCTTCACCATTCCTGAAGCATCTCCCCTGCCGGTGGGGAGCAGGGTTTCAAACCTGGGTTTCTGAGCAGGTCCTTGCACATAGTAAGTACTATGTACATTTGACTGGGTGCACCACCAGGTCCCCAGCAATGTGAAATTAATGTGATTTTGGGCCATAAAAGTCCCATGAAAATTTGCCCTCTCTAACTGAAAGACTAAGAAAGGCACAATCTAGTGAGACAGAAGTTTTATAGACAGTAACTCTTCAACTCATCCAACACCAGAGAAAAAAACCTTGGTCTTCTCTCACTTCAGCAAAATACACTGTAAGACCATGTTCATGAAGCTGTGCTAGGGCACCAACTGCCCTTCCAAGTGGTGTCAGAGAAGGCTGCACAGCTTCATGGCACTTCACCTGACCTGGCAGTGAGATGAAAAGCAGCAGTGGAGTACAGCCCATTGCTGGGCCCCTTCCTATGATGTGAATGGGCGTCATATGGAGAACAGTAAGGAGGTGCTTTGATCTTTCCCAGATAAGCAGGCATCAATTCAGATCTAATGGGGACCCAGAATTCACACTTCTGGCTAACGTCAGTGAGGACTAGGTATCAGTGAAAGCCAGCTAGAGAACTGGACTTCTCTCCTCCCCTGAAAGTGCAGTCATGGTCCACTTAACCCCAACCATACATCCTGAGACATACACTATTAGACAGTTTCTGTTGTGTGAAAGTGAGTGTGATCACACTGTGTTATTGATACCACACATAGGTCATATATAGAAATCGCTACTATATATGTGGTCCACAACTAAGGACAAAACACCATTATATGGCAAATTCTGTTGGCTTCTTCTGGTGCAATGGTATTAGAGAAATCCAGAAAAACAGATGGTGTAACAAAAATTCAAAATCTTTTTATTATTCTTTAATATTTTATTTAGTCTATTTTAATGAGAATGAGATATAGAGAAACGTGTGAATGCATCTGGTCTTGGACATCTAGATTGCTTCCAATTTTTAGCAATTACTAATTGTGCTACTGTGAATACCTATGTATACTAGACATTATAGATCTCTTCTGATACGTGTTTTTATATCCTTTGGATAAAATTCCAGGAGAGAAATTGCTGGGTCATAAAGTAGGTCCATTTCTAATGTTCTGAGAAATTGCCAGACTGTTTTCCACAAGGTTTCGGCCAGTTTACACTCACCAGTAGTGAAAACGTGTCCCTTTCCCCCTACTCTGATATTTAATGTTATTGTCTTTTCTAATATATGATATATGACATTCTCACAGGTATAAAATGGTATCTCATTTTTGTTTTTATTTACATTTCTCTGATAATCAGTGACTTTAAGCATTTTCTTTTGTGCCTGTTGACTCTCTGTATCTCTTCTTCTGTAAGATTTATATTCATGTCCTTGCTCCATTTTCTGATGGTGTGTGTATTAAGTTTACTAACGTTTTTTTAATTTTTATTTTTTTGCCTCCAGGGTTACTACTGGGGCTCAGTGTCTGCACAATAATCCAGTGCTCCTGGAGGTCATTTTATTTTTCCATTTTGTTGCCCTTGTTGTTATTGTTGTTGTTGCTATTGTTATTACTGTTGTTGCTGGATAGGGCAGAGAGAAATTGAGAGAGGAGGGGAAGACAGGGGTGAAGCGCATGAAAGATAGACACCTGCAGACCTGCTTCACCGTTTGTGAAGCGACCCCCCTGCAGCTAGGGAACCAGGAGTATTTTCTCAAATATTTTCTCAAACTGATATCCTTATGCTGGTCCTTGTGCTTCGTACTATGTGTGCTTAACTGCTTTACTACCATCTGGCCCCAAATTTACTGTTTGGTTTTTTTTTAAATGAATTTTGGTTACTAGTCCTTTATCTGAAGGATGTTACATAAAGATCTTCTCCCACACTCTAGGGTGTCTTAAATAAGAATTATGGGGGGGTCGGGCGGTGGCGCAATGGGTTAAGCACATGTGGCGCAAAGCTCAGGGACCAGCGTAAGGATCCCGGTTGGAGCCCCGGCTCCCCACCTGCAGGGGAGTCGCTTCACAGGTGGTGAAGCAGGTCTGCAGGTGTCTTTCTCGCCCCCTCTCTGTCTTCCCCTCCTCTCTCCATTTCTCTCTGTCCTATCCAACAACGAACAACATCAACAATGGCAATAATAATAACCACACGAGGCTACAACAACAAGGGCAACAAAAAGGAGGAAAAATGGCCTCCAGGAGCGGTGGATTCATGGTGCAGGCACCGAGCCCAGCAATAACTCTGGAGGGAAAAAAAAAAAAGAATTATTATCCCAGATTCTATAACCAATGGAATCTCTTTCAGGAAAGAAGGGGGAATGAATACAGATGAAGTAAAGGTAGCAGTATTTGTTGTCATCAGTTCTTCCCTGTTTTAAATAAGAGCCAATAGAAATTGTCATTAAGTGATGAAACTATTGAAATTATATGAAGTTGTGAGTTAATATGAAACATTTCCCCCTTTATATCATGCATCAAAATTGTATATTTTATATACCTTATAAAAGATACACTACATGTTAATACAGTTTCTACATGTTACTCAGTATTGGCACATACAGACAACATTCTCAAAAATAATTAATGAACAAATATGCCAGGAATAGTTTGGAGGTAACATTTATTTCTTTTTAAAATTAAAAAAATTTTTTTTCCCTTTTATTGCCCTTGTTTTATTGTTGTTGTAGTGTTTGTTTGTTTGTTTGTTTGTTTTTGCCTCCAGAGTTATTGCTGGGGCTCAGTGCCTGCACCACGACTCTAGTGCTCCTGGAGACCATTTTTTCCCCTTTTGTTGCCCTTGTTGTTTTATCATTGTTGTGGTTATTATTATTATTATTGTTGTTGCTGTTGTTGGACAGGACAGAGAGAAATTGAGAGAGGAGGGTAAGACAGGGGGAGAGAATTACAGACACCTGCAGACCTGCTTCACCCCTGTGAAGGGACTCCCCTGCAGGTGGGGAGCCAGGGGCTCAAACCAGGTGGAGGTAACATTTCTAACTTATACTTCTAAAGGTAAATTTAACAGACTATTAAATTGTCCATATTTTCATTTGTCCACAAGAATATGAAAGGTTAAATACCAGTCGAAATACAGGTATGCCAAGAATGAGTTTTCCTCTTATCTAGTGTCCCTATAATTCTCTCCAAGTAAAGGAAATAAATATTCATTTATCTTTTAGAATTCTGACTCCCAGTGAACACAAACTATACTATTCAGAACCCACTCTAGGTTCTGGCTCTTCGTACTTTAGTGAGTAATAGAATTTCTTTTTGGAAAATTGGGTGACATTTGCTTGCTTTTTCTTTTTGGCATGTCAGGCATTTTACATGCTATCTGAAAGATTGCTTAACATCAGTCCTGCAACAAATGTACAAGCCATTCCACTACTTTTTCACCCCTCCTGTAGACCTAGAGATATGATCTCATTCAAGACCTCCTGGTGTTCTCTTAATGCCATTTCTTCCTCAGTGCCAAAACTTAAGCTCCTGTTTTCATCATCTCTCACTGAACTCTTGAAACAACTTCCATTTTCACCCACTTCTAATCTGTTCTCTGGGTTGTCAAGACCTTCACTGCCTCTTCATCATCTTCAACATAAATTAAACTTTTTACTCTTAATGACTATCGCTACTCTTAATGACTGTCACTGATTGATTGCTTTCTAGGAAGTTCATTCACATTAACTCAATACAATAAACATATGCTGTAAGTTCCATTACTATCATCTCTACTTTATGAATGGAAAAGAAGGGGGCCAGGCAGTGGTGCACATGGTTAAGGGCATGTGGTACTATGTACAAAGACTATCAGAACGACCCAGGTTCAAGCCCTCACTCCCCACTTGTAGTAGAGACTCTTCACGACTGATGAAGCAGGTCTGCAAGTGTTTATTTTTCTCTCTCCCTATAGACTCCTCCCTTCTCAATTTAACTCTGTCCTATCAAATACAAATAGGGAAAAAACAAAAAGGATAAAAATTGGCTGCCGGGAGCGGTGGGTTTGTAATGTCTGTCAGCACGGAGCCCCAGCAATAACCCTGGTGGCAATTAAAAGAAAAGAAAAAGAAGAAGGTGGAGGAAGAGGAGGAGGAGTGGAATAGATGGATTTAAATACTTGCTCAAAATCATATTGCTGGCAAACACTAAATCACATTTGAACTTAGAAATAGAGTTCCTAAAAGTAGATCTTTAACTGTTGTCGATTTTGCCTCTAAGAGCTTTATACACTTGATTTTATCGTTCTCATTTTCTGAATTTGGAGCATTTCCTCAAATTAACTTAATGAATAACCAAGTATCAACATACATAACAGATAAGTACATTAAGCTGGACCTATGTCTGTCTTCTGTGAAGGCAAAGTAAGGGCAGAAGTGGAAAGAGGGTGTAAATTCACAAAACCAGAGAAGCCATAAGTATAAGCCATCCTAGACATATTTATATGAATATAAATAATATGCTTTTAAATATTGTCTTTATTTCATTTTAATGAGAGATATACAGATGAGAATACAGAGAGAGAGAGAGAGAAGAAGGAGGAGGAGGAGGAGAGAGGGGGTGTTGCAGAATAAAGCTCAGGTTTGGCTCATAGTGGTGCTGGGGATTGAACCTAAGACATCAGAGTCTTAGGCATGAATGTCGTTTGCATAACCATTATGCTATCTCCCAGTCCATAATATTGAGTATCTTAAAGGTAAAACATTTGCATGAATGTACTGTGAGCTTTATTTTTTGATAACTAGAACTAAGTTCAGCATTTATCTAATATCTACAAACATAACATCTTTATGCATCAAGAAAGTGATTATAAAATTGACTTTTAAAATATTTTTTTATTTAAGAAAGGAGACATTAACAAAATCATAGGATGGGGGGTACAACTCCACACAATTCCTGCCACCCAATCTCTATATCCCGTCCCCTCCCCACTAGCTTTCCCATTCCCTATCCTTCTGGGAGCATGGACCCAGGGTCGTTGTGGGTTGCAGAAGGTGGGAGGTCTGGCTTCTGTAATTGCTTCCCCACTGAACATGGGCGTTGACTGGTCGGTCCATACTCCCAGTCTGCCTCTCTCTTTCCCTAGTAGGGTGGGTCTCTGGGGAAGCGGAGCTCCAGGATACATTGGTGGGGTCTTCAGTCCTGGGAAGCCTGGCCGGCATCCTCATGGCATCTGAACTTGGGGGCTGAAAAGAGAGTTAACATACAAAGCCAAACAAATTGTTGAAGAATCATGGACCCAAAGGATGGAATAGTGGAGATAAAGTGTTGGGGGGCACTCACTGCAAACTCTAGTGTAGTACTGCTTTCAGGAATATATTTGCCCTGGTTTATGGATATGTGTGGACATATGCTCTATCTCCTGGAACCTGGTCTATATCTAGGTTTGGGGACTTTGTTAGGAAGTGAACCACCTGGGATGCAGTTAGAGAATACTATGAAAGGTCTCACCTCATGCTGGGGTGGCACTCGTTGTGTTGATTAGGTTGCGATCAGTGGACGCAATATTATTTGATGAGAATTAGGAGAAGCATATGGGAAAGTGGGCCCTACCCTAGGGTCCCAGGGCTGGGGGAAGTTTAGGCTCTATAGTGGAAATGTGAGGTTCCTGCTGTGTTAGGGTTCAAGAAGAAAATGGATAGTTATTGTTAACATCACATTATTTGGTAATTGGGTTAACTTTGAAAAGTCCCTTTGTTAGACATACAATCAATTTTCCCACCTCTCATATTAATTAAATAGTTATTTATATGACTACAATTTAATAGGTCATAGCCATATAATCACATATAAAACAACAAGAAAAAGCTCAAATAAATGGCCTTACTGCACACCTCAGGGACTTAGAGGAAGAGGAACAAAGGAACCCTAAAGCAACCAGAAGGACGGAAATCACTAAAATTAGAGCAGAAATAAACAACATTGAAAATAAGAGAATCATACAGAAGATCAATGAAACCAAATGTTGGTTCTTTGAAAGATTAAACAAAATTGACAAACCCCTAGCCAGACTCACTAAACAAAAAATGGAGAAGATTCAAATTAATAGAACTGTAAAATTGACTTTTTTTTTTTTTTAGGATTTATTAAACATGAGAGTTTTACAGGAGAGAGAGAACAAGAGAATGAGAGACAAGTCTGAAGACTACATCAGTGCACATAGTGCTGGGGTTCAACTAGGAACTTTAGGCACGTAAGTCTGATACTACACTAGCTGAGCTTTCCCCCACACATTTTCTCCCCTCCCCTCTCCTCTCCTCTCCTCTCCTCTCCTCTCCTCTCCTCTCCTCTCCTCTCCTCTCCTCTCCTCTCCTCTCCTCTCCTCTCCTCTCCTCTCCTCTCCTCTCCTCCCCTCCCCTCCCCTCCCCTCTTCCCTCCCCTCCCCTCTCCCCTCCCCTCCCCTCCCATTGCCACTCCTCTCCTCTTCTTTCCTCTCCTCTCCACTCCTCCCCTCCCCTCCCCTCCCCTCTCTTCCCATCCCTTCCTAGTGACCATTTTTTCCATTTTTCTATTTGATAGAACAGAGAGAAATCAAAAGAGGAGGAGGAGACAGAGAGGGAAAGAGAAAGACACCTGCAGACCTGCTGCACTGCTTATGAAATGTCTCCCTGCAGGTGGGGATTGGGAGATTGAACCCAGGTCCTTGAACTTGGTATGTTTAACCTTGTTCACTAAACCAGATGCACCCCTTTCTTTTTTTCCTACTGCACCTAATTTGAACATTCTTTCCCCATTTTAAAAATATGAAATAAAAGTTTCATGAGAGCAAAATTATTCTCCCCAAGTTTAACTCAGAGCCTAGTATAGATATGAGGGTGAGAAATAGAGAAGAGAGTGATAGAGAGGAGAGACATCATAGCACTGCTCCACCTCTCATGAAGTGTGATGCTCTGATGTGGTGGCTGGGAATTCAAACTCACTATCTCTGTTCATTAGCCTTTATAGCATACACACACATACACACACACACACACACACACACACACATACACACACACACACACACCTTTCAGGAATGAATGTGATATTATCAAGCAATAACAAGAAAGCCAATGCAGCTAGAGCACCAGTGACAAAAGGAGATGAGTGGGAGATGGAATTGGAGAGAAAGGGGGACCTAGAGTACAGACGAATATGGTATGGGGAAGTTTGGATTTTGTGTAAATTAAAATGAAGTTATTGACAGTTCAAAAGAAATAGCCTAATGTGAATTTAAGCATTTTTTTCCTGCTTAATTAGATAATCACTGTGGAGGTAGGTGGAGACGGGGGTTTGGGAGGAGTCCTTGCGGTATTGGGGTATAAATGAAGAGGGGATTTAAACTTGTGAGGCCACATGCAGCCAACACCAGGGGACATTTTGGAAGCAGAAGTCCTACGTAAATCTGCATTGAATTCAAGAGAAAATTCAAGAGCATAGTTATTGGCATGAAGCAAGTGCCGATAAGTGGCGGTTGCTGTTATAGTCATCATTCCCCACCCACACTTCTGAGAGATGGAATTGCAGTGTTAACAGCCATGGCTCTGCAGCTTCCTGCTCTGCACTCTGTCCTTTTAGCCCTCACTACTTACTGTGCAGAAGCTGCTCTCTCCAAGTGACCTCAAGTTGTTGAATTCAGTGTAATTTTCTCATGTCTCATATCCCGTTGTCTGTCTGCAGCCTTTGACATACTCCCCCTAAAAACCGTGACAAACTGGGTGATAGACTCTTCAATTTTTCCTGCATATCTCCCGGGGCTCTTTTCTCTGTGGCTTCTCTTTCTCTTCCTGCCCTCTGAGTACAGAGGTGACTTGAGAATTTGATCTCTAGTCCCTTATTCTCATGAACCAAGTCTAGAAGACCAAATTGTCATCTTTGACCCTATTTCAAGGTTAGTTCTTCATTTCCAGTTGATACCTTTTTCTTCCAAAGTCATGACATGAAACCACATTAAAAGGGGTGGGGACACTTCATTTTTGTCCTTCAGCTCCCCACTGAAGATTATAAAAATACATATAATTGCAAATCTAGGAAGACACACAAAGCATAATTTATCAAGGATGGGATTCTCATAGAGAATTCAATTTCTATTGGAGAAATTGGGAGCAGTTTTGAATGGGGCCTAAAATATCTGTTCCCAATATTAATCTTACATGTGCTTTTTTTGCTAGCCTACACAGTATTCATTTTTTATATCCTGAATAATTCATGTACCACTGACCAGCACAATAAAGCATTTCATTTGAAGCATACATCTACATTTCTTAACTCAGCTCTCAATTCTAATCACTGCACTCAATTTCTATTTCTCAATAGGAAGAGGAATCCTACATAGAACTGAACAACAGATAATGAACTCCATTAAATAGGGCTGACTGAGTAGGACATACCTGAGAACATTTAAGCACTTATCATATTTTCTTTCCTGAGTTAGAAATTTTAAGAACTCTAAATAGGCAAAAGTTTACCCACAGATCTGGCAGCCTTTGAAGTGGAGGGTAGGCCGGTGGTATACTTGATTTTGTTCCCTCCTTTTCTCTTTTATGATTTTCCTTCATGTTCAGTAGCTGTCTGTAACAAAGAAAGGAAAACTATTTTATCCTACTTGATCCTGGCATACACTTCTTACCCCCCCCCCCTCTTTTGCCTTCAGGGTTATTGCTGGAGCTCAGTGCTGGCATTACAAATCCACTGCTCCTGGTGGCCATTTTCCCCCCATTTTATTGGATAGGACAGAGGAAAACAGGGAGAGAAAGGGGAGAGAAAAAGAGACACCTGCAGACCTGCTGCACAGCATATGCAGCAACCCCCTGCAGGTGGGGAGCCGGAGGCTGGAACCCAGATCCTAGCCCTTTAATACTGTGTGCACTTAACCAGATGCATCACAGCCAGCCTCCAGCATACACTTATTTTCCAAATCATACTTTTCATTCTTTCTCCCTCTCTTCATTTTTTTCTTTTTTTAAATGTATTTATAAAGTGGAAATACTGACAAGACCATAGGATAAGAGGGGTACAATTCCACAACATTCCCACCGCTCTTTTTTTTTTTTTTTATCCCTGTCATGTCTGGGTTGAGTTTTATGATAGAAAGAGATGGCGAGAAGGACAGACACAGTAGCTTCTCCCAGTGTAGTGGGAGCCAGGCTCATACCTTGGCTTTGATCTTGGCAAAGCAAGCCCCTTTTCAGATGAGCTGTCTTGGCTGCATTACACTTTTATTATTTTAAAAATATTTATTTTATTGGAAAGAGAGAAATTGAGAGGGAACAGGGAGATAGAGCAGGAGAGAGAAGGTCTGGGAGGTGGCGCACCTGGTTAAGCACACATATTACCATGCACAAGGATCAGAGTTCAAACCATCGCTCTCCACCTTTACCATGAGCAGTGAGGCAGGTCTTCAGGGATCTGTGTTGCTCCCTCTCTATCTCCCCATATCCTCTCAGTTTCTCTCTTTCCTATCAAATAAAATAAAAAGATAAAAAAGAAAGATGGCTGTCAGGAGCAGTGGATTTGTACTGCTAGCACCAAGCCCAAGTGGTACTAAACCCTGGTGGCAATAAAAAAAGAAAAAAAGAGAGAAAGAGAAAGAGAGGGAGAAAAAGGAAGAGAAAGAGAGAGAGAGAGAGAGAGAGAGAGAGAGAGACTGAGACTTGCAGCACTGCTTCACTGCTTGGGGCAGGTGGGGGCTGGAGGCTTGAACCTGAGTTCTTGAGCATGCCTGGTCCCCACTTTTATTAATTTTGCATAAGTTTGGGGAAAGGGAAAAGAAAACTGAATGAGTAGTTTTCTTTCTTTTTTTTAAAATTATATTTATAAAATGGAGATACTGACAAGACCATAGGATAAGAGGGGCACAATTCCACACAGTTCCCACTGCCAGAACTCTGTATATCCCCCCAAAAGCTTTCCTATTCTTTTTTAAAATATTTGTTAACATTTTATTTATTTATTTATTTATTTATTTATTTATTTTCCCTTTTGTTGCCGTTGTTGTTTAACATTGTTGTGGTTATTGATGTCGTCGTTGTTGGATAGACAGAGAGAAATGGAGAGAGGAGGGGAAGACAGAGGGGGGAAAGAAAGACAGACACCTGGAGACCTGCTTCACCGCTTGTGAAGCGACTCCCCTGCAGGTGGGGAGACAGGGCTCGAACCGGGATCCTTTAGGCTGGTCCTTCTGTTTTGCGCTAGGTGTGCTTAACCCGCTGCGCCACCGCCCGACTCCCAGCTTTCCTATTCTTTTCTGTTTTTTATTTATAAAAAGGAAACACTGACAAAAACCATAGGATAAGAGGGGTACAACTCCACATAATTCCCAACACCAGAACTCTGTATCCCATCCCCTCCCCTGGTAGCTTTCCTATTTTTTATCCCTCTGGAAGTATGGACCCAGGGTCATTGTGGGGATGCAGAAAGTGGAAGGACTGGCTTCTGAAATTGCTTCCCTGATGAACATGGGTGTTGACATGTCAATTCATACTCCCAGCCTATCTCTTTCTTTCCCTAGTGGGTTAGGGCTCTGGGGAAGCAGGGCTCCAGGACACATTGGTGGGGTCATCTGCCCAGGGAAGTCTGGTTGGCATCATGTTAGCATCCGGAACCTGGTGGCTGAAAAAAGAATTAACATATAAAGCCAAACTAATTGTTGACTAATCATGAACCTAAAAGCTGGAATAGTTCAGATGATGAGTTGGGGGGTCTCCATTTTGTAGATAGTTAGTAGGCATGCTTTATTTATATTCCAAAGGGCCCATGACTATACTAGTTTTTTTTTTCCTTAGCCTGGCATCTGATATGCAGGTAGACCCAAGTTATTGTCTGGGGAGATGATGTCATGGTTGGGAAAAGGACCAGAAAGCTGGATCAGGGAAGAGAGTAGCTCCCAAATATGGGAAAGGTATATAAATATTGTTGACTGTAAACCCCATCGATTTGATCTGGTGTGGGGCCCATATTCAGCTTAGGAGCCTATGTTATCTCTGCATCCCTGTAGATCTGAGCTCACATTCTGTGGTCATGAGTAAGAACATTCCACGCTGCCCCAATTTTAGAACCCATCTTCCTTAGGTGGAAGATAGAATATCCTTTTTTGCCTCCCTTCAGAGGATGGAATATTACCGTTGTTGATCCTAGTTAAGGGTAAGGTCCTATGGGGACCCACAAAGGGGTTCATTGTGTTGTTCCTGATAGAGATGACCGGTAACAAAGGAGAGAGGGATTTATTCATGGTCTAGGCCCATCATGTCTGTTTGGGAATCTCAGCACTCCCCAATTAGGGCTCCAGCTGATGGGTGGCCTGATAGTGACTAAAGAGTCATTAAAGTGTGCTAGTCTCTTGCCATTATTTAGCTTTTGAAGTCCTTGCTTTGAATAAGGTTAGCTTTGAAGTGACTGAGGGAAGTGTAATAGGAAGTAGATGAGGAAGATATATAAGTCTAAGTAGACACTATTTCATTAGGAACCTTATGGTGTTTTTTTAGGTCCTTTTACTTGCTTGCTGCATATATTGACTCACTGTAGACTATTTGCTTTCAGGTATATATATTTCCCTAATTCATGGATACATGTGTACATATGGCATATCTCATGGGACCTGGCCTACATCTAGGTTTTGGGACTTCATGGGGTGCAGAAGGTGGAAGGTCTGGCTTCTGTAATTGCTTCCCTGCTGAACATGAGTGTTGACAGGTCGATCCATACTCCCAGCCTGTCTCTCTTTCTCTAATGGCATAGGGATCTGGGGAGGTGGGGCTCCAGGACACATTGGTGGATTCATCTGCCCAATGAAGTCAGGTTGGCATCATGATGGCACATGATGGGCCTAGATCTCTAACAGATCCCTCTCGCCACTATTACTGGTCATGAGTAGCTTTCTTTTTTCTTTTATTTTTATATTTATTTTACCTCTTGTTGTCCTTGTTGTTTTTTTCATTGTTGCAGTTATTATTGTTGTTGTTATTGATGTCATTGTTGTTAGATAGGACAGAGAAATGGAGAGAGGAGTGGAAGACAGAGAGGGGGAGAGAAAGACACCTGCAGACCTGCTTCACCGCCTGTGAAGCGACTCCCCTGCAGGTGGGGAACTGGGGCTCCAACCAGGATCCTTATGCCGGTCCTTGGTCCTTGAGCTTTGCGCTGCATGCGCTTAACTCGCTGAGCTACCGCCCAACTCCCATGAGTAGCTTTCTTAGCTCCTGTATCTAGACCTTGCTTTTGCAGCAGCTAAAATAAGAAATTCTGCTAAGAGTGTTCTTGAGAGACTTCTAGGACATAAAAAATATGGAGCTGCACTAAATATCACACTATGCCATCATCTGGGGCCCTAGTTAGGGAATTCTTGGATTCCCACACAAATACGGGCCTGGACCTCTAATAAATCCCTCTCTTCACTATCACTGGTCACTTCCATCAGGAACAACATCATAAGCCCTGTTGAGGGCATTCCCAGGACCTTGCCTCACCATAAAGGAGCAGTGGTAAGGACTGCCCCAGTCTCCAAAGGGAGGCTGGGTCATCCTGCTCTGCGACTTGAGGAAGACTCCTTCTGAAATGAGTGCAGCTAGAGTGCTTGCAGCTATGGCCATGAACTGCGAGCTCAAATCAGCAGAGACTCAGAGGTTACATAGGGGTATGGATCGACCTGGTTTTGGAATTATCTGTCTGTACAGGCTCTAGACATGTGCCTTAGAAGAAATATTTCCCACAGCACTTGGAACAGTTTCTCACATATATTGACACTTAATAATGGTTGAATAATTAGCAAATAGGGAGGACTGGCTCTTTTACTTTAATTTTTGGAAACATCAAGGCTGTCAATGTTTACTGGTCCTGACTTGATTTGTTTTACAGTCAGTAACCTGAAAGTGATAGTGTTAAAAGAACAACACTGCTCTTTTTCCTTCTACCTCACCACCCTTTCTGATCAGATTTTCAAAATGCTCCATTGTGGAAATTCTAGCTTTCTAAGTTCTCTATATTAGATTGCTTCATGAGAACAAGAGACTCTTTAATGTTGCTTGTTCCTTTTTCTGCCCTTTTCCTATTACAAACCCCCAGCCCACACTTGAGAGCTTGTTTGGAGGTTCTAGCAGGGGAGCGCAGCTACTCGTATACCCTCGACCGAAGACCAGTCCGTCTCTATTCGGGGAAGGCCGTCCTCTTCGACCGAGCGCGCAGCTTCAGGAGGGACGCACATGGAGCGGTGAGGGAGAAAGGGGACACCCTCCTAGCCAGCCAGATCAGCCGAATCAACCCTGGCGATCAGTGGGGTGACAGATGTCGCAGCCAGATTGCCCTCACATCCCCCCAGCCCACTCTTATATGTCCAACCCTGATCTTGTTTGTAATAATCTTTTTGCTTCCGTATTTTGCAAAATATGAGTTATTTTTCATGTGAGTTAATTTGCAATTTATTTTACACCACACTATAGATCTCTTCATTGTTTTCTTCTAACTTGTTTTCTCTGAGCACTATCACCTACTGTGTCATTGAGTGAACATCCAGTCCATAATTGCTTTAACTGCTGCTGTCCTCATTGGGTCACATCTGTTAGATCTGTGCTATCCACTCCTCAGTGTTTGACACTCAGATGGCCCTTCAGTTCCCATTCCGAAAGTGACATTGTGGCAAACAACCTGGTGCTTGTCTCCTTATGAATATGTATAATTGTTTTGAAGGGTATTATGCCAAAGAATGGGATTAATAAGTCATCTGCAAAGTTGAATATATAATTTGACTAATGCAGTCACTTCCATTCCAGAATGGATTCCCAATTCCCAGCAAACACCCTAAGCCAGAGTTGGTAAGAAAAAAAAAAAAAAAAAAACAACAAAAAACAAACTGCAATCAAAATGACAGTCTCATAGCTTGTTTTTTGTTCCAGTCAGTAGTGGCGCTTCCCACATTGGTCAACATTTCTCTTGCCCTAGAGGTCTTCTGAGGATTTAACTTTTCTGTGACAGGTGTGTATTTGCCCGAGTTCCAAGTTGGATCACTGGTGAAACTCTCGCTTTCTCCTTGCTGGTTACTAATTCTCTCTCTAATTACCAGAAGTCACTGGTTGTCCTGTGTTCCAGTGTGCCAGCTAGCTTGGATTTTGATTTTTTTTTTTTTTGCTGGTTCAGTGGATATAAAGTGATAATTCATTACTGCTTTAATTTATGTTTAAATTAATGTGTCTTTATTAAGCTATCTCTTAATTATGTTTGATTTTTTTGTATTTCATCTTTAAAATGATCATATTCTTTATCTTTGTTTTGTTTGTTTTCCTTTCATTCTTGGCTGGAGGGAGGGAGGAGAGACACAGAAAGGAGTCATCACAGTGCTGCTTTACCCATTGTGAAGGTTCTCCTGTGCGTGATGCCCCTTTGAGGTGTTGTAAACTCAAACTGGGGTCCTCATGCAGAGTGAAGTGTGTGCTCCCTTGGGTGAACAGTGTCCTGCTGCATCTTTGCTCTTTTCTGGGATGCTGTCTTCTCCTTGTTGACACTAGCACTCATCAGGTTCAGCCTCTGCAAATTTCTTTTCCAAACCTGCTTGACATCTTGTGTTGAACAATATTCTTTAAATTTTATAAAATCAAATGTATTTGTTTTTGTCTTAAGTCATGCCTTTGGGGCAGAGAGATTTTTTAAAATTTATTTGTTTATAAAATAGAAACACTGACAAGACCATAGGATAAGAGGGGTACAAGTCCCACCCCCAGAGCTCCATATCCCATCCCCTGCCCTGATAGCTTTCCTATTCTTTAACCCTGTGGGGGTGTGGACCCAGGGTCATTATGGAGTGTAGAGGGTGGAAATTGCTTCCCCGCTGAACATGGACATTGGCAGGTCAATCCATACTCCCAGCCTGTCTCTCTCTTTCCCTAGTGGGACAGAGCTCTGAGTATGCAGAACTCCAGGACGCATCGGTGGGGTCATGTGTCCAGGGAAGTCTGTTTGGTATCATGTTAGCATCTGGAACCTGGTGGCTGAAAAAGAGTTAACATATAAAGTCGAACAAATTATTGACTAATCAGGAACCTAAAGGCTGGATTATTGTAGATGAAGATTTGAGAATCTCTGTTTTGTAAATAGCTAGTAGGTCTATTTTAAGTATATTCTAAAGGGCCCGTGACTTTATTAATTTTTGCCTGAGCCTGACATCTGATATGCAGGTGGATCCAAGTTATTGTCTGGGGAGATGATGTCATGGCTGGAAAAAGGGCTAGAAAGCTGGATCAGGGAAGAGAGCAGCTCCAAAATATAAGAAATATGTATAAATATTCTTGACCGTAAACCCCATCGATTTGATCTGGGGCCCATATTCAGCATAGGAGCCTATGTGACCTCTATATCCCTGTAGGTCTGCACTTGTATGTTGTGGTCATGGGTAGGAACGTTCTGAGTTGCACCAACTTCAGGACCCATCTTCCTCAGGTGGTAGATAGAGTACGTTATTCAATCCCCTTTCAGAGGATAGAGAGATTTATCGTTATGTTTTATAACTAATAAAATATATGGAGAACCTATTTTTGGATAGTTTTATGTCCAACAACAAACACTTTTGGTAGAGTTGAATATGTGTCTCTTCTATTAATTTCAGACTTTTTCATTATTATAAATACTTTGGAAGATTGCTGGAGATCCAGCTAGAGAATGAGACTTGTTTGTGGAATGTATACTAAGAACTTTCTTGCTTATGTGGAGAAGGTCTCTTGAAGAATTAATCTAATTCTCAGATATCGCTAGTTATTTTGCTCAGAGTTGTCTAGACCTGCCCAGGGGCTGAATAATTTAAATATCATTGTGTCCCTCATGCAGTTTGCACTGCATGGCTTTCTAATAAAAAAAAAAGCTGATAAGAAAAAACTGTGGAAATTACCCACAGTGGTTTATTTGGTGTCACTTACTTTTTGACCAAATTGTTTTGCTCTGAATGGGCGTACACCACCCCCAAAATTTATATGTTAAAGCCATAGCTCTTGATATAATGGTATTAATAAGTGGGGCTTGGGGACCACGTGGTGGCGCACCTGGTTGGATGCACATGCTAAAATGCACAAGGCTCTGGGTTTGAGCCCCCAGTCCCTACCTGCAGAGGGGAAGCTTCATGAGCGATGAAGCAGGTCTGCAGGTGTCACTCTGTCTCTGTCCTTCTCTATCTCCCCCTAGCTTCTCAATTTCTGACTGTGTATATCCAATAAATAAATAAGGATAATAAAACATAAAAAAGAAGTGGGCTTGGTCAGTTACACTGGGCTACAAGAGTGGAACCCTCATGAATGACATCAGTGCCCTTATAAATAAAACCCTGAAGGGTGTTTGTGTCTTTTCTGCTGTGTAAAGATATCATGAGAAAATGGCTGACTGCAACCAAGAAGACAGTCTTTACCAGAACCTGACCATGATGACTTCCAGTTTGTAGCATTCTATTATAATTTCAGACTGACCAAAATACCAGTAAGTAGCCAGAAAAAAATATCTCCCAAAGAAACTATGTGTTTCAGTGTGAAGAAGTTCAAATTTCTTTTTTTTATCTTTTAAAAATATATTTATTTATTTATTATTGTATAGAGACAGAGGAAAATTGAGAGGGGAGGGGAGATAGAGAGGGAGAAAGACAGAGAGACACCTGCAGCCCTGCTTCATCACTCATGAAGCTTTCCCCCCACAGATGGGGACCAGGGGGTTGAACTTGGATCCTCTCTGTTGTGAGCACTTAACCAGGTGCACCACTACCTGGCTCCACAAGTTTCAGTAAATGGTATGATTAGGTTTTATTTTTGTAGATGGAATCATGCTCCTCAATAATTCATGTCCACCTGGGACATCGGTGACTTTATTTGAATATAGCACCTTATAGATGCCAATATTTAAGCACTGAGGTTAAATCATCACTATCCTGGATTTAGAGTGGGTCTTGAGAAGAGAAGAGGACATAGAGAAGAATATCCTGTAAACATAGAGGTAGAGACTGAGGTTATGCTGCCACAAGCTAGGGAGTGCTAGAAGTCATGGGGAGCTGGGAGAGAAAGGAAATACTCCTTCCTACAACTTTGGAAGCAACATGACTCTACTAAAAAGTTAATTTTAGTTACCTGGCCTTTAGGACTGTGAGGACTGTGAGGGAATAAACACTGAGGTAAGATACAAAGCTTGTGATGATTGGTAACATTAGTTGGGAATCCAGTCCAGATAGATTGATGATATGACAACTCCAGTTTGCAAATACCCTGTGGTTACTGCTACTTTTAGAACTAAGAATAGGATGAGGACTTTCTAAGAATTTCTGAGGAGCTCACTTACTAAGAAAACTGTTCTTAGAGAAATTACTGCCAGTCAGAAAGTTGCCTGTTGCAGTGAAAAATACCTGACACTCCGGGTCAAACCAAGTCATGGTCTAGTTGCTCGACCTATAAATCTGAGACTTCACCACGTCATTCACATTCCACACCATGTACCAGCACTCCATACAGCACATAAAACTTAAATAAATCTTCTCTCTTCCAACGTATTTCCCCTTCCCTTCCTCTCAGGCTCATTTAAATGGTAGTAGGAGTGGAAAGAAGACTTCATGGGAGTGTGTGGCTGATCTGCCCTCTTGATAAACATCTTTGCAGCTCTTTAAGTCACAACTTTGGGTACAGGGAACTCCTAGAGCACTGAGTTGAGTCTTACTGGTTTTCTTCCCAGAGTCTCAACAAGACATGCACCATCTTCTGTAACATCCTCTCTGGTATGCAGATTCTCCCACTCTGAAAACTGTAAAGGATGACTCAGGATTCTAAGCCCCATCACAGTACAGCATATTTTAATAAGAGTTTCTTCTTGGCTTATACTCTCAAGGGCATTTCTAACTCTTTGGCATAGATGCAGACACCAGAAAAAGATTGCTATTACTGAAAAAAGTAATAAGCTAAGAAGTAGAAGCCACGGCATTCTGGGAAGGAAAGCAGACATGCCATAATTCTAGCTACACCTAGAAGGAAAGAAGAAAATTGGAGTGCTCATGGCCCAGGAGAGGAAGTTCTTTCTTAGTAAAGGAGACTTGGGTGTGAAAAAGACAGTTTCATTAGCAGAAGAAAGATTTGAGAATATCTGAGTGGCACAGAGTTGGCTTGGCTCCATTTCCAGGAAGCGGTCATGTAAATCTTGGAATAATGAGTGAAGTCTAGAGCTACTTCAGCTTGCACATTCAGAGTCACAGTTCATCTGTGGAGATGGAATTGTGTTCAGCCCTGGGCCTGCTCACTTGCAGGCCCTTTAGAGAGTCCCGGGAGGACTTGAACAGTGTTCTGAAAGGCAGCATGGGTGCTCAGGGACACTCCACCACACCTTGTTATGGCATTGGAGGTTCAGGAATAACATTTGCCCAGTAACTATGTAGGAATCTGTTTTTCAGAGACAATGAACTGTTGATGCTACGTTTATTTCAGCTTATTGGAAAGCTCACTATTGACTGAGATTGCCAAATTCTGCAGTCTGACATTTAAAGCCCTTCACAATTGTCCTTTCTCTCATTTAAGTCACAGCACAGACTACTATTTATGTGTCTTCAGTTAAAGTCATCTACTCACCACCCCAAATGTAGTCTTCAGTCAACTGATGTTAAGCCTTTGCCCAAATCAGTCCCTTTATTTATAATGCTTTTTCCTACTTATGCCTGTTGAAACCCCATAAATTCTTTTTTAGGTGATATTTTATTATTTATTTATTTTTTAATTCCTTTTTTTGCCTCCAGGGTTATTGCTGGGGCTCAGTGCCTGCACCATGAATCCACTGCTCCTGGGGGCCATTTCTCCCCCTTTTGTTGCCCTTGTTGTTGTAGCCTTGTTGTCGTTATTATGGTTATTGTTGATGTCCTTCATTGTTGGATAGGACAGAGAGAAATGGAGAGAGGAGGGGAAGACAGAGAGGGGGTGAGAAAAACAAACAGACACCTGCAGACCTGCTTCACTGCCTGTGGAGCAACTCCCCTGCAGGTGGGGAGCTGGGGGCTCAAACTGGGATCCTTATGCCCGTCCTTGCACTTTGCGCCACCTGCACTTAACCTGCTGCGCTACCGCCAACCCCAATTCTTTTTATATTTATAAAAAGGAAACACTGACAAAATCATAGGATAAGAGGGGTACAACTCCACACAATTCAGAACTCCGTATCCCATCCCCTCCCCTGAAAGCTTTCCTCTTCTTTATCCCTCTGGGAGTATGGACCCAAGGTCATTATGGAGTGCAGAATGTGGAAGGTCTGGCTTCTGTAATTGCTTCCCCACTGAATGTGGGCCTTGGCAGGTCAATCCATACTCCCAGCCTGTCTCTCTCTTTCCCTAGTGGGGCTGGGCTCTGGGGCAGCGGGATTCCAGCACACATTGGTGGGGTTGTCTATCTGGGGAATTCTGGTTGGCATCATGGTAACATTTGGAACCTGGTGGCTGCAAGGAGAGTTAAAGCCAAACAAGTTGTTGACTAATCATGAACCTAAAGGCTGGAATAGTTCAGATGAAGATTTGGGGTGGGGGGGGTGTCTCTGTTTTATAGATAGTTGGCAGGCATATTTTAGTTATTTTAGTTATATTCCAAAGGGCTTCTCACATTGTCGAAACTCCTCCCAAGGTTCTCCCAGTAGACAACAATGCTCCTATTTACAAGCTTGCACAATATTTTTTGTGCTATTTTAATTGATTATTTTATTTAAACAACTCATTGCCGGCAAATACTTCAGACATAGGTAGTGCAAGTGGAAAACTGAGTATTTTTAATTTGAATTTAATTGATTAATTTGTTATTTGTTTCACCACTCCCATCTCCAAAGGTGTGTGTCTCCATCCCCATCCCCATAGATAACCACTATAGTTCTCTCACAGACTTGAAGATTGGTTAACATTCTTTTTTACATTTGTATATTCAATTGTTTATGTTCTGCATATGAGTGAAACCATTCTGTAGCTGCCCTTCACCTCCTTACTTGCTTCACTGAGCATCATCTTCTCCAATTCCATCCACTTTATCCCTAAGAACACAATCATATTTTTATTGCTGTATAATATTCTGTTGAATATGTGTCCCATAACTTTTTTATCCAGTCATCCTGTCAAAGGACATTTGGGTTGTTTTCAGGTTTTTGCTATTGCTAATAAAGCCGCTATAAACATGGGGGTGCATATATCCCTTTGAATCATTGTTATTACATCGGGTTTATGCCTAGTAGTGGAATCACTGGGTCATATGGCATTTCCATTTGTATTTGTTTAAGGATTCTCCATACTGTTCTCCACAGTGGTTGTATGTCAGGAGCCTTGTACCAGTTTGCATTCCCACCAGCAATGTAGTGGAGTCCTCTCTCTCCACATCCTCTCCAACACTTCTCTTCATTTATTTTATTAATGGAGCCCATTCTCACAGGTGTGAAGTTGAATTGCAGTGTGGTTTTTTTTGGGGGGGATGCATTGGATCGACCGGAATGCATTGGATCGACCTTCTCGTGGTGCATCCCGTGAGTACCCATTCATTGGGGAAACTGACGATCCTTCCTAGCCGACTGAATCCACATGGATCCCAGTCACTTTCAAAGCCAGCAACAAGCAGCTCCTGACAGCTTTCAACCTGACGCTGTTGACTGGCTAAGGAAGAAGGGCAAACGCTAGAAGAAGAAGAAAGTGTGGTTTTGATGTGCATTTCACTGATAATAAGTGAATTACAGCATTTCTGCAATGTCTGTGGGCCTCTTCTTTATAGAATCATCTATTTATGTCTTCTACCCATTTGTTTTTCCTCCAGTGTTATTGCTGGGGCTTGGTGCCTGTACTACAAATCTATTGCTCCTGGAGGCCCCCACTTTTTATTTCCATTTTGTTGCCCTTGCTGTTGTTGTTGTTGGATAGGACAGAGAGAAATCTAGAGAGTAGGGAAGACAAAGAGGTGGAGAGAAAGACACCTTTTGACCTGCTTCACCACCTGTGAAGCAACCCCCCCAGTGGGGAGTCAGGGACTTGAACCAGCATGCTTGCACTGGTACTTGCACTTCATGCCATGTGTACTTAGCCCAGTGTGCCACCACCTGGATCCGTTCTGACTACTTTTTTAATTGGGTTGTTCTTTTTCTTTTTGTTGAGCTGTATAAGCTCTTTATAGATGTTTGATATTAACTGCTTGTCTGAAGTGTAGTGTGCAAATATCTTTTCCCATTTGCTGGGTTTCCTGTTTGTCCTCATGGAATTTTCTTTTGATGTGTAAAGGCTTTTCAATTTGATTTAGTCCCATTTATTCATTTTTGTTTTAGTTTCCCTTGCCCATGGGGTGGAGTCTTTAAACACATCTTTAATGTTAAAGTCCTGAAATGTTTCACCAATGTGTTCTTCTAAGTATTTTATAGTTTCAGGTCTAATATCCTAACCTTTGGTTCACTTCTTATTTTTTTACTATATTTATTGGATAGAGGCTGCCAGAAATTGAGAGGTTAGGGGGAGATAGAAAGGGAGAGAGAAAGAAAGTCACCTGCAACACTGCTTCACCACTCCCAAAGCTTTCCCTCTGCAGGTGGGGACCAGGGGCTTGCACCCAGGTCCTTATGCATTGTAACGTGTGTGCTCAACTAGGTGCGCCACCACCTAGGCCCTCTTTGGTCCATTTTGAATTAATTTTGGTGCATGGTGTTAGGTGGTGCCCTCCTTTCATTTTTCTGCATGTGGTTGTTCACTTCACCCAACACCATTTGTTAAAGAGACTATTCCCAAAGTAGAAATGGAAAATAACCCTGTAACACATTTGGCTTAGTAAAGACATAGCTCCATACCCAAATGGTTTAAGCAAATGTATTAAGCAGTTGTCACATGTGTTAAATGAGCAGCCTCTCACAGCAGCTCTTTGGGATAAGTCCTGACATAGAGATACTTTCTCTCATGACTTTTGAAT
The DNA here is from genome assembly GCF_950295315.1 of Erinaceus europaeus. Taxonomy (NCBI): domain Eukaryota; kingdom Metazoa; phylum Chordata; class Mammalia; order Eulipotyphla; family Erinaceidae; genus Erinaceus; species Erinaceus europaeus. Next base: position 105,390,677 of record NC_080168.1, on the reverse strand, counting down.
GTCTGACATTGTTTATCTGCAAAACAAGAATGCCCTGCCACCCCCCACCATAAGCCAGAGCTGAGCATTGCTCTGGTTCTCTCTCTCTCTCCCTGTATATTTCTCTCTGTATCTCTTTTTTGATCTGCCTTAGGTCAAGGTTTCTATTCAGCTAAATGGTTCACCTTTTATGAGTAGATTATAAAACCACAGGCTAGAACTTTGATATCTTCATTTGGTTTTATAGCTCTGTATAGATCTTAATAAGTAGTAGAGTCAATAGACCTTCCTGCACAAAGAGTATTTGAAAATCATGAAGATTGTCAGTTCACTCTGTGTATAGCAATTCAGTCATATCTTAGAAGGCTTAACTATGGGAAATTGCTTAAAGATAATAGCAGCAAGTTACTGTTATTTCTTTTACCAATTTTAAGAAACATACAAAATAATCTAGAAATAAAACCAAAAATAAGGGAAAAATTAAACTCACCTGTTTGCTGAAAGAATAACAAAAACCAAAGGCATTATTTAGGAAAAGCAAAAACATGATGTTTGAAGGTATACACATTTTGACAATTGTTTCCAGGTGTGTCACATTTGAGATTGAAAGCTATTTCTGGATGTTAACACACAAGGGTTGTTTTATGTTTTGGCAATGCTTGGATATGCACACACTCCCGGGAATATGCTAGTTCTTATGCTAGTCGTTCATGAGAACTCTCAGATACTTTGGAATGTGTCTTTGGTGCTATTTCTCCCTAGGGGGTACCCCAGGGTTCCTCTGGGAAATGCCAAAATTTTAATATATGTCCTGAAACTCAAATAACTTCAGCTTCTGTCTTGATTTCCACATCTGTCCTCTGCTTCACTGCATTGTATAGTGATGTAATATTTTCGTAGGCTCTTCACATCTCCTTGTTCAACACATCCTCTCCATGAAACCCCACTTTCACTAGTGCTTGTAGTACTCTTGGGGTTATTAAAAAAAAGTTGGATCCCATGAGTTTCATAGCTCCTGTATATCCAACTTTATGAAGCTAACTTCCATTGCATATTAGGTTTGTAGAATTAGACAAGACACAGTCATCATCTCCAGTAGGCCTTCAACTCTAGCTTCTGCGTTATGAGGTGCTCCTTGGTGGCTGTTTATATTGTCTCTTTAGAATGATTAGCAAGAAGAATCTTCCTGTTGCTTCTCACATTGCGTCACCCTGGTGTCTGTTGGTTGGCTTTATTCTACTGGGAAACATGGTCTCAGCCTGGAGTTCTTCCTACCACGGGTGAAAGTATTTATATAATGTGTACTATTTATAAAGTAGTCACTTGATCCTTGTGGAAATACAATAAAGAAAATACTGTCAATTTCCTCCAATTTATACATGAAAAAAATGGATTGACAAAGAAGTAAATTATTTAGTCCAATGTACGATATCCTTTGGTGCTGGAAACGTGATTTAAACCAGATATCCTGGCACTAGTAAACGTGGTCTTGAGTCATCACTGTCCTGTATTTGATGTGATTGATGCAGCTTGTGCAATTATGTAGGCCAGAAATATTTGAGGCTCAGATTCAGTGGTGATGCTGACTTTACCTTGATAAAGTTTGCACCTTGCAGTACAAAATGTAAGCCAGGATGCTAGGTAGACTAAAGGAGAGGAGTTCTGAGTTTCTCATAATCTCTATTAATCTATACCAAATAAATATGCAATCCAAGGAAAAAGAATGTGCTTGCTATGAAATGTATCTTCAAAACCCAAAAGACTGCTACCCCAGGCCATTCTTTATAGAAATTCCAGAACCCCCTCTGTTGCTTTATAACAGTTTCAAAGGTTACAGATGGTCTCATTGCTCTAAAAATAAATATATTGCAGATCTTTGAAACTTGAAACTTGGTGATCTCTTGGTGCACTCTTGATTAATGGATTCATGAAAGTCACATAAAAATCAGCTTCTAAAGGGTTCATTACTTTGATTAATATTGAGTCTAGGCACTTAGCTATTTCTTCATTTGTAAGACAAAATTTTAAACTTTTGAAGAAAACTTCCAATAACTTTTTGTGTCAGTTCCTTCATGAAAAGTTCAAAGCCAAAACAGGTAGCAGCATTAAACTACAGTAATGAAAAATATCCACATAATTAATCACTCCTTCAGCAAAAACACTGGCATTTATCCAAGAAAAGGGAAACTTTCCATAGAAGAATTTGATATCACACTTATGTTTACCTCAATTAATAACCTCTTTGGGAAACCCAAAGCAAAAAAAAAAAAAGCTTATTAGCAGACTTCTCTGATATTCTTTACCAGCTCTAAGTGACAGGCTGAATCCTCCAGGTATGGATATTGAATTTCCACAGTGGACTTTCTGGGTTCTGAGATTATTTGCTTTCAAATATCCACATTTTTCTACTCATGCATTATTTATGGCATCACATTTCACACAACTCTCAGGGACCTAGGAAGCCTCCAACTTATTCTCTGATTCTACACAATGTCAGATATTAAAACTAGCAATCTGCTACATCGTTCCAAATTAAAGTCCTACTTTTATGTAATTTGCACTTGGAGATATAGAGTAAAAGTTTCATAGTTTCAGTCATGTAGGAAAGAGTATGCATGTGTGTATGACCAACTATACACACACACACCCCTTGATATATATATATATATATATATATATATATATATATATATATATATGCAGAACCAACTTTCTTTATGTTTCAGTGTTGGTGCTGCAGTCTGTGAACTGAACAAGGTTAGCTTGAACTGAACAGGATATTTGTCCTTATTATTTTCATTGATGGTTATTTTCATTTTCTGTAAATTATTACTAGTAATTCCTCTGGGAGGAATAAATAAGTATGATTAAAATTTATCACTTTCCTTTAACAGTGAACATCTTGTGTCTTTTTCTTATTTATTTTTCTATTTTATTAGTGATTTAATAATGATTGACAAAATTGTGGGATAAGAGGGTATAATTTCATACAATTCCCACACCAGGGTTCTATATCCTGTCCCTTCCATTGGAAGCTTCCTTTATTCTTTATATATCTGGGAGTATGGATTAAAGATCTTTATGGAGAGCAGAAGGTAGGAGGTCTGTCTGGCTTCTGTAATTGTTTCTCTGCTGGTCATGGATGTTAACATTCATAAGAGGAGTAGCAGACATTAATAAACCACTTTTAAAGTTGGACATGGAAATGTTCACGAACCGTCTCTACTAAGATGGGTGATCCATGTTAACCAGACGACCATGACTGTGTACACACGTGAGAGGGCACCTCTTTTGTGGAGTCAGAGATTTGGACATGTGTTATTTGACTGCTATTGGGATGACCTTTTCATGCAGAAAGAGAAAGAGAGAGACAGGAGAGAAACCACAGGACTACCAGAACTTCCTTTGGTGCTGTACCTATGTAGAACTGGAGCTCAGACCCAGATGAAGCACATGGGGAGGCCTGGTCCTACCTGGTGAGGTCTCTCTGAAATCCCGGGAGCCATTTTCTTAATGGTGGAAAACTTTCCTGATATGTTAAGCTGCCATAAAGCTTTGTAGAATTCTTGTATAATCAGGGAAGAGGCTTTTTAATTCTTATGTGTTCGTGGAGAATTTAAAAGAACTTTGTGTATGCTGTAGACTTTTGAGATTGAGTTTTTACCTTCAGAGGACAAAAGAAATTCAAAGTAAGTTATATTTTACTTCCAAACTTAAAAATCAAAAGCTTCCTAAAACAGAACACAACAATCTTTTTTTTTTAGTTTTTATTTTATTTTATTATTTATTTATTTATTCCCTTTTGTTGCCCTTGTTGTTTTATTGTTGTAGTTATTATTGTTGTTGTCGTTGTTGGATAGGACAGAGAGAAATGGAGAGAGGAGGGGAAGACAGAGAGGAGGAGAGAAAGATAGACACCTGGAGACCTGCTTCACCGCCTGTGAAGCGACTCCCCTGCAGGTGGGGAGCCGGGGTTCAAACCGGGATCCTTATGCCGGTCCTTGTGCTTTGCGCCACCTGCGCTTAACCCGCTGCGCTACAGCCCGACTCCCCACAACAATCTTTAGTTAATATACACAATGAGAAGGGATTGGTTTATTTGAGAGTTGCCAATTGTACAGTATCTTCTTGTTTACTGGCCAATTTATGCAATTGAGTTGTAATACTTATTCAATTTTCAAAACATACACACAATCTTTTTTTGGCTTTTCATGTAGAAAGTCTTATTTTATTAAAAAAGATGTGCTTTTTCACATGTAATTGACTATTCATAGGTAAGTGTAGGATAGCTTTAATCACACATTGTTCATAGCATTACTCTGAGGGTGTCTGCACATACATATAACTGTTTATACATGTATGTGAGTACATACATGTATTTATATATTTGAAAATATGTGTACACATATATCTGTGTACATACATATATATGGTTTTAAAATGTTTTTAATCTTTTAAAATTATTAGTGATTTAATGATGATTAAGGAGATTATAGGATAACAGGGGTACAATTCCATATCATTCCTACCACCAGAGTTCTTTCTGTATTCTATTCCCTTCATTGGAAGATTCTCTATTCTTTACTCCTCTGGGTGTATGGGCCAAAATTCTTTGTAGGGTACAGAAGGTGGAAGATCTGGTTTTTGTATTTGCTTCTCCACTGAACATAGACATTGGCAGGTCGATTCATACCCCCAGCATATCTCTCTCTTTCCCTGGTAGCGCAGGGCTCTGGGGAGGTGAGGTTCGGGATGCATTAGTGAAGTGATCTGCCCAGGGAAATCAGGATGGCATCATGGCAGCATCTACAACTTGGTGGTTATCATTAAAATAGATGAGTCTCTTGCCCTTATCCAGCTTTTGTAGTCTTTACTTTATTATTAAAATAAAGTTATTGCTGAGGCTTGGTGCCTGCACGAATCCACTGCTTCCAAAAGCCATCTTGTCCATCCTCCCCCCTCCCCTTCCTTTACTTGATAGGACAGAGAGAACTTGAAAGGGGAGGGGGAGACTGAGAGGACAAGAGACCGATATAGAGACACTTGTGGTACTTGATTCACCACTTGTGAAGCTTCCCCCTCCCCCCCATAAATGAAGAACAAATGCCTGAACTCAAATCCTTGAATATAATAACCTATGCTTAACTAGGCATTCAACTGCCTGGCCCCCATATACATTTGCTGTTGTGTGTATATACATTTGTGAGTATAATTCCCAGTACATCATGTTAGCTTCAGTTATTTTCGTTATTAACATTACAATTTTAAAAATATTCTCTTTGGGAGTCGGGTGGTGGTGCAGCGGGTTAAGCACATGTAGTGCAAAGCGCAGGGAAAGGCGTAAGGATCCCAGTTCGAGCCCCTGGCTCCCCACCTGCAGGGGAGTCGCTTCACAGGCAGTGAAGCAGGTCTGCAGGTGTCTGTCTTTCTCTTCCTCTTGGTCTTCCCCCTCCTCTCTCCATTTCTCTCTGTCCTATCCAACAATGACGACATCAATAACAACAACAATAACTACAACAACAATAAAAAGATAACAAGGGCAACAAAAGGGAAAAATAAATAAATAAAAAAATATATTCTCTTTATCATAGATGACAAAGGAAACTGTAGTGAGTTTATATTACAATTTTTCAATATTGCAAAACTGAATTTTGATGTCTACAGTGGATTCTGTGACTAGAATATACCTCCGGAGAGAATAAAATGTAATTGAAGCCATAATAAATCATTCATCAAGACTCTGTCAGAACCCCAGGAACACTCTTCAATTTATTTATTTATTTATTTTGCTTGTATTTTTTTAAATTTTTACTTGTTATTAATAGTAGGTTACAAACTTGTAAGATTACAGTGTGTAGTTCCACACCACACCTACTACCACAGTTATGCATCATCACCCTCCCACACCCAAAGATAACAACCATAGTTGACATGAGTCTTAGAAACATTTTGCTTGCTTCTTCTTTTCTTTCTTTCTTTTTTTTTTTTTTTCAATTTTATGTATATCAGTTCTCTCGATTCCACATATATGTGTGAAACCATCTGGTAGTTGTCTTTCATCTCTTTATTAATTTTACTAAGCAGGATCATTTCTAGTTCCATCCATTTCATCCCAAAGGACACAGCATCATCTTTTTGATTGTAGGGTAATATTCCATGGAGTATATATCCCATAACTTCTTTAGCCAGACATCTGATGATGGACATTTAGGCTGCTTCCGTTCTTTGGCTATTGTGAATAATGCAGCTATGAACATAGGGGTGCATATATCCCTTCTAATTAGTGTTTGATCATCCTTTGGATACATTCCTAAGAGTGGTATTGTGGATCATAAGGTGATTCCATTTTTATTTACTTACGAACTGTCCATACAGCCTTCCAAATGGCTCTACACAAGTTTGCACAAAATAACAATCTTTAATGTCCACAATTTCATTGGCATGTGCATTACCAGTTACTTTAGCCCATGAAGAACTTAGATAATTTTAAAAAGCTTGCACTTAACTATAGTTATGAACTAGTATTTACAAAAGTCATAAATTAAGACTTCACCATGTTAGTTTAAGTCTTAGCTTATGGTAGCACACTGTTTAGTAACTGTGTCCCAGCTCACTTGAAGCACCTTATGCTCAAGGACACACCAGTGTCTAACTTTAGAGTCTCTCCATTGCTCAGAATAAGGGTAACCAATCAGTAGGATACAGTCAAGTGGACTTTGTTTTTTCTTCTTTTTAAATATTTTATTTTTTAAATTTGTAGATAAATCTACTTTTATTAATATCAAGGCAGCTTTCACAGGTAGATTCCCTTTTTCTTCTTCTCTCTCTGGGACCTGACGAAATTGGAATTCAGAGTCCTCTGGTCATTTTGCCCTAACATTTACCACTCTGGGAGTATGGACCAAAACTCTTTATGGGGTGCAGAAGGTGGGAGTTTTGGTTTCTGTCACTGCTTCTCTGCTGGACACGGGGCGTTGGCAGGTTGATCCATACTGCCAGCGTGTTTCTATCTTACCCTAGTGGGGTAGGACTCTAGAAAGGTGAGGTTCCTGGAGACACATTGGTGAGGTCATCTCGTGAGACTACAGGATGAATCACAGTAGTTGTATCTACAACTTGAAGGCTGAAATACAGTAAGATATAAAGTAGTACAAAATATAAAGTAGTACAAAATGTTTAATGAGCAGGAATCATGAAGTAGGAGCAGAACAGATGAGAAGAGGGATTCTTGGGTGGATAGAAACTAGAAGTCTATTTTAGGTATGTGCCTAGGGGCCTATGACTGTGCTAATTTTTGTTGGAGCTTGATAGCTAACCCATGGTTGGACTAATGATATTCTCTGGGAAGACAGTGTCATAGTTGAGAATAGGACTATAAAACTAGATCAGGGCAGAGAGTAGCTCTCAAACTTGAAGAAAATATATAAATACAATAACTGTTTACCACATCAGTCTGTCCTGGGGCCCATATGCATTCATATTTTAGCACAGGAGCTTGTGTAACCTTTGAGTCTCTAACAGTGTATATTCACACTCCATGGTCACAGCTGGGAAAATTCTAGGCTGTACTCGTTGTAGGACCAGTTTTCTTTTCTTTTTTTTTTTTTCAAGGTTGTTTTATGTTTTTTATTTTTTAGTTTATGGGGGATTAATGATTTACAGTTGGCAGTAAAATACTATGGTTTGTACATGTATAACATTTCCCAGTTTTCCATATAACAATTCAGCCCCCACTAGGACCCCCTCCACCATCATGTTCGACCTCCCCCCCCCCCCATGTCTTTCATTTTGGTGCAATACACCAACCCCAGTCCAAATTCTCCTTAGTGTTTTCCCTTCTGATCTTGTTTTTCAGCTTCTATGAGTGAGGTCATCCCATATTCATCCTTCTGTTTCTGACTTATCTCACTTAACATGATTCCTTCAGGCTCCATCCAAGATGGGGTGAAAAGGTGATATCACCATTTTATAATAGCTGAATAGTTTTCTATTGTGTATATATACCACAGCTTTCTGGACCACTTATCAGTTATTGAACACTTGTATTAATAATGCTCATTATACTGTTTCACCTTTATCATGCAATTAAAATAGGGAGATAATAGATATCTTACATACTGTGACTATATGGTTTATAGGTAAGACTCAAGGAAGTTAGGTTCAGGAATTATGAATAAGAAACAAGAAGCAAAGGAGAGCTATATAACAGGAGGCTTCCTGGTCTGGAAGATGATGCCATTGTAATCAGAAAAGTTAAGAAGTAGAACAAGATTGTCAGGGTTATGGCAACAAATTGATTTTGTGACCCTAGGGGAGACTGAAAAGATTGAGATCTGTCAGCAGGATACAAGGGGATTTCAAGGGAAAACTGGAATTGATGTCATAGAAGGCATCTGCTGGCCCTTCTCATTTCACTGCACATCATTTTGTGCACCTGTCATGGATAATAATAATGAAAATGAACTCATTTAGGAAATGACTCTCTTTATTCTGCATGGACAGATTGCAAAACTTCATCCAAGAAGCCATATTTTAAACAAGTCACTTAAAATTACAATATTGTTAAGCTTGAGAATATCTTGTCCAGCAAACAAGCTTGCCTTTGAATAAAATCAAAATATTCCCTAAGCCAAGAATTGGTAAACCCAGCTTACTTTAAAGTATACACTTCTATATATTCCCCCCCCCCCCATTTTTTTTTAAAACAAGTCAGGACCTTTTAAAGTGATAGGTTGGAAGATGTTTTGATTTGTCCTCTTGCCCACCTTTCCAATTCCAAGGAAATATGAAAGACTTTTTATGTAGTAATACTAATATCTATTCATTTCACCTCATGTCAAAATGTATTCACAACTCTGCAGCACGAAATAGCATATAAATTACAAAGGAAATAGTGTGCTTTCTCATTTATATTCGTATCTTCAAATTCTGACTATCAGCAAAAGTTTAAATGTGGAAGTTTAAATGTGGAATTTAAAACTGAACAGGACTGTAATATTACCTCATTCTGGGCTTCTTATTTTACAGATGAAGAAACAAGCTTGAGTGACCTGCCCAAGGTCACAGGCACTATGAATAAAGCCCTGACTGAAGGGCTTTGACTGTCTTCTCAGGACTTGTCTTATGTCATATGTCCTTCCAGACTAACCCATAGAAAAGAACACTTCCCCAGAATGTCATGCAAAGCAGAGCTATTTTCTTAGTTATTTTTCTTTAGTCACAAGCATGTTTATAATCTACATTAGATGTCTAATATAAAATGGTGCTTGCAAACTCTGAGTATAGTCTAGGATTTCAAGTTTTGCTCTTTCAATATGTAAGAGAACACCAACAGTGGAAGTTCTGCATTTAATTACAAAAAGGTACTCTCATGACTGACCAATATAAGGTCATATGCCTTGTGTCTTTATGGGTCCTGGATTAGAAGAGGCTTGCAGGAGTCTCTTATCCAAGTTCACATCTTTATATCAATAAAATGTGTCTCCAGGAGTCCAACCAAATGGCATGTGTAATGTTATGTTGACCTCTCCATTTTCTTTTTAAAATTTCCCTTTTGAATAAGGGGTCCACATTTATGAGATAGATATTCAAGGTAAAGTACCTATGTGGCTATGAAACAAAACAGATTTTCTCTCCACACAGAAATCAGACACATTTCTAGTTTTCATGAACACTGTTGAACTTTTAGAAAGTCTTACAACAAGACCTAGGTACAAGCTGAAAATGTAAAGAATTTCAAGAAGCATTCTAATAATTCTTGAATACGTGCTTCATAGCGATTTGGAAATCTTAGACATATGTTGAGGTGTTATAGTAATATTTTGATGTAATGATAGTAATAACACAGACATTAAACCAGATGGTCTGGATTCGAATGCTGGTTCTTGGAATTTTTAGTCATGTGAGCTTCTTTGATTTAAACAGGCATAAATCATCTTCCAATCTGATGGAGGTGGCTGTGAGACTTGGATGAGTTAGCACAGACACTAGGGTCTTTGTGAATGCTGCGGTTGCAGCCCCTGTGGATCAGGTTCTCTCTGTTCCACCCAGGTCTCTCTGTTCCCTTGTTACCTTATCAGTGAGAACATTCCTAACTATCCTTTCACAGCAGTGTTGCTCTCCTCCAACACCTCCCCTTCTTCTAATTCTACCTTCTACCCTGCTTCTCCCTACTCCTCCCCCATGATATGTTTAACTTCATCTGACAAAATACATGTTTGCTTGTCTAATTCCTTTATTAGAATTTAAGCTTCCATAGGGTAGGAACTTGATTTTGTTCTCAACTGTTATATATATTTTTAATTTTTAAAATTTTTTATTTAAGAAAGGATTAACAAAACCATAAGGTAGGAGGGGTACAATTCCACACAATTCCCACCACCCAATCTCCATATCCCACCCCCTCCCCTGATAGCTGTTATATTTTTATCACTAAGAGTATGTCCCACCTGGAAGAAGCTGAATGAGTGAGTATTCTAGAACGTGACTCCTTAGTTGAATGGGAGTATAGAAGTAAATGCCAGCACTGGTACAAGAAGTGGTATTTCCATTATGTTTGAGACAAGGGTGTTTGCAAGGGTGTATGTATGCTGTAGGTTTGGCTAGGAATTAGGAAGTGCCACAGCTCCCAGGTCAAGGTATGACTCATCAAAGCAGGAAGGAGAGGAGGCACAGATCTGAGAATAGGATAAAATCATATTGAACTACAATCAATAACTGTAAACACTTGGGAGAAGGATTTAAATTTCACCCTTACTTACATTGGGAACTTTGACTACGTAAATAGTGGGCTTGTATTTTCAAAATAAATTTCACAACTCTTAGAGTAGAGTGAAATGTCTTTAATAAATGGGTTAAGTATGCATTTCTTAGAAGCATCTGTGTTTATGTATATGACTGCTTACTTGACTCCAACTTCCAAACACACAAACATTACCCTCTCTTAGAAGAAAGATGCTAAAATGGAAGAGGAAATTCTCTTAGAGTAAAAGTGTTTACAATATAAAAAACTAGGAATCTCAAGTTGTAAAGCCATAGCGAATATAATAGGCTAAAGAGAAATGTTTTAAAGTTTTTTAAAATTAATTTATTTATTCCCTTTCCTTGCCCTTGTTGTTTTATTGTTATAGTTATTATTGATGTCATTGTTGTTGGATAGGACATAGAGAAATGGAGAGAGAAGGGGAAGACAGAAAGAGGGAGAGAAAGATAGACACCTGCAGACCTGCTTTGCCACTTGTGAAGCGACTCTCCTGCAGGTGGGGAGTGAGGAGCTTGATCTGGGATCCTTACGCCGGTCCTTGTGCTTTGTGCCACCTGCGCTTAACCTGCTGCGTGCGACCTCCTGACTCTCTAAAGAGAAAATTTAAACCCCTGTGAGAAAGCAGATTGCCTGTGCAGAGAGACAGAGGTGAAACTGCTCTGCCTGCCTTCTCAGAATAAGTCCTTTTTTTATTATTAATTTTTTATTTAAGAAAGGATTAATGAACAAAAACATAAGGTAGGAGGGGTACAACTCCACACAATTCCCACCACCCAATACACAGCCTATATATTAAAAAGATTCAGTTTGTGTTTTGAGAAACTTTGAGACATACAACTGATTTTCCCCCTCTCATATTAATTAACTACTGATTTATATGTCTACATTTTGCTAGGAGTGTACATAAACACCATTCCCACCACCAAAAGACTGTGACCCATCCCTCCTACCCACTCCCAGCCCCCACTGGCCCAGGAAGCTGCATGTCTACCCCTCACCACAGTGTTTTTACTTTGGTGCCCTACTTACAATTTGGTCAGGTCCTGCTTTTAGTTTCCCTTTCAGATCTTCTTAGTCAACTTCTGTTGATGAGTGGGGTCATCCCAAGTTTACTTCTGTGGGTCTAGTTTAGTACGGGGGGGGGCTACAGATGAATTTACTGCTACTCTCATTTATCATCCCATTACTTGGCAGTTCAACATACAGAGAACCTAGTAGTATTAATAACACTTCAGTCTGTAAGGAGCTAGCAAAAGTGCCACTAAAAACTAGGACCAAACCTCAAGTGTAATATGGTGAATCCCAGTAATGGCTCATTGTTGGCTTTCATGCAGGGTGACACCAGCAGGAAGGCAACCTACCGGTTCTCTCTTGCATGCTCAAAACGAAGTAAAGACACCGGGGAGAAATGATGTGCTCTCAAATCTCAAATCTCCTTTATTAGCAGGTGGGCAAGAGTTTAAATAGAAAACCAAACAAATAAAATTATTCAAATATTTCAGAAATTACAGGCTTCTTAAAGGTCAGCTTGCCCCTATTGTAGGGGGCTGGTAACAAGAATTGATGCAGATACATAAAGGTCAAGATAATTAGTCTCCTGATGCAGGCATTTAATTACCCAGAGGCATTTAAGAGGAGAATAGGGGTTAAACCAGTTAAGGCAAGATAGAAAGAAGATAAGCAAATTAAGGACATCAAAGGGCACTGCTAGGAGTGTGTGATAAGGTGTGTTCTCCTCTGTGAACAGAAAGTGAGGTGAACTTTGAGTACATGAATCTTAAAGTAGGCGGCCATGTGGCCTGCAGTTAATGGAAAGGGCTATTGAGGTTTCTGTTGGCTTGAGAGTCAAGAAGGAAAGAACTAAGTCTGAGAGATAGTTCCTTCCTTTTGCTCACCTCAGTTGAGAGAGACTAACAAGAGGGTATCTTCTCAGACTTCCATCCAAGGATGGGGGGGAGTTCTCCCTAAGCTCTATCAAGCTTACACATAGCCCCATAGCCCATCAGAAGGGAATGTCAAATGCATTTTGAAAATTTGCTTCTGTTCACGAATAATGAGGATTCTAATAAGACATGTGACTGCAGAAATGTGGAGGAAGCATGTGATCGTTCAACTCCTGTGAAAACTACATTATGCTATTAGGAGGGGAAAAAAGCAAACAAAACTCCCATACAAGCTGGAAATAAATTGAACATTCTAAATTATTAAAGGAACTTGACTCAGAGAATTTGATCCTGGCTAAGCTTTCAGAATATGCAAACAAACAATACCAGATAAGAAAGTGTAAATGACCCAGTCAATTCAACATCAGATAGCATCACCAAATGAACAGAACTGATCATCCCTCAGAGAACCTATCTGTGTGCACGGAAAGGTTGTTGGAGCATTACACATGCCTAGCATATACTCACTTACATATCCCTACAGTTAGTTGGGCTAGTAATTTCATTCCACCTGACAGATAACACGTAAAACCTTAAAACAAAGCACCAGCCTTTTAAAATGACCAACAATAACATTGGAAAGACAAGAGCAAGGCAAGGTTTAGATCAGAAACTTGAGATTTTAATGGAGGGGAGCCTTGCCTTTGAACTGTAACAAAAGAAAAATGCAAATTAGGTTATAGAGATACAGAGAATGGACATGGACGTTGTGTCACTGCCACAGCACTGAATGCTGTTATCTTGTTTTGTAGATTATGCACCAAGAATGCTGCAACTCGAAAATATTGTGATAATCACAAGACTGATTCATTAACTTGCTGTAGGCTTCCTGTGCATCCAGCAGGCTAATGGACATAGAGGTAGTGAGATAAATATAAGTTGTTGCTTTAAAGGGGCTCATACTTTATTTGGAAGAGAAATGGAAACAGATAATATAACACGATGTTATGTTTCATATATGTGTGTGTATACATATCTATATATAAATGAAAAATTGGGTTTTTGATTGAATTGTCACAGTTATTTTTATTTTTAATATCCTACTTGACCATAGATGCAATATTTTCTAACCATGCAATGCTAGGATATTAAAAATATGAGTTTTTTCAAGATTTGAAATCACCCCTGAAGTCTTAATAAATGTGAAAATATTCATAGAAGAGCTTTGGCTCAAGTATATTTTTTTAGCTGAAATATTTTAATTTCCCTTTTATGAGGAAGGGTATAGTATTTGAATGGAATATCCTTATTCCTGTTCTCATGCCTGCATGAGGGAGAAAGATGATTTGGTTTCAACATAGAGGTATATGCAGTGACTGTTTCTAGAATCACAGTGAACATTAAGGACTTCATGTAAGTTGAGCCCCCCTCCAACCAATACTGTCCTCTTCCTTCTGCATGCACACAGACTCTCTAGCACCCCCTGGAACAGGAGCAGGCAGTTCCTTCCTAGTTGCTGTCTGAGTCTGAATGGGGTTTACTTCCTGACTCTGGGCTCTAGGTCCTGTTTGCTACTGCAGCTGTCTGTTCTGTGCCTCTCTGTGCCACTGTGTTAAGGGGTGGCTGTGGTCACTGACACTCATAATAAATCTCAGGGAACAGCTTCTCCCCTCCCCCTTGAAGTACCAGCTTTGGAAAACTCTCCATTGACAAGTGCACTTGATAAAGTCTGACGTGTGCTGTGAGGAGTTAATGATGACACATCAGAAGCTCACTCTCAAAAGGGCATTTCTAAGTAGCTCTTTACAGTGAGGCTGCACAGAGACAGCACTCTGCAGTGAGGGAAAAATGCAGAGTAAGCAGACATTCCTCTTTGAAGGTCTATTTTCCATGCATGTGTTAAAAGAACACTGTGCTTGATGTGTAAAAACCTCTGGGGTGGGGGTATGCCTAAATGAGGGGGCAGATGTAGAATAGATCTGAAACTCCTTTCAGTGATTTGTTCAACTTGGGATGGGTAGAAGAAATTGCCATTTTACCTTTGACCAAAAATATATATGCCAGACTGTCTAAGAAAGTGAGTTTAGGGACTATTGCAGTGGGATTTTTCATGATGGAGAGGAGAGATTGGGTTCAACTTCAAGTGTAGCATGGGAAAGTGAGGATTTATAATCAAGAAGTTGAGTGTGCATGTATGTGAATGTGGGTTGGGGGAGCACTGTGTGGACAATACTAAGAAGAAACACCAGGGAGAAGGGAGGGAATTCTGGCTAAGCTCGTCAAGATTCTTGCTGAAGACAGGGTGGTCAGATATTTGGGGGAAGTGGAAGATAGGGAATCCAGAAAAATTAGAGAGTGGTAGGATATTGAGGGATAGGAGTTCTTGCTATATGATCCTTGCTAAAAGTGGTTACTAGAAGAAAATATACAAATCAGAGGGCTCAGACAGGACACCTGGTTAAGTGCATACATTTTAGTGCACAAGGACCCACATTCAAGCCCTTGGTCCCCACCCATAGCAGGGAAAGCTTCATGAGTGGTAGAGCAGGGCTACAAGTGTCTCTCTCCCTCTCTATCTCCTTCTCCCTTCTCCATTTCTATCTCTACCCAGTAATGAATAAATAAAATAAAATAAAATAGAAGGTTCAGGTTTGACTGAAGTTTAGTCAAGCAAAGAATCTTTGTTTACCAGCACTGAAAAAAGGACTAGCTGTTTCCACCATATCCAGGAATTCCTCCTTGGATTCTTGAATTCTTCCTTGAATGCTAAAGCTCAAGTTGCTTAGTGACACTGGAAGTCAATTCCAGGAGAATCAAGATGATCCATGTGTGATGAGTAGGATAGGGTTAATAGCTTTGTCAGCTGGCCTCAACCCAACCTTAAGGAGGTCACTCTGGTGATTTTGCCAGAGGATTTCTGACGGGTGGGGGGGGGTATAGGGGGAGGCGGGGTGAGAGAGAGAGAGAAAGAAAGAATATTTTTCTGAACTTAGAAGCTATTGATATAAGACTTTGAAAAACACTTGATTTCTTCTACGGAAGGAAGAGAAAACCAAAATGATCTCCTTGGTAGGGCTAGACTGTTAGCATTCAATTTGAAAGCAGATTTAAATAAAGAAATAACTGCTAGCATATAAAAAAGGAAAAATTAGTAGTAATAAAGGTATTATTTGGAGGTAAAGATCCTATCACTATTGGTTAGGTAAACACCACAAGTGTACACTCTCATAATCACTGAAACAAAGACCGTCTTTGACTGAAGGAGAGGGGTCCATGGAGAGGATGGAAGATACTGACAAACAGGAAGTGGACGCAGGCAACAGGAACAATAAGTCCTTAGTTGGTGGTATTCCTATTCTGGACCAGAAATTCCTAGTGAGTCTGTGCTGTTGATTAAACCTGTACTTACTTACACTAATCGGGCTCAAATAAGTATATAACACAAATACATTTTCAAATTACTTGTTTCTTGGAGCTTAACTCCCCACTCTTTGAGTGTAGATGACATCTCCATTGTGACTTTTTTTATAAAGACTAGTATTAAGAAGGAGAAAAAAAAAGTGATTTTACAGAGGGGAGCCCTACAAAAGGTGACTTGGATTAAATAACATTAACCTTAATCTAAGTCACATTGATAGCATCTACTATTAATATAACTTGATGAAAAGTTGACACTTATAATTTATGCTCTTGTTCCCTCAAACCCAAAATCATCACTTTAACCATGAGAAAAACATAAAATAAACCCAAATAGTACAAAACACCATTACTGACCTTTACTTCCCCAAACTGTGAAAGATCATTAAAGTAAAATAAAACAAAATTGTATCCAACTATGTGTTGTTAATATTTTGCCTCTTCTTGGCTGACTTATTTGCTTCTGAAGTATTCTCTATTTGGTAATGTTTCTACAAGCTGAGAAACATAAATCTTGGAGATATTAATCATATGGAGGCTTTTATTGTGGAATTCAAAAGGTGTTGGATATCCAGGCCACTTCTTCCACAGTTCATGTGTAAGCAGGAACTGTTTCTGCTTGGGAAGTAGTAGGAGTCAAAAGATAGTAATGAAGTTCATGAACACTTTTATGACTTGTTTGTTTTTATTTTTTTGTTTTTATGCTGCATGGAAAAATTAACTGAGTGGCTCTTGCATGTACAATGCCACTGAAGTACCTCCATGGTTCAATTTTTAAATATTTTATCGTTATAATCCAGAATGAGAAAGAGAGAGACAGAGAACGAGAAAGAGGACAAAAGGGGAAGGGGGAAAGTTCAGAGAGGAGAGAGGAGACTTCAAAAAATGATATCATAACCCATGGTGTTCCTGTGTACCACCCATGATGTTACTAGATAGCACTGGAAATTGAACCCAGGGCCTCTCACATAGCCAGGCATACCTCTATCCATTGAGCTCTCTCCCAGGTCAAGAACTGCTTGGTTCTTGAGTCCATCAGACGCATTCTAAGTTTCAAAAAAAAAAAAAGTAGATAATTAGTATTATAGCCTATAGATATTTTTTTTGAGATTGACATGCTATCTTTGCATACTTCAGCATCCCAATGCTGATTAGGAAACATAATCATTATGTAATAAACATTTATTGAATAATGATTACCTCTGGGGAAACTGTGTTTATTATAGAGCTGGGCAAAAGTGAAATAAGGTAGAAAGCCTAAATCAGCAGAGACACATCTCCCTGCTCTTTTCATATTTGAGAGCAAACTCTCTCCCCCCGATTTTGTGTTATCACATGCACTCCTCAAATGTTGGGCTCTCAGAAAAGTCTGTGATGTATTTTTTTTTATGCAAAAATGCATCATGACTTTTTCTGACATCCCAGTATTTTGTAGATATCAAAAAGAGTCTACAGATTTCCTCTGGAAAGACATCAAGTCAAGGGTTTCTCCTTCTGTAGATGGAGTCATACATAATGAATGTTTGTTGATGGCTGCAGGAGTTGTGCAGCTATAATTAATGTTATAGAACCCAGCAGAGTTCATTTAATCAAGTCTGTAATGGTGGTATTGACTGTAAAATCTAATGAAGTGATACTAACGGAGTTGATTTGAAATTGGGGTGGGAGTGTTCAAAGACATGTTTGATGCCTTGTGTAGCCTAAAATAGTGTTAAGGGCAAAAGCACAAAAGTGACAATGGGGGAGGGGGATCCTCCTTGCTTTCATTTTGAAAGGAATTTCTACTATTTTTCAACTAAACAGAAATCCTAAAAGTCACTCTTCAAACTTGTTTGCCATCAGTGTAAAATGGTAAATTTCATTAATTGAAGAATTAAAATCAAATCTGAGTTGTTAGAGTTTCATGTGAGATTTGTAAAGCAAACTCTTGTTAAATTTGTCTGTCTGCCATTACTGGATAGTTAGAAGAAAATTAATGACATCATATGTTTAACACAAAGATTGTGGTTGAGATGAATGCGTGCATCACATAGAGAGGGGAGAAGAAGGAAAATATTTAAAGAATTTATCATAAGGCTTTAAAAATGTAGAAATTTCTCTGGCAGTAACTTAAAGAATGAAATAAAACTGCTATTTTTTAAGGCAGCATGTATATGCTGTAGATATAAAACAAAAATAGATGAAATATTAGCTCAAAGGCTAAGATGAAATATTTAGTCTAGTACTGCCACTTGAACTTTTAAAATAAAATGACCTTAGAGGAAATAATGAACAATAAACTGAAACTTTGCAGAAAGAAATGCTAAGACTAAAACCACAATAATAGAATGAGAAGCAAAGGATAAAATGACTCAATACAAGGACATATAAAGTAGTTAACTGCAAGCATTGGTATATGAGGTAGGTAGCTAGGAAAGTTTCATTGAAGGAGAGAAGATATTTGGAAGATAATATGAGCACAGAATGTAATAGTTTATTTCCATATGACTCAAAGATGCGGATAGCCTTAACATCCAAGTCCATTAATATGAATAAAATTACACTAGAATTTACAGAAGCTAAAAAGAACAGGGAGGGATAGAAAGTTTAGACACAAAATGTCTTCATTTTTTAAAATTTTATTAGTGATTTAATATTGATTTACAAAATTATATGTCAACAGGGGTATACTTCCATACTGTTCCCACTACCAGAGTTCTGAATCCCCGATCCCTCCATTGCAAGCCACTGCAGTTCTCCTAAGGTTTCAGACCTGGGTTAACTATCATTTCTACAACTATTTGTCTACATTTATACATAATTTCCCCCTTTTTCTTCCAGGTCCAGTTCTGTCTTCCCCTTCAAGCCACTCATGATCCTATTACTACATTCAAATGTTGCTCCCTTTTCCTCCTCTCTCTCCAGGTTCTGATGGAGCCAGAGTTCAGAGCCCTCTTATCCTCTTCCTTGTCTCACTTCTCCCCCATTGGGAGTATGGATCAAAATTGTTTGGTGGGGGTGGGGGGGTTACAGAAGGTAGGAGGTCTGGCTACTGTTATTACTTTTCCACCAGACATGGGCGTTGGCAGGTCAATACATACTCCCAGCCTGTTTATCTTTCCTTAGTGTGGTAGAGCTCAGGAGAGTTGAACTTCCAGGATTCATTGGTGAGGTCTTCTGCCCAGAGAAGTCAGGATGGAACCATGCTAGCGTCTGCAACTTGGTGTCTGAAAGGTGGCAGGACATGAAAATGAGACAAAATGGTTAAAGTATTTTAGGCATGTTTCTAGGGGCCCACAGCTATGTTAGTTATTGCTTGAATTGGATAGCTAGGATGAAGCTGGATAAAAATATTGTCTGAGAAAATGGTGTCAGAGTAGAGAAAAGGGCTAGAAAATTGGATTAGGGTAGAGAGTAGCTCCAATTCTAGAAAAAAAAAATTATGGATAGAATTAACTATTTACCTCCAACCACCTGGCCCAGGGCCCATATAAATGTCTTCATTTTCCAAGACATAATTTCTCTGATCAAAATGTTTTCTTTATGTAGAATATCCTGAATTAAAATCAAGATACATGTACTTTGTTTCTTCTCTCTGTTCTTTGAAATATCCTATAATCCAAAATCACCTACCCAGGTCTCAATAATATTTATATTAGGAAAGATCATGATTTTTAAAGCAAAGGCAAAATCTGTGCTTTAATTAGGTTTTCGGTATATGGTCTCACTATTGAATCAGAGAGAACTGGTTTTGAGACAGGAAAACAGTGAGCTCATTCTTAGAAAGACTTCTGGGATTGACTAAATCCTTTTTTTAAAAGTATTATTGGATAAAATGATCATTGAGTGCACAATTACAATGCACAAGGACACTGGTTCAAGCCATTGGTCCTCACCTTCAGGAGGGAAGGCTTTATAAGCAGTGCTGCAGGCATCTCTCTCTCTCTCTCTCTCTCTCTCTCTCCAGAGTTATCAAAAATTGCCAGTGCCAACTGTATCCTGGCATGACACGATATTGAGAAAAGTTTTCAATTAGCAATAATCACTCCTTAGATAAATCTATTGACCACTACCACAGCACAAAGCTCCCCCTCCACCAGAGTACTGTTCAGCTCTGGCTTATGGTGGTGTGGGGGATTGAACTTGGGGCTTGGAAACCTCATGCTTGAGAGTCTCTTTGCATAACCATTATTCTGTCTAATATCTCTCTCTCCCTCTCTCTTTCTCTCTCTCTTTCTTCTTCATCTCTCTATTCCCTCTTGATTTTCTCTTGTCTCTATTCAATACATAGTAAGTAAATAAACTATTCCAGTTATCTTAAACTCTAAGGAAATTCCCCATGAAATATTCTGTATAGGACACACTTTATTACTACAAACTACTCTCTGTATATCTGTGATTCAGCTTCAGCTGGATGTTCTTCATTGTTTTCAAAGCCCATTATTAATGTATGGGAATGGAGTTTTGTGTGGAGACTTTGTATCTTGCTACTTTGATGAATATAAGTATTAGTTGTAATAAGACTCTTAGTGGAGTCTGTAGTGTTTTCTACTTGTAAAGACCATATAATATATAGGAAGGTCATGTTATCTATAGAAAGAATGAATTCTATACTTGCCTTTCCAACTTAGATACATTTTATTTTATTAAGTAACTTCTATGTAATATCAGAGATCAAACTCAAGGTTTTTGTACATAACATTGAGATACCTCCCCAGATCAATTTTTAATTTTACTTCTCTATGAGATCATGAGATAGAGATAGAGGGAGAGAGATAATGCAAATATTTTCTACGATCCACGAAGTTTCATTCACTTTCTCTTAATGCTCTTTTTGGCACTACGTTGAAGAGAAGTTTGGAAGGTTTGGAAGCAATCACTTTTATGTTATTCCTGATCTTGATGGAGAAAATCTTTCAGCCTTTCTTTGTCATGTATGATGTACAACATTTTTTTTCAAATTTTGGTTTTACTGTAATAGTTTACTATATTTCTAGTTCTACTTTGATATGTATTTTATCATAAAAGAGGCTGAATTCTAGCAATTTTTTCTGTAATAATTAAGATGATCATTTTCTCCCTTTTTATCTTATTAATGTGCTGTATTATATTAATCTGCTTTCATATGTAGAACCACCCTTCCATTTCAGGAACAAATTTCATTTACTTATGGTGCACCACTGCTTAATTTATTTTCTTTGTGCTTTAAATTTTAATTGATCACTTGTTTTAATCTATATGACATCAAAGACAAGACATTTCCTACTGCCTATGATAGGGAGAAGAAAGAATAAATTCTTACTTTAGAACGAAGCTTCAGATTTGCTAATTTGGAGCAATAAACAAATGAGTAAAACAATTCTGGGAGTTAATCTTTCACTGTGTAGGTAATTTATACTAAATGAAAGCCTCATCTAGTTAACATTATTTTAAAACTAACTTTTGATATTATTTTGAATTATTTTTTTTCCTTTCCTCTTCTTTTAGGTCTTTAGTAGCTTGGCTCTTAATATTTTTGATATATTAAATATGTTTTCTCTTTCATATATTTTATTGATTTCTTATTTTTAAATAATAGCAAGTAACACAGCTTTGGGGAAGGCAGCAGAAGGCAATCTCTTTTCACAATTCGGAGGGATCAGTGTCTCTTTTTCTCAAATAAGTCCTAGGGTGCTTTCTGTTTTTTCACAGACCTTTTGAGCTCAGATGTTCAAACACCTCCTCCCAGAATGGAATCCTGAGCCTATCATTTTCCAGGGTTGTGGGTTTTTTGTGCCTATCTTATATTCAGTATTTAAAAAAATATTTTATTTTTGAGAGAGATGCAAACAGAGAGAGAGAAACACCAGAGCACTGCTCAGCTCTGGCTTATGGTGGTGCAGGGGATTGAACCTGGGACTTTGGACCCTCAGGCATGAGTGTCTATTTGCATAACCATTATGCTATCTCCCCCCGCCCTATATAAAGTATTTTATAGTCATTTGTTGGTTTAAATTTTCCAGGTTCCTTTCTTGTTCATCATCTCTCTGAATGTGAACAGCATACACGTGTGTGTACATGTTTTCCTCTCTATTTCCCTCCCTTCCTCCCTCCCTCCCTCCCTCCCTCCCTCTGTCCCTTCCTCCCTCTCTCTGTCATTCTTCCCTGAAGACACCACTTTCCCTACAGTCTTTTCAGCACTGATCTTTTTCCTTCTGCAACCCTCAGTGCAACAGGGATATGGGAAAGGCATTTCCCTTGCATGCTCTTCTTTCATCTTCCTGACCCCCAGCCCTCACCTGCTCCTGCCATCTGATCATATTAACCACTATTACATTGGCTGCTGTCATCTATTGACCCTGGTGTCAGTTTAGGTCATATCTGGACAACTTTCACCCCCAGCTCACTGTCACTGTCTGTAATGTAATTAATTGTTACCTTAATTCTTTGTTTCAGAGGCAGTTACATAATTTGTGAGTGCACTGCAAGATGAAAATATGAGTCCCCATCCACAGATCCCTAAGAATTTCAAGCCAGTCACACTAAAGCATTAAACCATGCTCAGGATCCATTAGACAACATGTCCTTGTGCAGTTACACAGGTCACACACTCATGAAGTTGGCATTGCTTGGTTGGGTACTATTATTCACCTTCCCTTTCATTTTCATGGAACAGTGAGCTTCTGACCTTTCCCTATGAATGAGTATTGGAGTGAGTGCTTCTAACTCTCTCTCTGCACTTCTCTTCTCCAGGAAGGTAAAAAGTAGCGGGGCTGATTAGGAAGCATTACATTCATTGGACCACATTTCACCAGCAGGTGGAAATGATGTGCTGAAGTCGACTTCTTTTGCTTAGTCCTTTCTCTCTTGGATTGCTTCTTAGTTCGGGAGGGGGGGTCACCTTTCACTTTCAGTTTTCTAGCTGTGAACTGGATTGTCTCAATATTTCAGAATAAGTTGGTCTCAATGTCCTCTGGTTCAAGTCTGACTAGCCAGCATGCTTTCCTCAACAATACTGTATAAGGAATTGGATATTTGCTTAGCCTACAAATAAAATTGACAATATTGATTGCCTTGTAATCATACTTCTATATGGATGTATTCTATGAATATTAGAACATAAAAATTAACAGTATAATACTTTAAATCTGGGTTCTCTAGTTATAGAATATTTATTGTCCTGAATCAACTGTTTACCCCAAATGATTTGCCAATTGGTGTTATTTTTTCTAGTGTTATTTTTGTTTAAGAGACTTGAATTTGAAGGGAAAACATGTCTTCTCCCATTTATAGTTTTAGGCGTTCCTATCTCTGACTGGCAGAGAAAACAATTTTGGCAGAGGTGAGCATGAGCTGACCCCCTTTGTTCCTGACAACCCCAGGGAAGGAAAAACATGACTGATAATAAGAGGTGGCTGCTTTGGGGCCACCCTCGCTGACAGTCTCAGTAAAGCAATGACTTCAGGCTGAGGGTCTTTTTTGACAAGTAATATTCTCTGGATAAGCAGGAAGGAAAACAGCAGCAGCTTGTGTTTTCAGAAAAATCTGTTGTTCTCATTCCTTAAAGCCCCCATATATTCTTCTTTTAAAATTGAGGGATTTTTAAGAGTCATTCCTGTATTTTTTTTTTTTTGCATGGTCCATAAGTAAGCCAAATTTCAAAATGTATGTCATATCCCTCACAAATTTAACATTGACTTCATATTCCCCTCCCACCTCTTCTTATCTTCAGTTTCTTGTTTTAGATTTCATGTCACATGTTAGTGCATACAACATGCCACTTTAACTAGGAAAAGATGTGTGTAAGGAGAACAGCAATCATGAACACACAGCACAAGATAATTTAATCCTAGTCACCGCAATTTGAAATTACATGGATTTGAAATAATACACTGAAATTAAAATTTTTAATCCCAATCCCTGTCCCTTGTCATTTCTGTGGCCTTGTAAATTTCCACTCTGAAAAAAAAAATAGGAACCTGACCTGATTTTCAAATAGAGGCAACACTAAGTCTAATTTGTTCATGCGCAGTATAAATTTTAAAGTCTAAATTCATGGGGAGAAAATTTGTATTTTTAGCTACATCTTTGGAAGACCAGCACGTGGGTACTTCATGCAAACCCCACAAGTTGGATGAATGTTCACTCTGCCCACTGAGGGCCTCTCAGCAGTGACACTCCTCCTATACCAGGCTCAAGCCCTCTTGGAAGTAGTGGTAACACAAATGCTGGGGCTTCTTTGACCTAATTAAAAATCTACAGTGACTTTCACTGGCTTCCTTCTTAATTTTTAGCTCTACTTTAAAGGTATTATTTAGCAATATAGCAGTGCAACCTCTGACTGTAACCTACTCCAGTTAAATATACCGAGGATGTTCATCAACATTTTAGCCTGAAACTACTCCTGTTTCGATTACCTGTCAACAAGAGACTATCTCTCTTCCAAGTGAAACTAAGTCATTATTGTTGATTCCTCAGCATTTATTTCATCTTATGGGCTCCAAGGCATTAATATAATGATTCTGTCCCCACCCCCTTCCAGAAGAGTAGTGAATGTCCACTCTGCATCACTTAACATTGAATTTTTTGTACAAACTGTTTAACCCATTCGACTCCTTGTAGCACAGCACAGCACAGCACTAGTAGTTCAGATCTATTTAAACAATGGAATTAAAATTACTAATTGAGTCTTATAAATACAAAAAAGAAAAAAAGATCCATGGGGCATATACTCAATGGAGTATTACTCAGCAATTTAAAATATTATTTTGTCTCCTTTGGGACAAAATGGACGGAACTGATGCTTAGAGAATGAAGTCAGGATGTGAAGGACAGCTCCTAGACAATGCCAGTCATATGAAGAACATAGACTAAAACACGTGAACTTGAGTATCTGTGACCTTGAGAGAACTATACTGGTTATTGTTGGAGAGAGGGGAGGACAGAACTTTGGTGGCAGCAGTGGTGTAGAACTATATCCCTATCATCTTGCAATCTTGTAAATTACTATTAAGTCACTAATAAAAATGTAAAAAAGAAAAAGATAAATGTTATGTAAAAATATATAGTAGTTAGGGAAACCCACTTAGCTGGTAGAATGAATATTGCACTTTCATACGTGACTTTCCTGGTTTGATCCCAGGCACCACATGTATTGGAATACTCTGTTCTCTCTCTCTCTCTCTCTCTCTCTCTCTCTCTTTCCTTCTCTCCCTCCCTCTCCTCCTCCCCCTCTCCCTCTCAACTCTCCCTCTCTCTCTCTTTACCTCTCTCCCTTCCTCCCTCTCCTTCTCCCCCTCTCAACTCTCCCTCTCTTTCTTTCCCCCTCTCTTCTTTTCCCTCTCTCTTTCCCTCTCTCCCTCTCTCTCTATTTCCCTCTCTCCCTCTCTCTTTCTTTCCCCCTCTCTCTCTTCCTTTCCCCCCTCTCTCTTTCCCTCTCTCCCTCTCCTCCTCTCTCTTTCCCTCTCTCCCTCTCCACCTCTTCCTCTCTCCCACTCTTCCTTTTTCTCTCTCCTTCTCTTTCTCAAAATTGCTCTTGCTCTCTTTCTCTCTCATTTTCCTTCCTTTCCCTTCCTCTATATTTTGCAAAAACTCTTTCTCATACATAATAAATAAAGAATAAGTGTATTTTTTAAAACAAAAAAATTATGATGCATAGAAGCCAGGGCATTATGTATCATACATAGAGAGATTCTTTCCTTTGGAAGAATCAATGCCCATTTGTTTGGATTAATTTCTTGTGTGTTATATAAGTTCCTATATATAAAGCGAATTAAGGGCTATATTTATCAGTTACTATGAGATTTAGACAAGGACTAGATGTGCCAAAAATGGTCATTCTATTTTGCTTGTGTATGCGTGAAATCATCCAACTGAAATAGTCATACTCGGACCATTTGATTTGATGGGAAAACACTATGTAAACAGGAGTTTTTAACATATACTTTTTTCAATATTTAGTACAGCAGAAAGATCAAACAGATATACTGTCTTCTTTTATCAAAAGAGCTTCAGCAGTCTACTGATACAATATCTTGCTCAAATTTTACAGGAACTGAAATAAAGTTCCATAAGTTAGCTCCCTGTTTACTTATTTATTAAATCAAAACAATGCCCAGACAGTTTTAAAACTTCATTTTTTATTTTTTGGAATATATCTCACAATATACTCCACTGTGATGATTAATTTGGATTCAGTGTTTCAATTTAGTTTAGTCACCTTCTGATACAGTCTAAATGAAAATGTTTTGAGTCATTTAGAGTAAAAATACAATTTAAAGAGTCAATATAGAGAGCCAGGCAGTAGTGCACCAAGCTAAGTGCACATAGTATGAAGCTCAAGGACCTCGAGAGGATCCTGGTTCCAGCCCCAAGCTCCCCACAGGGGAAGTTGCAGGAGGGTTGCTTCACAAGTAGTGAAGCAGGTCTGCAGGTGTCTGTTTTTCTCTCTTCCTCTCCATTTTCCCCTTCTCTCTCAATTTCTCTCTGTCCTATACAATAAAAAACAAATGGGGAAAATGACTACTGGGAGCAGTGAATGTGTAGTGCAGGCACTGAGCCCCAGCAATAACCTTGGAGGCAAAAAAAAAAAAAAAGAAAGAAAAAGAGAAAAGAAAGAAAGAATCAATTTAACTGGCTTGGGATTTAATTCCTAACTTGTTGTCTTTGGGTAAATTTTTTCACTACCCATAAAATATGGCAATTATCCTTATATCATAAATCTGTAATTAGATTAAAATACAGAATAGCATTAAAATATCATATAGACCAGTAAGAAGTAATTATTATTAATAATATTAGCTTAATAAAGAAAAATGGTAAATTAATATACTTTATAAGTTTTCTATAACATATAAATATTATCATTTTCATAAGATTCATAAGATTTCATAAGCAGTTTTTCTCATGTATTTTTCTAAAGAATATAAAGAACACTAATTCTAAAAGATATATCCACCCTATATGTTTATACCAGTATGCAAGAGCCAAAAGAATCTTAATATCCATCAAAAGATGAAAGTATAAAGACTTTGTGGTATATATACTCAGTGGAATACTATCAGCTAGTTAACCAGATGGAAGCTTGTCATAACAATATGAAGAGAACTTGAGTTGAGAAGTTGTACCTACGTGTAAACAACTTTACTGTAAACCATTAGTCCCCCCTCACCTCTACTCAGTTAAGTGGGACATTTTTTCCAAGTTTAGCATATTTTGTGTATACATCTTCCACACCCAATACCAAAGCCTTAATGTCATTCACCACTGTCAAACTGACTTCCTCTACACATTCCTCCCCCAAACCCAGCCCTTCGACACTGACAACCATATTTTTTATCAGAGTAGGAGGGTTAGTTTGCTTCCTTTATTCATAGTCCACATGAGTGAAAACACCCAGCAGTTGTCTTTCACTTTCCCATGTATTTCAATTAGCACACTCAACTTCTTGGCTTTTCTTTTTCAAGAAAAAATATTGCTTTGGGTATTTCTGGTTGAACTGCGTTTTAGAGTCCATCTGTCAGTCTCCATAAAAATATCTCTAAGTGTTTTGGTTGCATTGAGTCTGTACATGAATTGGAGAAGAAGGAACATTATGACAATATACAGTACTGCAGTTAATGAGTGAACATGATAGATCAGACTGTTTCGGTCTTCTAACATTTTCTTATTTATTTATTTATTTATTTATTTATTTATTTATTCATTCTGCTACTAGGCTTATTGTTGAGGATCAGGTGCCTGGACTATAACCCCAGGGCTACTGTTTTTTGTTTTTGGCTAAAGGTGAGAAAGAGAGAACTAGAGAAGGGGGAAGGAGACAGAGAAATATTTGCAGCACAACTCCACCAGCCAAGAAGGGCCCCCCATGCATGTGGGGACCTGGGACTTGCATCAGGTCTTTGTGCATGTAATCTACTGGCTATGCCACCACCAACCACCCCTTAACAATGTTTAAAGATCTTTTAGTGGTGATCTTAGACATAGTATTTGCTATTATATTTATTCATATATATATTTGATGTAATTCAAATTTATTATACATTCATCTGTTTCCAGTATGTAGAGAGAAATTTGATGCTTATATATTTAGTTTCCAATGATCTGAGTAAACTTATTAGCTCTAATGATTTGTCTAAAGCTCAGAAACTTCTACCTATACAATCATATCGTCTATAAATAGGACAGCAGTTATTTGTTTCTTTTTTTTTTCAAGTTTTTTTTTCTTTTTTCATTTAAGAAAGGATTAATTAACAAAACCATGGGGTAGGAGGGGTACAATTCCACACAATTCCCACCACCCAGTCTCCATTTCCCACCACCTCCCCTGATAGCTTTCTCACTCTCTATCCCTCTGGGGGCATGGATTCAGGGTCATTGTGGGTTGCAGAAGGTAGAAGGTCTGGCTTCTGTAATTGCTTCCCCGCTGAACATGGGCGTTGACTGGTCGGTCCATACTCCCAGTCTGCCTCTCTCTTTCCCTGGTAGGGTGGGTCTCTGGGGAAGCAGAGCTCCAGGACACATTGGTGGGGTCTTCAGTCCAGGGAAGCCTGGCCGGCATCCTGATGACATCTGGAACCTGGTGACTGAAAAGAGAGTTAACATACGAAGCCAAACAAATTGTTGAGCAATCATGGACCCAAAGCTTGGAATAGTGGAGAGGAAGTGTTAGGGGGGTGCTCACTGCAAATTCTAGTGTACTTCTGCTTTCAGGTATATATTTTGCAGTAGTTTATGGATACGTGTGAACATATGCTCTCTCTCACAGAAACTGGTGTCTATCTAGGTTTTGGGACTTTGTTAGAAAGTGAACCACCTGAGATGGAATTAGAGTATACTATGAAAGTAAAGGTCTCACCTGAGTAATGAAGCTGAAGGGTTTTCATTCCACACGTGAAGTCTCTGGACACAGTCTGAAGTGAAGCATGTTGAGGTGGCAATCGTTGCATTGGTTAGGTTGTGATCGGCAGATGCAATGTTATTTGATATGGATTGGGCGAGGCATACAGGAAAGTGGGCCCTATCCAAGGGTTCCAGGACTGGGGGAAGTAGAGGTTCTATAGTGGAGATGTGAGGTTCCTGCTGTCTTAGGGTTCAAAAAGACAATCGATAGTTAGTGTTATCATCACATTAATTGGTAATTGGGTTAACTTTGAAAAGTCCGTTTGTTAGGGTTTGCTGTACAGTACCCAGTATCTTGTTTATAGCTGTGTTATTGGTTGCTTCTGATCTACTTGGTCTAGGCTTTTGAGAGAGTCTGCATATCAATTACACAGCCTGTATATTAAAAAGATTCAGTTTGTGTTTTGAAAAACTTCGAGACATACAATTAATTTTCCCCCTCTCATATTAATTAACTAGTGATTTATATGAATACATTTTACTAGGAGTGTACATAAACACCATTCCCACCACCAAAAGACTGTGATCCATCCCTCCCACCTACTCCCACCCCCCACTGGCCCAGGAAGCTGCATGTCTACCCCTCACCACAGGGTTTTTACTTTGGTGCCCTACTTACAATTTGGTCAGGTCCTGCTTTTAGTTTCCCTTTCAGATCTTCTTACTCAATTTCTGTTGATGAGTGTGATCATCCCATACTCATCTTTATCTTTCTGACTTAGCTGACTTAACAGAATTCCTTCTAGCTCTGTCCAAGATGGGTCAGAGAAGGTGGGTTCATTGTTCTTGATAGCTGCATAGTATTCCATTGTGTATATATACCACAGCTTTCTCAGCCACTCATCTGTTGTTGGGCACCTGGGTTGATTCCAGGTTTTAGCTATTATGAATTGTGCTGCTATGAACATAGGAGTACACACCTCTTTTTGGTTGGGTGTTATGGAGTCCTTGGGGTATAACCCCAGGAGAGGAATTACTGGATCATATGGAAGGTCCATGTCTAGCCTTGTGAGAGTTTTCCAGACTGCTCTCCACAGAGGCTGGACCAATTTACATTCCCACCAGCAATGTAAAAGGGTTCCTCTGTCCCCACAACCTCTCCAGCATTTGTTGCTGCTGTCCTTTTTGATGTATGCCATTCTTACAGGAGTGAGGTGGTATCTTAGTGTTGTCTTAATTTGCATTTCTCTTACAGTCCGTGACCTAGAGCAATTTTTCATATGTTTGTTAACCTTTTGGATCTCCTCTGTAGTGAATGTTTTGTTCATATCCTCCGCCCATTTTTGGATGGGGCCATTTGCTTTTTTGGTGCTAAGTTTGCTGAGCTCTTTATATATTTTGGTGGTTAGTTTCTTGTCTGATGTATGGCATGTGAAGATCTTCTCCCATTCTGTGAGGGGTCTCTTTGTTTGTTTAATAGTTTCTTTGGATGTGCAGAAGCTTTTCAATTTGATGTAGTCCCATTGGTTTGTTTCTGCTTTAGTCTTCCTTGCAATTGGGTTTGATTCATCAAAGATGTCCTTGAGGTGTAGGTGGGAAAGTGTTTTACCAATGTTTTCCTCTAAGTATTTGATTGTTTCTGGTCTGACATCTAGGTCTTTGATCCATTTGGAGTTGATTTTTGTTTCTGGTGAGATAAAGTGGTTCAATTTCATTCTTCTGCATGTTACAACCCAGTTTTCCCAGCACCATTTATTGAAGAGAGCCTCCTTTTTCCATTTAATCCTTTGAGCCCCCTTATCAAAGATTAGATGCCCATAGGTGTTGGGATTTACTTCTGGGCTTTCAATTCTGTTCCACTGGTCTGTGTGCCTATTTTTGTTCCAGTACCATGCTGTTTTGATGATGATGGCTTTATAATATAGTTTAAGGTCTGGGAGTGTGATGCCTCCATTTCTGTTTTTTCCTTAAGATGGTTTTGGCAATTCTAGGTGTTTTCAGGTTCCAGATAAATGATTGTAGTGTTTGTTCTATTCTTTGATGGGTATTGCATTAAATTTATATATGGCTCTGGGGAGAATATTCATTTTGATGATATTTATTCTTCCAATTCATGGGCATGGGATATCTTTCCATTTCTTGGTATCAGTTTCTATTTCCTTGAGTAGCGACTCATAGTTTTCAGCATACAAGTCTTTCACTTCTTTGGTCAACTTTATTCCTAGTTATTTGATTGATTTTGCTGAAACAGTAAATGGGAGTGATTTCTGGATGTCTTCTTCTTCAGATTTAGTGTTTGCATAAAGAAATGCCACTGATTTTTGTACATTGATTTTGTAGCCTGATACCTTGCTATATTGCCTAGTAACTTCCAGTAGTTTTCTGCTGGATTCTTTAGGTTTTTCTATGTATACTATCATATCATCTGCAAATAGTGAGAGCTTGACTTCTTCCCTTCCAATCTGTATTCCTTTGATTTCTTTCTCTTGCCTGATTGCTATGGCACGAACTTCCAATACTATGTTGAAGAGTAATGGTGACAGTGGACAGCCCTGTCTAGTCCCTGATCTGAGGGGTAATGCTTTCAGCTTATTTCCATTGAGTATGATGTTGGCTGTAGGTTTGCTTTATATAGACTCCACTATCTTAAGGAATATCCCATCTATTCCCATTTTTTGTAGAGTTTTGAGCATGAATGGGTGTTGGACTTTGTCAAAGGCTTTCTCTGCATCTATTGATATAATCATGTGGTTTTGGCTTTGCTTTTATTGATGTGGTGAACGACATTTATTGACTTACGGATGTTGAACCAGCCTTGCATTCCTGGGATGAATCCCACTTGGTCATGATGAGCAATCTTTTTGATATGTTGCTGTATCTGGTTGGCCAAGATCTTGTTTAATATTTTGGCATCTATGTTCATCAGAGATATTGGTCTGTAGTTTTCCTTTTTTGTTCTGTCCCTATCAGCTTTTGGTATCAGGGTGATGTTGGCTTCATAAAAGGTGGAAGGGAGTATTCCTGTTTCTTCAATCTTATGGAAAAGCTTAAGAAGAATCGGTACTAACTGTTTCCTGAAAGTTTTGTAGAATTCGTTTGTGAAGCCATCTGGTCCAGGACTTTTGTTGTTGGGGAGATTCTTAATAACGGTTTCAATTTCTTTGTCTGTGATTGGTGCATCAGTTATTTGTTTCTTATCAGACGACATGTTCAGGGTTGTAGGGTCATAGACTTACCTTCCTTTGTATTTCTTAATCCTTTTACCTGCCTTTATGCTGTGTGGGAGATAGAGAGGAAGAGAGGGAGAGAGACAAGAGAGACACCTGCAGAACACTTGTGAAGCAACCCCCCTGCAGGTGGGGGTTGGTGCTCGAACCAGGATCCTTGCATGGGTCATTGTGCTTCCTACTATGTGCACTTAACCCGGTACACCACCTCCGGGTTCCCCCATGTGTTTTTATTTCTAATACAGTTCCAGTAGCAATTAAAGAAAACAGAACACATATATAAATAAGCATAGCAAATGTGTTATATTTAAGTAAAAATGAACAGAGATGTTCTTAGAACTTTCTTAGATATATTTATGTGTTTTGTATATAGACTCATTCATTTTCATAATAAATATAAATTTGAGTTTCTATCATATGTGCAGCCACTGATGAGTCATTGATGAGTTTGGTTCAAGGATGTGAAATCTTCTTCTTTTTTCTTTTTTTTTTTTTTCTACAGCACTGTTCAGATGTGGGTTATGGCAGCGCTAGGAATTGAACCTGGGACTTTAGAGCCTCATACATGAGAGTCTTTTTGCATAACTTTTGTTGGATAGTATGCCAGCTCCCCCTGGCTTCTGCTTAATTTGATGCTATGAGGCAACCCAATCTTTCCTCGGATGGCACTGTTAAATTTTGGTCTGGCGTAAGGATTTCTGTAACAGCCTCTAAATCTTCTATCTCGACTCTTGAACGACTCTGCCTCCTTTCTTTGCTTCTGCTTCGCTTCCTTTCTCGACTTTTGCTCTTTTTCCTTTCTCTATCCCTACTTCGCTTCCGTTCCTTACTTTTGCTTCTCTTTCGTTCATGACTACGACTTCTGCTCTTGCTTTTTTTCCTCCTTCTGGAATCTTGAAACCCACACTCCACTCACAAGGAGATGTAGAGCTTTCCAAGGAGGCAGAAACTTTGTCTTCAGTCTGTTGGGAAACTCTTGTTTGCAAATCTATAACAAAAGAGAATTCTACAGCTCAGTGCAGGAAGAATGAAGAGCCTCAACTGGGTCCTAGGTGCTCTAAATTGACATCTCAGAAAGCTGGAGAAATGTAACTCGTGTTTACTGAAGGAACTTGAAGATTTGACCATATGAACAATGTCAATCAACTTTTAATTATAACACAATTTGTCTTTTTATTCCTGCCACAGCACCAAAAGCCAAAGAGCCAGTCATCTGTAGAGCTTGCTGTGCAGCTGGAGGTATCTGCAAACCTGTACCTTCTGCAAGTCTTGCCATTAATTGGAGGCTACCAGTTGTTCCCAAATCAATACCAGTCCTTTCCAATTCATCACTATCCAAAAATGAGCTAGCACTGGAAGCATCAGTCCTTTCAGTAACATGACCAACTTTCATTGGCCTTCCTGCAAGCTCAAATCCATTGAGTTGTTCCAAAGCCTTCTTTGCACATTCTGACTCTGAAAATTCTGCTTTTAAAAACCCCTTCTGTTTCATTTGGTTTAACCCCCCCAATATCCAGGTGGCAAAAGCCTTAACTACATTAAATCTCTTTAATATTTACAAAAACTCAGACCAACCTCCTATTATTCTTCATTGGCAAACACCACCCACCCTCCCAGCTATTAAAGTCAAATGGAAAGACCCACTTGATAAAATTTGGAAAGGACCTGACCCCCTGTTGACTATGGGGAGGGGTTTCGCATGCATTTTTCCACAAAATTACTCCAAGCCTGTTTGGGTTCCTGCCTGCCATGTCTGGCAATACCCACATGATGGCGCTGATATTCCTGAAGAATAAGAAACACTGCAAGAGGACTGGCTGCAGGATGCACCCCAGGATCCATAATACAGCATGGCAGAATAAAAAAAATATATGATTCACAGAACTCTTCCCCACCCCCCCGAATGTCTTATGCTATGACTGGCCAGTTGTGTTTTGTGAATGAGTGAGTGAGTGAGTTAAAAAAAAAATTGAGTGAGTTGAGTGACCAAAACTTTTTGTATGACCCATTGTGCTCAGAGTACTCTGAAAGTTAACTGATTTTATATAAAATGGCTGGACGCAGCCATGGTTTCTGGAGATGTCCAGAAACAGTCCACAAATAGTTTATTCCTCTTTTTGATTTCTTTTTTAAGTCTTGATATAAATATGAAATGTTTAGTCTTAAACTGTGTGAGTAAAGATAGTTCAACTATGAGAGTAGATCTAAATTTGCAATTGAAATGATATGTCTTAGTTACAAGTTTTTCTCCTCCTGTGTGTTATAAACTATATGTTTAATATGCGTGTTTTAAGTTTGGTAAACATTAACTTAACGGTTAAAGTGTAGCTTTGAAGCTACATTCTTACCAGGAGAGGTAAAATCAATTCATTAAAGTAACTGAGTGTTTAACGTAAAACTCTAAATATTCAATGTGACAATTCATCATCTCCTAAGTTAAAATACAAATTCTCTATATAGGACATTTTTGGAGGGCCCCCCAAAATGTCCTGTAAGTTATCTTGTGAAAATTAATCCACAACAAATTTGGCATTGTAAATGTACAAAAAGAAATTGTCATTAAAATGTGTTAACTCTAGTAACCTGAGTTTGCTTAAAAACCCAATGTAAAAATAGTTAAGAATCAATATATGTGACTTAAATTCGGTATGAAAATTTTGCTATATAGAGACTGCTACATGCGGTCACATAAGATGACCTTTACACGAAATTATAAAGATACCTAAACCAATTATAATCATTGAGTTATCAATTGTAGTAAACTTCTAATTTGTTACAAAGTTTTTTCATAAGTAATTGACTACAGCTATGACAAGCCTTTGCATAAAGAAGCATCTGCTCATATAGAATCCCCAGAAATCCATCTTGGACCCCTGACCTCTGACTTCACCCACAATTACAGCCATCCCCCGAAACCCATGATGTGACCTGACACGATCTGGAGAACCTGATTCACAGACTCCAAAGGACAAGACTTTCCTACTGCCTTTCTCTCAACCATTGGTGTCTGCTCTTCCTGCTGCTGTTTTGCCCATCATGTTTTGGTGGTTCCAGGTCACTCTCTACAGAAGCAAGAATGAAGGAAAGTAGAGATTCTGTCTTGACAAGCAGTTTTGAATCTGGCTGATAAAAACAGCGAGTTCAAGGAATTTTCCAATGTGTGATGGAAAACAACCTTTTTAGTGGAGTGTGCATTTCTTTATTCTCTCAGTGATGGTGATATTTATAATGCCCTGCTCTCTCCATTTCTTTGCATTTTTATTTTTATTTCAGAGCCTTGGAGTCAGAATTCGGATTTCACTTTCAGGAGCTGGGACATTCAGTGGATAACAGGAAAATTGTACATTTTAATCAAAAGTAGGTGAGTACGACTGCCTTAGAAAGCAGTACTCTCTTAACTGTCATCCACTCTACTCTGACTGTATTTAATTTTGAGCTTCACAGGCAGAAATCATTAATAGCTCATCTCCCTCACATGTCTGTGCAAAGGAAGAAAATCTGATATAAATTTAAATTTGTGGTGGGTTAATTATAGTAACTAAGTTTGGGATAGGTAATTAAAATTCCCACAAAAGAACAAACATACCAAAATGTAATTGCAAATAGGAGGCTTACTTTGAAAAATCTATCCATCTGGAACATAGTATTATTGCAATAAAGAACAATACAGTGTAATTGATTTAGGCTACATTCAATATCTGAATTTGTTTATTTGAGGTAGAAAGTATGACCCATGATAAACTCAGGTCAGTATTTCCTGTTACTGTGCAGTGTATTTTGAATGTTTGTCGTTGAAAAAGTAGTTTATCACGGCCTCAAGTACCATGTCTTTTTGGAGTTGCAACATGAATATGTAGTAAGAAAGGCTACAATGATTTGTTATATAAATGCTAACTGTACACCTATAAAATAATGTACATTTTCTCTCTTTCTGACCCAGCAATGTAGTACAGGGAAATCCTTCTAAGTGACAGCTACTCTGTCTTCAGTACTTTGATAGGTATTTTCCAGCTTACATGATACCACAAGTTTCCATTAAATAGCCTAAGTGGAAATATCGGAGCTTCTGTTCACTCCCTGTATGCTCTATGACTGCTCCTCTACCCAGTCACTGCACTTAGTCCTCACAGACCAGCTGTGTGTTCAGCTATGGAAACAGAGGCTTGGTGAACCTCCACCACTTGCCCTCAGTCCTAGAGTGGGAATGTGGTGGAGGAAGGATGTAAACTGGATTCTCAGATCATATTGTAAGCAAAATATAACCCATTCATCAAATATTCAGTAAGAATCTCTTAGGTGTTTGATACAGTGCTATGTGCTGAGGTACCACAGCTCCTGGGAAGCTCAGTACCAGCTTCTTCTATGACAGAGAGTGGGGTCCCGAGAGTCTAGGACTAAAGCCATGGAACTATGAGAGACTGCAGAGTTATAGTGTGGGGTGGAGACTGGGGCTAGGAGGAAAGGGGAGAGATCGAGCTGATAAGGATTCATTGTGGCAAGTCAAACAGGGGCATGCAAGTAGGAGATTTTTTTTTACCTGAAAAATTATATATACTAATGAACACTTAAGCTGTTAAGGGAAAAATTTTTTAATATTATCAAATTTTAAAATAGCTCCACTTAACACATCACTGATTTCAATGGAGTGGGCTGGAAAGCATGCCAACATCTTGCATGACTGTGGCTAGTCAATTATAATTAGCTGAGGAGTAGAAATGGAATATTATATTTGTTATCCCATTGGGTGGTACAGACGCACTGCTATGGCATTACACATCTGCTGTTACTAGCATTCAGGTTTACTTTGCAATTACCTAATTGTGTGATTTCTACTCTTCCAGTAATCTTGTAAGATTTTATCATGCACATTTGCCCTGCCTAAGTCATTGAGATAATTATTATGTCTCAATATACAGACTTGTGTAATAGCAGACTCACCAACCCCCCACCCCAGGAGTTACTATGCACATTAGCTCTTCTATTCTTTCTTCTGTCAAATGTTTATTTCCATCGCAAGAATAAAGGGATTCATGAACTACGCTGCCTTTTAGTTCTCAGTACCAAATCATTCTCTTCCAACAGACAGTTTATATTAAAAGAAATTGTTTTAGATGTAAAGAAGATACTACACCAGATTAAGCACACATAAAACAAAGTACAAGGACCCGCTCCATGACCCCAGTTTAAGCCCCTGGCTTCCTACCTGCAGGGGGTTCGCTTCACAAGAGGTGAAGCAGGTTTGCAGGTGTCTGTCTTTCTCTCCTCTCTATCTCCCCCTCCTCTCTCAATTTTTCTGTGCAGTAAGAATGTAAAAAAATGACCCCTAGGAGCAGTGAATTTGTAGTGACAGCACTGTGCCCAGCAATAACCCTGGAGGCAAAAAAGAAAGAAAGGAAGGAAAGAAGGAAGGAAGGAAGGAAGAAAGGAAGAGAGAGAGAGAAAGAAAGAAAGAACTGAAGAAGATATTGCACATCAAATAACTGGAGTTACAAAGCTTGGAAGTTTTCCGTTTCAGCAAAACTTCTACTTACTTAATAACAGAGAGGGAGAGAGAAGAAAGGATGAGAAAAGGAATATTGCTCTGTTATACGTGGCATCAGTAATCAAACTTGGGACCTTTCACCCACAAGTTTTGTGTGCTCTACCACAGAACCACCTCTCAGTCACATGGATATTAAATTTCCTTTTGCTCTATTTTGCCTCTAACTGGATTAGGTGAGGTCAGTTACAACTTTTAATATCAGGACAGAGTAAAAAATATTCGAAGAGTTGGTTGACTCTGGATTTAAATTAGCAAGTACTTGGAATAGTGTAACATTATCACATGTAACTCCATTAAAGTATAGTTTCTGTTGATACAGTTTTTGGTACATGCTGGACTGGGAATACAGTCAGGTCAGTGAGGTCTCTAGATCAGAATTTGAGGGGACACTCATTCTTGGGTTCATCCAAATGGAGTGTCATTTCTGAGGACTCTGGTCAATCCTGCATCTCCAGTGCCTCTTTGAGCACCTCCATGAGGTTTTCATGGTCAATTTATCCTCACCTTGGTTTTAAATTGTCAGCTAGTTATTTTGTATCAGGGATTTGAAACCTTCATGCTTTTATTCATATTCCTTGACCCAGAAGGAACTTCTTTAATGTGTCCTCCAATATGTTCCATTTCGTTTCCCTTGTAGACTCTGCTCACAAGTTTCCCCTACGTAGCTTTTCCCCCATTAACAGCTTCTCAGTACTTACATGAAACTTTTAACAAGCTGTGGTGCAAGGATGTGAACCTAGGGCCTGGAACAAATTACAAACAAGTTGCTTCCCTGACCCATGTGTTGCTCTGTACTTTGAGGGCAAACCAGAGAGAAAAGGATGACAATACTGCTCCATCATTTATGGGGTTGCCTGGGCACCCTCCGTGTGACATGGTGCTCCTGTGTGGGACTCGGGGATTGAGCCGAGAGCCACACACATGGAAAGCATGCATTCCACCCTCTGAACCATTTCTCAGAACCTTTGACTAGTCTGATGCACACCAGTCTTTAAACCACTAAAGTTTCAAGTGAAGGGATTATGCCATTTCTCTATTTCTGTCTTACCTCAGGGTTGGTGAGGGTATACTTGGACCCTTTACATAGCCCATAATACTTGAACTCAAAAGTGGTTGGACAGTTGATTGTCCCCAGAGCAAAGCAAGTGACTCTGCAGTGAAGGAAACATAGCAGGCCATCAATGAACGTTTATTGAATAAATGAGAAAGTACTGCAGTCAAAAGCACTATCTGTGTAGAAGCAGTCATCCTGAACTCAACTGTATTTAAATAAATAGATCTCTTCTCAGATGCAAATGAATCCTAATTGTGTTCCACATAGGGATGATTTGCCATCGCTATCTGTTGACTGTGCAAGTGAAGTAAAGTAAAAATATGATTTCTAGAAAAGAGATACCTAAAATGTCAGGCACATTATTATCTAAGGCTTAACCAGCTGCCAGCTAATTACCGTAGCCACAGGTTCTAAAGTAAACACAGATGCAGCAGAAGTAATTACTACCAGAAAGCAAAAACACTTCTGCTGCCGAGTGAAAGGCAGCCTTGGGTGTCTCTATATAAAGGAAAACAGGCTGGAGAGAGCCCAGAGATGGCGTGAAACAGTGAGGGAGCCAGGAATCTCATTGGGAGCAGGCAGTTAAAAAAAAATTATTTCAGGCAGGCAAGAAGGCAAGATAGCTCGTCTGGGAAGGTGCCTTTTTCGCCATGCACATGTTCCAGGTTCAAGCCTGCCCTCCAACCCCCACACACACATTGGGGGTAATTTCAGTGCTGTGGTGGCTTTTTTTCTTTCCTCTCTCCTTCTCTCTCTCTCTCTTTGTCTATCTCTTTCCTTTGAAAAAGTCAGCCTGAGACTCTGACAGTAACAAAGAAAGAAAGATAGAAAAAAAGAAAGAGATATAAATGAATGGTCTGATGGAAAAAGTGATGAGGGATCATAGTAGCTTCCTACTCATTTTCAGGGGTGCCTTGTAGTAGGGGTTTAGGGTTAGTCTGGGGTATTACAGAAACCCAAAATAGTTCTAAAATGAAAAGTAGTTCTAAAATAATAAGAAAACCCAAAATCCAGCAATGAATCAAACATTTAACATTAGTTTATTATTATATATAAAGTGTGGACTTCTATTAAAAATATTTTTTAATTTTTCTTTCAATTTAATTTATTTTATTTATAAAATGGAACCACTGACACAACCATAGGATAAGAGGGGTACAACTCCACACAATTCCCAGCCCCATAACTCTGTATCCCATTCCCTCTCCCGATAGCTTTCCTATTTTTTAACCCTCTGGGAGTATGGAACCAAGGTCATTAAGGAGTGCAGAAGATGGAAGGTCTGGCTTCTGTAGTTTCTTCCTCACTGAACATGGACATTGACAGGTCGATCCATACTCCCATCCTGCCTCTCTCTTTCCCTAGTGGGGTGGGGTTCTGGGGAATCTGAGCTCCAGAACACATTGGTGGGGTTGTCTGTTCAGGGAAGTCTGGTTGGCATCTTGCTAGCATCTGGAACCTGGTGGCTGAAAAGAGAGTTAACATACAAAGCCAAACAAATTGTTGACAAATCATGACCCTAAAGGCTGGAATAGTGCTGATGAAGAGTTGGGGGGTTGTCTCAAAACAAGAGCACTGTGATGTTATTTCTTGCAGATTAGGAACTGAACCCAGGGCTAGAAACTGTATCATTGAGCCACCTCCACAGCCGTGGTTACATATGTGCTAAGCTAACTTCTTCCCACATCACTATATTCCTGCCTGTACAAATGAGAAGACCATTTATACAACTCGTTCAATGTCGGGCTGTGTCATGGGGGAGAGAGAAGGGATTGGAGCGGAGAGGGAACACAAATCTTTATTCACACAGGCACCTCAGAGTTGGGTAAGAGCGCAGTGGTTTGAGCCATGTGGAGCTAGCAAAATGGCTGCCTCCCACTATGTGCAGCAACCCTTCTCTGCGTCCAGTAACCGAGGTGAAAAGGGGCAAAAAGAGAGAGAGGGGCAGAAGCAGAAGGGATTTTATGGGAGAAATTCTGGAAGTGACAAGTCGGGACAGGATTGGCTAGGAAACAAGGCACTCCGGGAATAGCATTTCTCACGGGAATTGACAATACCCTCAGGGGACAACGTGGTGGAACAAGGCACTCCGGGAATAGAATTTCAACTCTTGTGGGAATTGACAATACCCTGAGGGGACAACATGGTGGATGTGACCACATCTGCACAATTTCCCAACAGTCCAAGGTGGTGCAGGAGCAAATGGAGGGGCAAATCCTTTATGGCAGATCCTGTGCTCTGTTCTACATGTTATTGTAGGCCTCTCTAACCATCTCCCATGAGAAATGGACTTACAGTTCACATTTCCTCTGGTAGAATTTCTCAAAAGCACTTTTGTATATATTTTGCACAATAATCCTCAGAAACAGATGGGGAGAAAAGGAACTGAATCTCTGTACAAGGAGTGTCTTGCTCAGAATCACATGGTCCAGTATCAACTCAGCTGGGACATGGTTTTAGTGGTTTCCCAGCTTCACGGGGACACTTCTTAGCAGGGACTTTCACAGGATATTGGAGAGGCTATTCTTTTATCAAGAGAGAGGCTGGCAATCAAACAACCCCAAGATTCTGTGACCCTCAGTGAGATACACTTAAGTCCTCTTTTTATAATACCCATCTCACACACACAGCAAGAATAGAGGAAGAGTTAGTGAAGTGAGGGAGACTGTGGTGCAGTAGTGCCGAGCATAGGGGAGCCCTGACTACATATGGCAGACTGAAAATATGCAGGCAGCAGCAATGAGTATAGAAAAATGGGAGAAGATACAGGAATTATACTTTATATAAAGTGGTAAGCAACAGTAACAAAAAGAAAGAGGAAATAAGGTGAAAAAACATTTTCTGCAAAATAAAGTTTGAACTCTGAATGGTGGAGTGTACTAACCAATACTGAAGACCAAGAGATTTTCATGGTGAGAGGAAGGACATTTTAATCATGTTTTAGTTCTAGGACACCTCAGTCAGTGTATATTCATATCTATTGATCATCTTTCTTATTTAGTTCAATTACTCTCTTTTCCATTTAAATGTAATAAGTAAAATGTAGGAAATTTTGTGCACGATGACATTTTTTTTTAGATATGTAGATTTCAGGGCCAGGTGGTGGCACACCTGGTAGAGCTCACACATTACAGAGTACAAGGATCTGAGCTCAAGTCCATGGTCCCCACCTCAGGGGGGATGTTTCACAAGTGGCAAGGCCATGCTGCAGATGTTTCTCTCTCTCTCTCCTCTCCCAAATTTCTCTTTGTCCCTATTCAAAATAAGCAGAAATTAAAAAAGAGATGAGATTTCAAAGCAGCTAAAAGATATTAATAGGAAGAATGACCATTAAAACATCACTGAGTAGTGATAGCTTTTCAGATCAAAATACCTCTGGGAAATCCTGACTTTTTGAGATCAAAGCAACCTAGGTGAGGCCCACAGGTTTAAAACCCAGAACATGCACTGATCACCTATCCTAGAGGTGGTTGGTTCTGGGAGGCTAATACATGGAATAGTTGGGGCTAATTGGGAAGCCTCTTTACCATGACAGAGTAAACTATAATGGAATATTTATGCAAATGCTTAAAGCATTCTTACCTCATGAAAGGAGTCAAACTACGAATCTAAATTGCATTCAGAAGATTGACACGACTAAAGACACATATAGGATGCTCTTACTCATCATGACTCATGATTACATATTTATTGTATTTGATTATTGCCTCTCTATGGAGAAGATTTTATTTGCTATGGTCCACCCAATATTTAGCATGTGGACTGATGTGTAGTAGGCATTTATTAAGTATTCATCAAATGAATGAATAGCTTCATTATATAATGATGGTAAGATGCAACCTCCCATCCTTTGGACTGGAATTCTCTTGAGCTCTGATCAACACACTTGCCACCTGAAGCAATATGAGTCATTTTTTTGTTTGTTTGTTTCACTACAATCATTACCTCATATCTAGCAAATAATTGTTTAAGTATTATTATACAATTGAGTAAATTGCAGGGGTTGTCACATCATTACTTTCCAGATCTCTGGGATCCCTGAAGGTAGGGGCTGGCTATTCATTATCTACATGTCTTGTCATCTGTTGCTTAGTAACAGTGACAGATGCAACGTGGATATTTGTTGACCGAGTGAATGATTGCCTTATTGCAAGGACAACCTACTTCAAGGATAGAAAATAGTTGTGCTGCCATTGTTGCTTCTTACCTTGTGGCAGATGTCTCTACTTGATCCTGTTCGCTTCCTGACTGAGATTAAAGAGAATCATAGCCTCATCCCTCAGTAAAGCTCTGGATAGTATGAGTAACCTACTAGACAGTATAAAATGTATTTGTTTTCCCTATTTTATTTTCTTAACTGAGTCCTGAAGAGGGGCTGGAGAGAGCAAGCTACCCTCTTAGGGATATTATACTGGTTATATTCAACAAGAAATATTTATCTGCTACTTAATATTAATTGTGCCATATGATAAAGACATAAGATATATAACAATATGATCTCCTACTTTTAGTAAGTTCATTTTATAAAGAAGGTCTCCAAGTCCCAAATGATAATGTAGTGATATTTTCTGTAATAGAAACATGTGTATGAATAATGGAAGGTGTAAAATACATCATTTCAAGTGTGTGAGTATGCATGTGTGTGTCTTTTATGGGCACATAGAGGAAGTTCAAGGAAATAGAGAAAAAGTGACAATTGAAATGACCTTGAACAATGAGATGAGCCATACTTGGGAAAGTAGTTCAGACAGGGAAGACATCCGATATAAAGACAGACTGAACATAAATGTGTGTTTCCTTCATAACATGAATACTATGGTATGCTTACAAGGC
This sequence comes from Erinaceus europaeus, assembly GCF_950295315.1. Classification (NCBI taxonomy): domain Eukaryota; kingdom Metazoa; phylum Chordata; class Mammalia; order Eulipotyphla; family Erinaceidae; genus Erinaceus; species Erinaceus europaeus. Next base: position 105,347,182 of record NC_080168.1, on the reverse strand, counting down.
AGCTCTGTTTGGTCCCAAGGAGGGCTTCTGTTGACATGTTGGAAGTTTAGTCTCTGGTGAAGATTTTTGGGTTAGACAGCCTTCCTGATGAATAATAGTGTGACTCAACTTGTCATCTGTGGGTTCTGCCTACAATATACGCTGCAGGTAACTTAATGGCATTTGTTGAGTGAGAAGGATTTTTATAGGATCCATCAGAAAACTGTAGTGCTTCTAAGCACATAAAAAAAACAACTCCAATCCAATAAAATAAACAGCTCAAACAACTGTTTGATATCATATCAGCCAGATAGTCACTAAACACTAGAGGAGCCATTTTTTGACTTGAGGTTTTGGGGCTTCAAGGGTTGCACATCTGGCCCTCATCCCCCTACCTCATACACTTTGGATCATGTCCCCATACTATCCATACTTCCCATCGTCATCCCCACATTCTCATGTCAAAACATGTAAAGAATAAACATGAAAGATTGTGGCAGTTTAATTAAAAGCAATTCTAGATGCCCCCTTTAAACTTTATAGATTTAGAAGCAAATTTGTTTTCTTGCACAGCAAGCCTGCTCCTCCTCTACTTTTTCTTTTCCCTCTAGTCCTTTCTCCCATACTGGAAATTTCAGAATTTCCTTTCTTTTATCTTGTTTGTGTTATCTCCATAATATTCACATAAGAACCATGTATATATTTAGCTAATATTTATTGTTATTTCAATTTCAAAAAATTACCTCAAAAGGGAGCTTTGTTTTCCACTTGCTTCCCTTTATTGCCTCCTTAACCCTCCATCTTGTATTTTTCTATCTTGTTTACAAACACCACACCCGTCTAGATGATCTCCCAGCCCCTGAATTGCCTTAAGCACCATGGTCAGATTTATAGCTCATAAAGTTGTGAACCTATATAGTCTACAGTGAAGTCAAAGTGTTATGGTCCAGTAAAATCTGGCTAGTAGTCCCCTCAGAGATACAAGTTCAAATTCTTCATGACATAGAGATATCATCAGTTCCTCAGGGACTGTGACCATCTTGTTCATCAAATTTAGTGCTCATAATACATCCTTCATAAATATCTTGGGTGAATGGATGAGTACAAAATCTTTCATGATCTAATGAGTCAGGATCATGACCTGTTTTATCAGTCACTGCTCCCCACATAGTGTGGAAGATCTATCCTAATCAAATTCTCACCTTTCTTTGAACATGCTGTGTTATCCTATGAGCGTCACTGATTGTGAAGTTTCTCCCCTGCAGGGGGGACTGGAGGTTTTGACTGAGGTCCTTGTGTATTGTAACGTGTGCTCTACTGAATGCACCATCACCCAACCTCCATTTTTTAAAGAGTTGGAGCATCATGTAGGTATGACTTCCCTGCTCTAGGACTGCCTTTTTCATTCAGAGATAGAGAGTGAAAAGGAAGGGGAAGTGGATAGAGAAAAGGAGAGATGATGTGGGGAGGAGATAACAACATCCTTCAGTGTTGTGCTCACATGTGGTGCCAGAGTTCAAATATGGGCCTTAAACATAGCAAGTCATGCTGCCTACCTGCCCAGGGAGTCATCTCTCTGCCCCATGGACATCCTTTCAGTTCATATCTGTCTTGAAAACTGATTCCCATTCTCCAATACTTAGCACAAATATCTAAGTAGAATAAAATGTCAAATACCCTGTATTCACATTGCCTTCTGATTCTGTCATGGACACAGATTCATAGATTTGAATAAAATTGATACATATCTGCTTGTTGTTTTCAACGGGTTATGTTGTTTTCACCGGGCTAGCTTCACAGGCGGGTAACAGATGACCAGGGACTCATGGTTGAGCTGTAGGCAGTATCTCTTTATTCATGCAGGACGAAGCACAATCTAAGATGAGCTAAGCTAAACTCAAGGTACTCTAAAACTCACAATGCTGTCTTTATATATACTTGCCAAGTAGTGTGGAAACAGGATGTGGCATAGAGAGGGTGGAGAGAAAAGTGACTGGTGACAATCAGAGTGTGACAAGGAGAGGATCAGGGTGTGACAAGGAGGGGGCGGAGCAGGCGAGAATCCTATCACTGAACCACCAATGCCCTGGAGGGAGTGCTTTATGTAAAAGTGATTTATGTAAATAGACCAAAGCTTTGAATGGGATTAAATCTATCCCTATATAGGCATATGGTTAAGCAGAAGCCAGGGGGAACTGGCATACTATCGGCCATTATGGGGTGAACAGAAACCTATATTGTACAGGCGTTTTCAAAAGAACTGGCATAAGACATGGAAAACAAAATAGGCGAGCAGCAATAACCAGTGTGATGCCAAGGGGAGCTTTTCTTGCCTCAAAGGGCAAGGCCTAGCAGGCAAAAGGGCATTTCTTGCCTCTGGGAGTGCTTCATGCCTCTGGGGGCATCTCTTGCCTCAAAGGGCATTTCCTGCCTCTGTGGGCATCTCTTGCCTCTTGGGGCGCTTCATGCCTCTGTAGGCATAACCTAATAAGGAGGGGGAGTTTTCTGCCTCTGGGACAGAGCCTGCAGGCGAGGGGACATGGTCTATAAAGTCTCAAGGCAATTGGCTGAAGTTAGTCTTTGAGAAACACAGCAGCGTGTACCAGTAAGTCCGATGGAGGTGTCAGTCCAAAGTAGCTGACCACAGAAGAAAATGCCAGAGGATGAAACGCTGCACGTCTGTCTCAATGGGGAATGTCGGCCACCAGAATTCTGCTTTTCTGTAGAGAGTGATCTTTGGAGTCTGTGAATCTGTTTCTTCAGGTCGTGCCAGGTCACTTCATTGGTTTCCGGGGGTGTGTTGTAATCATTTCATCTTGTGGGCGATGTCAGAGAACAGAGGTCCAAATGGATTTCCAGAAATTTTCATTTGAGTAGATGCTTTTTCATGTAAAGACTTGACAGCTGAAATTCACTTACTTGTCAAACAAAACTTGTAGCAGATTAGAAGTTTACTATAATTGATAACTCCATTATAATTGGAAGTCCTTTCTAGTATGATTTTAAGGTTGTTTAAACAGTTTAAACTCAATAAAATGTGGAAAGGTAAACAGAAGAACCACGGTTAAAAGCCTCAGGCATGAGAATAATTAACATAGTCATTGCACTATCTGCCCCACCCATAACTCATACAGTTTTCAGGAGTAAACGTTTCAGATTCATGTCAAGACGTAAAAGAGAAATCAAAGGAGGGAAAAAAAATTTTTGGATTGTTTCTGGATGTCTCTAGAAATCATGGCTGCGTCCAGCATTTTTTTTTTAAGTCAATGTCAAACAAAAATTCAGTCATTCAAATCATTCTCTTATGAAACGCAACTTGAACCAGATTATCAAGATCTCACCATGTAGGATTAAGAGTCCCCAGAGGGCGTCCTAGTCCAAAAAGCTCCTCGAAATTCCATTTAGGGTGCTTCTGACTGTTCCTGCTGGATTGCTTCAGGCACCCATTTTTAAAAGTGTCTTCCCATCGAAGAAAGAATCCAATCAGGAGAGTAGAACTAACCACGTGTCTCCATACTTGGGAACTGCCAGGGTAATGGAGAATGCTCCTCAAACTAGAGTAGTCCTTCTCCATGGGAAACATTTGAGAAGAAGTCCAGAAAGTCTCAGGGGAAATCCCCATGCATATCCCAAGGTCTATGATCACGGTCATAAAGAACCAAACTGTGGCCCGGAGCGAAACGTAAATCCTTTTCCTCAGGAAACATGGGAGAGGGAATCCAGAAAGTCCAAGGAGAAATCTCCGTGCATCTCCCAAGCTATATGATCCCGGTCATAAGAAACCAAAGTTCCCGGTCAGGGAACCGAAGTGTGGCCCAGAGTAAAATGTTCCAGAGACAGAGAAACTGTCTCATAATGAAACAGTAGAGGCTTTGGCAAACCTCTTCATAAGTAGAAGAGAAGACCATAGTGCATAGGTAGGCAAAGTCTTCACTTATCTGGGAGTTGCACAGGTCCAGTCCCACGTTGTAGCGCCATATGTTGTTTTCGACAGGTTATGTTGTTTTTGCCGGGCTGGCTTCACGGGCAGGTAACAGATGACCAAGTACTCATGGTTGAGCTGTAGGCAGTATCTCTTTATTCATGCAGGACGAAGCACAATCTAAGATGAGCTAAGCTAAACTCAAGGTACTCTAAAACTCACAATGCTATCTTTATATATACTTGCCAAGTAGGGTGGAAACAGGATGTGACATAGAGAGGGTGGAGAGAAAAGTGACTGGTGACTATCGGAGTGTGACAAGGAGAGGATCAGGGTGTGACAAGGAGGGGGCGGAGCAGGCGAGAATCCTATCACTGAACCACCAATGCCCTGGAGGGAGTGCTTTATGTAAAAATGATTTATGTAAATAGACCAAAGCTTTGAATGGGATTAAATCTATCCCTATATAGGCATATGGTTAAGCAGAAGCCAGGGGGAGCTGGCATACTATCCAACATCTGCTCTTCACAACAGTTATTTTTTCCTCTTTGACTTTCTTTCTAATTTCATGCTTTTATAAATATATTGTCAAGGTGAAGACTTTTAGAAAGCTGTTACCTGATAAGTTCTAGAGGAGAAAAGTAACCCAACAAAGGTAGGGTTAAAGAAAGTAATTACACCAAATCTAGTCTCTGTATGTATACACATTTCTAGAGTTGGTCATACCCTAATAGACAATTCAAAAAGATAGCTTTGCATTAGTTGTTAACTAGTAAGGGCTGGAGGCTGTGAACCTTCCCTTGACCCTCTGCTTTATATCCCTCTCAATCTTGTATTTTCCATGAAAAAAAAAACTTACTTATAACACTTCTAAGCCTAGGGTATCATAAATTCTCAATTACTTTTCTCTTATTTTTCTACTCCTCAAATATCTGAAACAGAGCAGTCAACTGTCAATGATGAAAAATAAATACTGAATGCCAGATTAGGAAGTGCAATGAACAAATACACACATAGAAAGTAAAACCATCCACCACTATATGCCAACTCTATTATAGACCATAGAAAATGTCAGAAAAATATATTGCAATGGGCATTTGGGGAACATTGAGATTCTAAAAGATGCATAAATATACAGTCAAGTATAAGATAATGATGAACTCAGCTGGCTGGTTGGATATGAGCAAACTTCAAACACTAACTTTACTGAAAGAGGTCAGTGACACTGCCTATATATTTTTACTCTGTCAATATGACTGTGAAAGGAGACATAGAAACTGAGGAGACTTGATGATTTTGTGTCCCTAGAGTTAACATGTATTCAGAAATGTACTTCAACGGGGTGAGAATTCCAGAGCCATACCTCTTCTTATTCCTTCCCTGACTCCTTCTGTATCTCCATTTTTCTCTGCAGTTGTTCATGGTGCCAGATAGTTTTTTCTGAAATAAAATGCAGAAATAAAATGGTAAGATGTGTCCTTGGACCATTGGGAGATAGAAATACAGTAAAACATAATTGGACTGAGGGCTTCCTATGTGCTAAGCACGGGATGAGTCATCAAAACAATGTAAAGAAGAAGAAAAAAAAAACACAGTTGACAGCATGCAATATTGTTCAACAGATAAGAATGATGGCTCAAATACTTGTAAGTTGATTTAAATAATGCTGTATTTTATTTTATCTAATGGAATTACATTGTAAGTGCAGTTGAAGTAAGGAGAGGGGAGGGAATTTGGTTAACTGGAGGAATAGAATAAAAATATCATGAAGGGGTGAGGAAAGACAGCATTTAGAAAAGAATAAAGATGTAGAAATCCACAGAGGATAAAATATAAAATAAATAAATCAAACTAGAATGAATAGAGGAGTGAAGAAAAAACTGAATTGACACCGGGAATAATAGTTTTTAATCTTGGTGAAGTAATAAAAGATAATATTTAAATATTTTCCAATTTACTTAGAATTATTAGTTGTATTTTTATTGGGTTTGAACTTTATAAATTAAAAGATGAAAGTGTTATAATTTGTATTTTTCACTAAAGTATAACATCACAACCAAAGAAAGTAAAATGATTAAAGAGAGTTTCAACACAGTTGCTATAATAGCACAGTGATTTGTTCACCAAAACATTGACAAATGATTTTATTGCTTGTGCCCAGAGTGATATTTACATGAGAAAAAATAATATTTTGCAAATAACAAAACTGTTATTTTTATAGATGCACACACAAGTCTATTCTGACTTCAAAACACATAATCTAGCAGTATGTGTACACAATGGGATGCAACTCAGCTATGAAGAAAGAATTTGGTGATTTACAATAACATAGATGGAACTTGAAATTATGAAAAGATAAGGAAAAGACAAAGACTGACTGATTCCATTAATTTGTAGAATATAAAGAAAACAAAGCAAACAAATCATCCACACAAAAACAGGCACCTCAGACTGTAAGAAGAGACCTGCAGTCATCCGTGGGGGAAAGTGTACAAGGGGTCAGCTGGCTGGGGGTAGCTTCTTGGTGGTGGGAGTGGTGTGATGTATGAAGTTGCTGAGCTGACACACTGCACTTGAAATCTACATGGTGTTGTAAGTCAGTATTATATCAGTTAAATCCCAGGATCTAAAATTGAGTGGAATCTGTTGTTGGTGAATGATAATTTATGGAGAGCAGTCTTATGCCAGTGGTAATTTATAGTTCACATCTATCAGCTCTATATGACTGCACAACAAATGAATTCCAAACTCAGTCACTGAAAAACAACATATGTATACTATTTTAGAGTCTGTGGAGAGACTGACACTACTGTGAGATTAGGTACTGTCTGAGTGGAACTGGAACCACTCCATTTTAGGTGTGTTTTTCCAACTTCTTAACAATAAACACTGAATTTGATTAGACCTTAAGAATAATTATAGTATCTGTGAGTTTTGTTCTTTGATTTTAGTGAATCAGAAAGGAGAATTTAAATATTCAGTAGAAAACATTGGACAAAGTTAACGAATGTTCAGACTTTGTTAAAGCAAAATGACCTTCTTGCAGAATTATAAACCTTTTAATAGATAAGGGAGTATTTTATGTTTCAATATTGGCTATTGTGTATTATTAATATATTAATTATTTTTCTTTTAACATTAAGTATGATGACTAGTGCCTAATAGATATATGATTAAATAGATTATTCTTCAGTTTAAGTGATGTGATTTTATATGCCAAATTAATTTGATCATAACAAAACCCAGATAAATAGTCAAAAATTCTTCTGGTTCTTTTTGTGGGAGTATTTTTGGATGACATTAATATTTAAATCAGGTAGAGTGAATAAAGCAGATAGACCTCCCTAATGTGGGTAAACCACACCAATCAGCTGAAAACTTAACTAGAACAAGAAGACTGGCTATTCTCTGAATAAAAGGGAATTTCTCCTCTCTGCCTTTGAACTAGAGCATTTGTTTTGTTGTTTTTTTTTTTTTCACATGTCTTTGCAATCAAGCTTTACTGGGTCTTGCACCTGCCAGTTTTGTTGTATGCTTTACATTGGTTTGGTCTAGCTCTCCCCCTACCAGGAAAATTGGTTTAGTCCTGCTAGTTTCGCAGGCCTGCTTGTCCCCGCCCCAAAGAACCCGGACAGAGTTTGAGACTTCTTGGCGCCGTCATGTGAGAAGGATGCAGGAGAGTTCTGTTTGGTGATTAGTTTGGGTTAGTTTATGAATCGTTGTTCGTGAATAAAGAAATACAGCTTCTCGGCCCAGCCGTGTGTCTCTGGTCATCTCTGTTACCCGCCCGTGAAGCCAGCCCGGATAAAACAACACAGTTTCTGGACTAGAACTACACTTGACTCTTAGTCTGCTGCTTGTTATTACCCAGAAGATACTGGGACTTGTCATTCTCCACAGTTACATAAGTCAGTTCCTTATAATGAATCTATTTGCACATATATATGTGTGGAAAGATAAAGAGGCATACAGGCATGTACTGGCATTGGTTCTCTGATACTCTAAATAAGTCACCAGTAAGGTCTGTTGTAATGTGCTTTATTTGGAAACATACCTGATTTGCCATACACATGACCCATATTTGAACGTGGCTCCTACAGCACTGGAGAAAGCTTTGGTATATGCCCCCTTCCCCTCTGGATCTTCATCTCCCTATCAGAAAAAAAAAGCAGAAAAATGAAACCCTGAAAATTACAAGAAATAAAAATGAGATTCTAATAAAGTTCTATGTCAGTTAAAACCATGATGAATCTCAACACATGTAATGGCCTAATTAGTCCTTGCTGTCACTTAGACAAGGCAGACGGCCTTCTACCTGTCTCTTCACTTTTTAGTAAAGCATTGACTAGATGAAGTCTATGTTTCCTTCCACTTCTAGAAGGAATCTAATATACTATGGTGCTACTATATTTCTTCTTCCCTGAATCTGACTGTGAAGTCAAGAGAGGGTCCATTGGCCAATGCCACAGAGAGCAAGTTGGTGTGGTATGGTGTGGTGTGGTGTGGTGTGTTTTTACAAGAACACTGCTCCTCTCTGGCTTATGTTGGTGTGGAGATTGAACCTGTGACTTCAGAGTCTTAGGCATGAGAGTCTCTTTGCATAATCATTATGCTATTCCCTCCCCCCTCCACCCCCCCCCCACAATTATGGTACCTTCCCCCATGGAGAGAAAGTTGTTAATGCCAAGTTTTACATGAAGGGAGAAAGAGGAGGAGGGGGGAGGAGGGGAAAGGAAGAAGCATGGAGGAGGAGGAGGAGGGGGAAATGAGGAGGAGGAGGGAAGGGGAGGAAATGGAGAGGAGGAAGAGGGAGGAGGAGAAGAAGAAAGTGAGTAGTATATCCATGGTCTTTAAATTAACATGTATTATAGCTCAATGAAAAGATAAACTTCAGAGTGCCCAGTCTCTGCCATTCATGCTCAGAGGATTTGTCATTATAAGTCCAATTAAGAAGTTTTTATTGTAAATTCTCTAAAGTTTTATATGAAGGTAAGTCCTCTGTGTATCTCAAAGAATACAGACCAGTGGGGCCTACATTTGCTTATTGCTGTTTGCATTCTATATCCTTGCTATATACCTAACTCATTCTATTAGAAAACACTACAGCTTATATTTACATGTTGTATTTAATGTGTTTGATTTAAATAAACAGTACAAATAGCTTTTTCAGAGGTTAAAATATGTGCACAAATCTTGAAAAATCTCTGTAGTACAACTAAAATTAATAAGTCAAATGTAGGTCTTTACTCAGTGATCTGTGCTAGAGTTACCAGATTTTTACCATATTGAAATGTGCATGCAGAGCAAATCAAGTAGAATCAAAATCATGTTTCACCTTTAGAGAAATAGAGGATGGAATTTCTGTCATGGAGACCTAGCTTTGAATCTCAGTTTTATTAGTTTCAGGGCCATAAGTCTGAGACTTTTTCTCTCTTCAAGCCTGTTCTCCTCAGCTATGGAAGAAAAAGCAGGATCAGCAGATGTGATATAATTTGGTATGAATTGAGAGAAGCATGCAGGAAAGTGAGCACCACTCTAGAGGTTCCTGGGGAAATATAGACTCTATAGAGGAAGTGGGAGGTTCCTGCTGTCTTAGGACTTAAGAAGGCAATAGATACTTAATTGCTATAATCACATTATTTGGCAATTTGGTTAACTTTGAAAAATCCCTTTGTTAGGATTTGCTGTATCATATACATCACCATAATTTTTTTAAAAAATTTTATTTATAAAAAGGAAACATTGACAAAACCATAGGATAAGAGGGGTGCAGCTTCACACAGTTCCCACCACCAGACCTCCATATACTATCCCCTCTACTGATAGCTTTCCTATTCTTTAACCTTCTGGGAGTATGGACCCAAGACTATTGTGGGATGCAGAAAGTTGAAGGTCTGGCTTCTGTAATTGCTTCCTCATTAAACATGGGCATTGACAGGTTGATCCATACTCCCAGCCTGTCTCTCTCTTTCCCTAGTGGGGAAGGGCTCTGGGAAAGTGGAGCTCCAAGGCACATTGGCATATCACCATAATTTATGTCCTTTGACATTATTTGTATATAGCTGTGGCATATACAAATATACAAATTTGTTAGGGCAAAATATATACCTGAAAGCAAAAATACACAATAGTCTACAGTGAATCAGTATGAAGTTCATAATGAAATCATGTCTACTTAGACTTAGATGCCTTCCTCACCTAGTTCCTATTATACTTCCCTCACTCACTACCAAGCTATCTTTATTAAAGCAAGGACTGCAAAAGCTGAATAAGGGCAAGAGACTGGCATACTTTAACAGTGACTCTTTAGTCACTATGAGGCCATTCCATCAGCTAGGCCCCTAATCAGGGAGTCCTGAGATTCCCAAACAGACATGGTGGGCCCAGACCATGAATAAATCCTTCTCTCCATTGTTACTGCTCATCTCTTGTTGTTCCCCCAGAGGCAGGAACCCCCCCCCTCCTTACTAGGCCCTTCCCCCAGAGGCAGGAAACACCCTTTGAGGCATGGAATGCCCCCAGAGGCAAGAGATGCCCCAGAGGCTGGAAATGCCCTTTCGTCTGCTAGGTCCTGCCTTTTGAGGCAGGAAATGCCCCTTCAGGCCTCCCCTTGGCATCACACTGGCTTTTGCTGCTCTCCTACTTGTCTCCTACTGCTCCCTGTCTTGTGCCAGTTCTTTTAAAAATGCCTGCATGATACAGGTTTCTGTTCACCCCTACACAGTTATTCCCCTGACATATATGGAGTATTTTACAGACATTGACCCATTTATATATGGCCATTAAGTAAGAAGGAGATGTTGGGAAATTGTGAGGATGTGGTTGAGCTTGGCAGGGCTTGAATCTGAGGGGTGTGTTCATCCTGTTAGTCTCTCTCTCTACCGAGAGGTTGAGCAAGGAGTAACAGTAGTACCCCAAAGGTGTGCCTCTTATCAGTCTCCCTGCCTCACAAAGCGCCCCACATTCCTGATACTATGGTCATTAGATAAAAAGAAAGGGGGAGATGTTGTTGTTCATTATACCAGGTCTGCTGCATTGCTTGATGTTGTGGTCTATTTACATAATCACTGTTTTGCCTGAGACCCACCCTGCCTGCAGGGCATTGGTTTAATCCCACTGGTTAGATGGAATTAGTGCTGTTTTCCTTCTCTCCACCCACTCTCCTACCCAATTCCTTTTCCAGCTGGCCACTTCTGCCTTGGAAGATATAAAGGCAGATTATTTTCTGATGAATAAAACTATAGGACTGTGTTCCTGCTCAGCCATGAGTTCTTGGTCGTCTCTCTCCTGCCCATGAAGCTAGCCCAGCAGTCTCTATCTGGAACAACAAAACAGACCCCTTTGTGGGACCCCCATAGGACCTTGTCCTCAGTTTGGACCAACAATGGTAGAGAATGTTTCATCCTCCAAAGGGAGGCTGGACAACATACTCTTATCTTCCACCTGAGGAAGATGTGTCCTGAAACTGGGGCAGCTTGGAACATTTCTACTCATGACCACAGAATGTGAGCTCAGATCTACAAGGATGCAAAGGTCACATAGGCTTCTAAGCTGAATATGGGCCCCAGATCAGATCAAATCGAAGGGGTTTACAGTCAACAATATTTATACCCCTTTCCCATATTTGGGAGCTACTCTCTTCCCTGATCCAGATTTCTGGTCCTTTTTCCATCCATGACATCACCTCCTCAGACAATAACTTGGATCCACCTGCATATCTGTTGCTTGCGGCAGCAGTGGGACGCAGAAAAAAGAAAGTTTGGAGCAGAAAGGGAACACAGTCCTTTATTTGCACTGGCACCTCACAGTTGAGTGAGAGAGCAGCAGTTTGGGCCACGTGGAGGTAGCAAAAATTGCTGCCTCGCACAGCAACCTTCCCTACGTCTAATCACCAAAGTGAAGGGCCAGTCAGAGAGTGAGGGGCGGAAGAAGAAGGGATTTTATGGGAATAGCTCTCACGAGAATGGGAAGGGGGAGGAGTAACCAAAGCACTTCAACTATCACAGGGAATTGACAATACCCTGAGGGCACAACATGGCAGAACAGGCACTCCGAGAATGTCCCAACTCTTGCGGGAACTAGCAATAGCCTGAGGGGACAACATGGAAGATGTGACGGCATCTGCACAATTTCCCAGCACATATCCCATTTCAGGCTCAGGGAGAAAAAGAAAGAAAGAAAAAAAACCTAGTATAGCCACAGACCCTTTGGAATATAACTAAATGCCTACTAGCTATTTACAAAACAGAGATCCCCCCAGCTCTTCATCTGCACTACTCCAGCCTTTAGGTTCATGATTAGTCAACAACTTGTTTGGCTTTATATGTTAACTATCTTCTCAGCCACTAAGTTCCATGATGCCAACCAGACTTCCTGGACAGACAATCCCACCAATGTGTCCTGGAGTTCTGATTCCCCAGAACCCTGCCCCACTAGGGAAAGAGAGAGGCAGGCTGGAAGTATGGATCAACTTTCAATGCCCGTGTTCATCTGGGTAGCAATTACAGAACCCAGACCTTCAACCTTCTGCATCCCACAATGACCTTGGGCCCATACTCCTAGAGGGTTAAAGAATTGGAAAGCTATCAAAGGAGGGGATGGGATACAGAGTTCTGGTGTTGGGAATTGTGTGGAGTTGCACCCCTCTTATCCTCTGGTTTTGTTAATGTTTCCTTTTTATAAATAAATTAAAATAAAAAAGAAGGGTTGGGCAAGAAAGGCCAACACGCCATCTCAGAGTTGCATAGTAACGGCACAGAGCATAAGAATTACACAATACATAGCTGCTATTAGGATAGAAAAATCAACATATGCAAAGAGAATAAATCAGCCCTATGTCATCTTGGAAGTCAAGTCAAAATTATGCCATTTCAGTTTGTTTTAGCTACTGAATTTTTCTTTTATTCATTTTGGGATATGGAGCTCACACATAAATATCATCATGCATCTAACTGCCAGGAATACTCTAGTCTTTGGATTTCTACTGGGATTTCCAGACACTCAAAGTGCTGGAATCACATATAAAAGGATAAGAAAAAAAATATGCTGTACCGTATTCCTTTTCTGTCTAGGCAAGATTTCCTGAAAAGAGGTCAGAGCAGGGTGTGTGCAGACTTCCCGGGTAAGACATTGTCCTGCAGTCTCCTAGGATCTAAGCTGTTGAGATGTCTGTTCAAAGTTGAGGTTTGCCATCATTCTGCAAAGTCTTTTCTTGATGGCAACTGACACTGTTCTCTATATTTAAACCTTATTGTTGTTCTAGTGCAGTGCCAAGTTGGCTACATAATGTTCTAAAAGTAATGAACATGTTCCATTGCATAGATGTTCTTGACCCAAAATCATTTCATCTAAGTGCACTTAATTCTAGAACTAAAGCCATACTTTGTTTTATAGCTTCCAGGCATTGAAAATTTCTGTTTTTTAAGCCCTACACTAATCTGCTAATGTTTGTTGAAATATTATGTTCATCAGTTTATCAATACTTGCTAGAGTTAACTTCCTTGACAATTCATTTCTGCGGACTCCCTTTCACATGGGCACAAAAATAGGTTAAGATGTTGCTTGTATAGCATCTATAATGTGAAAGTACATTGAAAAGAAACCCTGTATTTCTGTGTGTCAACCTCTGTTTCCTGTATTAAGCCTGCTGGGCCATATACTTTATATTTTACCCATTATAATAAGTTTATTATAAAATGGCACCAAATCTCTTGCTCTTTAAGACAAAGAAAGCTCAGAGTATTAAAAACATCAAAAGCAGAAAAAGTTAAGTAGTTGCAACAGGTATAGATCTAAGGCAAAGAACTACATCTAACCACGGAATCTCAGATCAAATATGCCTGCTTTTTCTTTTCGCCCTTTGGGGTCGTTCCTCTGATAAATAATTCACAGACTGCAGTGCAAAGTAGTTTGCATACTGACAAGATTAAAAAGAATGCTTTGTCTGGGTTAAATTTACAATCTGAAACCTTCCTTTAAAATGTCAAGAAGGTAATTAATTTAAGAAGGTTTGCCAAGCGGAGTCTCCGACCCTGTCAGAAAAATTTCATTTCCTGAGGGTGGAGGGGATGTTGCATTTATCTTTCCCAAATGCCTGTTTTGGTTTCCATTTGAAAACCATTTTCTCCCATCCTAATATGCTTCTTATATAGCCCTTTTCCTATCAAGCAAAAATTAACCCAGTATTCTCTCCTGGTGGATTTTTAGAAGATTATCTAACATAGTCTGCAAATTACCTCGGAGTGAAGTCTAGAGTACAGGTCAGACTTTTGACACAAACAGAAGAGCATTTTCCACAGAGAGTGCTATCCCCTGCCTAAACATTCAGACAAGCCTTTTGAGTAGCAGCGGGAAATGCATAAATTCAACAGCATGAAAATTCGCTTTTGGCATAGCAAGACATCCTTTCCCACGTACACTCAGTAGTGCGCACTCTTATGAATGAATGCTTATGACAATCAGTGGGGTTTTTACAGCAGCTCTTCAAGCCAAGTTTACTGGTGTAAAATTTCATTAGCAATTGTGTTCTTTTAGCTGATCCCTTGGAGGCATCACAGAAGGGATTAAGCAAAATCCTAGTGTCATGTGTACATACATACACATACATGCAGCCGAAAGCTGACCTACTTGAACTGTGTTGCATTTCCACTTAAATGTAGTGTTTGCTAGGAGAGCAAAGCTAAATAGATGCCACTTCATCAATGCTAGTTGGGAAGAAATACTTTCATCTCTATTGTACTTCAAGAAACAAAGGTCAGATGAAATGTGTCATACGACAAAGTGAGAGGGAAAACAGCTCTAAATAGGTGAAATTCTAGAAAAGAGCCTCATGATTTTAATGCAAATCTGTATGAGAAATGTGTTCAATAGTGTTAATTTGGGATGTTTAACTGTTTTCCCTAGTTATCAACTCTTGAATTTGGTGAATGATGTATCTGTGTTCTATAATTCAGTTTCCTGGGATTTTTCTTCCACATTTTGTGCCATTTTGGGGTAGGATGGGGGGAATTCAGTTTTACAGCTGAATTCTCTCTGGCTTTAAAAGAGCATCTACTGGCTGAACAAATCATTTTTGCAAATCTCTCACTCACTGCCACCACACCTTGGAAGATGGGCATCTTATTTTCTTTCCAAATCATTTTGTTTGAGGAATACTGGTTTACAGTACAGCTGTGGACACATGGATACAATTTCTTATCTCCCTGTGATCAGTGCCTGCAGAACATTCCCACACCCAGCTTAAATCCTTTACTGTCATTGTGCACTGGGTCCTCAATGCCCTCTTTGCTCTCTCTTGTCCTTTCCTCCATGGGGTGTCTTATTAAAGGCACACATTGGGATTCTGTCTTTTCTGAAGACTACAATGTTAACATGCCAACACTCAATATTAGTTTTTTTATTAATTTGCTTTTTCCCCCTTTTGTTGCCTTTGTTATTTTATTGTTGTTGTAGTTATTGATGTCGTTGTTGTTGGATAGGACAAAGAGAAATGGAGAGAGGAGGGGAAGACAGAGAGGGGGAGAGAAAGATAGACACCTGATATCTGCTTCACTGCCTGTGAAGCAATTCCCCTGCTAGTGGGGAGCTGGGAGCTCAAACCAGGAACTTTGTGCGGGTCCTTGCACTTGGCACTATGTGTGCTTAACATGCTGCGTTACTGCACGACCCCCTCAATATTAATTTTTAATCTTTTTATTTGGAAAATTTAATTGTCCTTTAGAAATATTTCAACTGCTTTCAAATCTGTTGAAAAGTTGTGCTAATATAAACTAAAACCAAATAGAGTATGGGATTGTAAGGGGACTTCATCCTATTAAAAGCTCCATTATGGGCAGAGGGTAGATAGCACAATGGTTATGCAAAGAGACTCTCATGCCTGAGGCTCCAAAGTCCCAGGTTCAATCCCCTGAACCACCATAAGCCAATGCTCTGGTAAAGCAAACAAAACAAACACTCCCCTATGTAATTCCCAGGGAAGAACAGAGCGGGAGGGAAGGAATAATCTAATCTTATCACAAGTTGTTTTTTTCAGTTAAGCTACCAATTCCTTCACTGGTCTAACCAGTAACAAAGGTTATTACCTCGGGATCAGTATGAATAAGTTTGCTCAGTTGACACTCAACCTGATTCAGTGTGACTGAGGCTTCGTTATCATATTAAATTCAGTGAGATCAGCACTCCTCATTTGTTTGTGGAATCCCTCAGACACTGGAGTCATCTTTCAAGAAAGTAAAGCAAATGCTGCTGACATACATACAAAGATTAACCCTACTCTTCAGGAACTTCTACACTTCTGCTATCTCCTCTTTCTATAGTAAGATGTCAGTCTGCGCTGCAGAGAAGAGAGAAAAGAGTTAAAAAGGAAAGGAGGAATTGTTGGTATTCTTCATATTGGTTTGGTCCCCTTCCCCCCACCTCTGGAAGATTGTGGTTTAGCCCTGCTAGTTTCGAGGGGCCCGCTTGTCCCCAAACCAAAAAAGAACCCCTACAGACATCCAGAGTCCCAGCAGCAGCCGCTGAGGGAGAATGATGGGGAAGCACATGGTGTGGTGATTTGCCCGCTCGTGAATAAAGATTAAACTGTAGCTTCTCGGCCCAGCCGTGTGTCCTCGAGTCTTTGTCTACTGTCGCGAAACTAGACCAGCCTACTGGAGCCCAAATGCTAAGGACAGTAAAATGCTAATTCAGTCAGCCTAAAACTGAAAAGCATAATGATTGATCCCAGCCAAATTTCTGCACCATTTACCCAAGACATTGGATTATATTTGTAGTCATTGGTTACATTTGTAGGTAGTAAATAATGATATTTAGCAGAAACAAGATGGAGAATTAAATATACAAAGAATATCTTGACCTTGAGAAAATTTATGAGTAAGCCTATAGACTTTTGAATCAGAAAAAAATCATAATGGAAAATTAAGGGGGTGGGTGGTGGCACACCTGATTGAGCACACATGTTACAATGTACAAGGACCCGGATTCGAACTCTTAGTCCCCACCTCAGGGGGAAAGTTTTTGAGTGGTAAAGTGTAGTGCAGGTGTCTCTCTGTCTCTTTCCCTTTCTACCACTCCAGTCTCAATTTCTGGCTATCTCTATCCAATAAGTAAATAAATATAATAAAAAATTAAATAAAGACAATAAATACTGTGCCCCAGACATGACCTAGTTCTGGGGTAGCTATGACTGAATCATGGAGCTACTGGTTAGCATTTGAGGAGCAAAGGTAAGTTGAAAGCTGCCGGGATATCCTGAGGGTGCTTCTTCTGGAGCAAGTGCTTTCTGGGTTGGCGAGAACTCAACTGGAGCCAACCTAGGATGCTACGTGGGAGAGGGATCAGGAACTTGTGCTGGGCTAGCATTGCAGGAGAGAGACTCTGGGACTCTCGGAGCTGGAAGGCAATCCCAAGTGTGTTCAATCAGAAGAGCAGCTGTATATATACTCACCAAGTAGGGTGGAAACAGGATGTGACATAGAGAGGGTGGAGCGAAAAGAGAGTGGTGGAAATCAGGGTGTGACTGGGAGAGGGGGTGGAGCAAAAAGACAGTTTGAACCAGTGGGATTAAACCAATGCCCTGTAGGCAGGGCGGTTCTAGTGGTTATGTAAATAGACCACAGAGTTAAGCAGGAGGAAGCTGGCATACTGCCCAACAGGTAGCCTACTGTAGTGCTTTCTATAGCTAGGACTCATTCATTACTGAGGAACTGGGAATCGATTTTGAAATGATTGTTTTTTATAAGTACAATCTATGGGTGGGAAAACTGATTAGAGAGTCTTCCAATAGTATTGATAAGAAATCCCATAGGCTTGTGGGGATTACGGAAAAGGAAGGCATAAGACACAAGTGATAGTACTTTTCTGTTGGGCATTATGCCAGCTCCCCTGCGTTGCTTGATGCTATGGTCTATTTACATAATCACTATTTTGCCTGAGACCCGCCTTGCCTGCAGGGTATTGGTTAATCCCACTGGTTAGAACCTTCACAACAGCTGCTATGGAAGCTTTCTACTTTCGAGCTGTTTTCTCTACCCCCTCTCCTAGCCATTTCCTTTTCCCACTTGCCACTTCCGGTTAAAGATAGATATAAAGGTGTTGTCTCTGATCAATAAAGGCATTGCATTGCATTCCTGCTCCGCCATGAGTTTCTGGTTCCTCTCCCACATTGCTGAGTAAGCAGCAGCCCAGGTTGGCTCCAGTAGAGTTCTCTCCAACCCAGAGAGCATGTGCCCAGGAAGAAAAACCCTCACGCTAGCCCAGCACTTGTCTATTTTGTGAGATTTGGTAGGTGTTTTGATTGAGCAAGTAAAGGAAAGTAATTAAAGATAATATTTTTGAGATCTTCCTGATATCCTGAAAAGTACTCCCATGATTATCCAAGAGAAGGTCCAGGAAGATAGCTCACTTTGGTAGTGTGTTTGCTTTGTCATGGGCATGAACCAGGTTTGAGTCTGGCCCCTGCTGCACCATGAGAAGTCTTGGTACCATAATATCTTCCTCTCTTGTCCCTCTAATACTGTCTCTGTCTATCTGACAATATCAGCCTGGGTTGGCAAAGCCCTAGAGATGACCAAAGGTGGAAAAACCCAAGAGAGATTTCAGGGATATCCCCTTCACCTATAATGTTCACTGTGACTGTCCAGAAATGTAGTTCTGATGTAATGCTATCTGCTTTGTGTACTTTGGGAGTGACTCTGGTTGTTTAAAATTTCTGACACAAGTGAGTGGGATAAATTTTCATCAGTTGGTTATGGTTTGAAAGAATGTCATACTTGGTTAAAGATGAATGGTTACAGGTTTTGTGGAATCGAGGGCCTATAATACTTGTGAGGGGATTTATATATTTTTTAAAAAGTATATTATGAGCTGACAAGCTAGCTTACTTGATATGATAGCTGTTTTGCCATATACACAATCCATATTCAAACTTGGTTTCCACTACACTGAGGGAAACTTCAGTACTGTGGTGTCTTTATCTTTTTCTTTCTAAATATTTTTATTGTTGTTGTAGTTATTGTTGTTGATGTCATTGTTGTTGCATAGGACAGAGAGAAATGGAGAGAGGAGGGGAAGACAGAGGGGGAGAGAAAGACACCTGCAGACCTGCTTCATCACCTGTGAAGTGAGCCTCTGCAAGTGGGTGACCTGGGGCTCGAACCAGGATCCTTACACCAGTCCTTGTGCTTCACTCCATGTGCACTTGACCCACTGTACTACCACCTGACCCCTCAGTAAATATTTTAGTAGGGAAATGATGATCTCTTAAGACAGTTGTCACATGGGTACAAATTCTTATCCTCCCATGGTAGATGTCTGCACACCAGTTTTGCCACTAACTGAGGTCCTGTTCCACCTCTATGCATTGAATCCTAAATGGCCTCTCAGTCCGCCTCTTTAAAAAAAAAACTTATTTTTTAATTACTGAGGGAGAGGAGAGTAAGAGCCAGAATATTTTTCTGGCACATGTAATATAAGGATTAAACTTGGGACCTCAAAATTGAGGATACAACTGATCTACTGGATCACCTCCTGTGCTCCTGATCTACTGGATCACATCTGTCCCCCTTTCTCTCTGCCTCTTTCTACTTGAAAAAGTCATCCCAGAATGGTGACACCCTGGTGATGTGAAAAACATAAATGTGTGTGTGTGTCTGTGCGCGCGCGCATGCGCACATGCATGCCTGTGTGTGTGAGAGACAGAGAGAGAGAGACAGAGACAGATAAAGACAGACAGATAAAGTGGCTGATCTGCCATTTTATGTAGCTCCAGGGATTAAAGCCAGTGCCTTATCATCTGGGCTCAGCCTGTTAGAGCACCAGCATATACTCCAGAGGCCCCAGGGGCTCTATATTTAGTCGTTGGCCCTGGTTCTCTCACATACATACATTCTCTCCTCTCTCATAATAAAATAGATCTTACTTCATGCCTGCAAAGCACGTGCTCCTATTGAGTTATATCCCTGGCTCTGGATCCTCTTTAGAAAGTAGAAATAAGGGGCTTGGTAGTGGTGCACCCAGTGTATCACATATGTTAGTAAGAATTCTCAAGGACAAAGCTTCAAGTCCCTGGTCCACAGCTGCATCATCTAAGTTCATTTCCCACGTCTGTGCTCGACCGGACCTGCCAATATACGCGGATATCTTCGCCCACCCTGTCCAACACTTGACGTCTCGTCATCCAATCTGGTCCCCTATGCCTACACTGAACTTCTCTGTTCCAGTCTCTTGGAAACAGAGTTGGCAGTCAGCTGAGGTAAAGAACAAGCACCTCATCACAGACCCCTGCAAGCGTCAACCCAGCTTTGACCTAGCACGTTATGATTGGGCCCTCCTCAATCGCTATCGAACAGGCCATGGCTGGTGCGCTGCTATGCTCCATCGCTGGGGAGCCAGAGACGACCCGAACTGCCCCTGCGGCTACAGACAGACTATGACCCACATAGTCAATGACTGCCACCTTTTCAGATTCAAAGGAGGTCCGAAACTTTACATCAGGCTCAACCTGATGCTGTTAACTGGCTACGGAAGAAGGGCAAACGCTAGAAGAAGAAGAAGCTGCATGGGGAATCCTTCATGAGTGGTGGAGCAGTGCTACAGGTATTTCTTTCTTTTTTCTCTTTCTTTCTTTCTTTCTTTCTTTCTTTCTTCCTTCCTTCCTTCCTTTCTTTTTTAAATAAGTATTTTATTTTACTTTATGTTATTTTACCTTGGGTCATCTCTGGGGTTCAGTGCCTGAGCTGTGAGTCCACTGCTCTTGGAGGCCATTTTTTCCCCCATTTCATTGGATAGGACAGAGAGAAATTGAGAGAGGAGAGGGAGATAGAGGAGGAGGAGGAAAGACAGACACCTGCAGACCTGCTTTTCAGCTTGTGAAGTGACCCCCTTGCAGGTAGGGAGTGTGGGGGGAGTTGGAAGGGATAGGGGGCTAGGGAGGACTCTAACCTGGATCCTTGCACAGGACTTGAGCTTCATACTATGTGCATTTAACCATGTGTGCCACCTTCCGGCCCCTGGGTATTTTTATCTTTTTAACTTGTCTTCCCTCTCTATTTCTGTCTCTGGAAGGAAGGAAGGAAAGAAGGAAGGAAGAAAGGAAGAAAGAAAGGAAGGAAGGAAGGAAGCAAGGAAGGATAAATGCCACTTAGAGGTGTGAGATTATCATGCAGGTACTCCTCCCCAGTGGGAAAAAATAGAAAGAGTATATATATATATATATATATATATATATATCAGAAGTAAAATTTAAATTAGGATGAGGAAAATCCCAGTGGGGAAAAATAGAAAGAGAATATATGTATATCAGAAGTAAAAATTAAATTAGGATGATGAAAATACAATATTCAATTATAAACTCAAAAATCCCAAAATATATTTTATTAATTAGCCTCCTGATGTGTTTTACGATAGTCTTGTCCTTACATTTGCGGGTTGTAGACTCTTTGATCCTATTTTTAGTGACAGTAAATACGTAATATTATCTAGAGAGTGAATAGAAGGGTGATTTGGATTTTGACATATTTAAGCAAAAATGAATAGTTTTATTAGTTTCTTTTGTACCTCTTAAATGTTGTATCCCTGTATGTGTTTTACTATATACATACTTCTGGTAACAGGTATAGTGGGATGGATATATATAAATACATATTCTCAACAAACCATAGCAAAACATTCCATTAAATGTCAACAAATGGTCCTCTTTCCTTTAGTCAGATCTCAAAACTATCCAAGGTCCTCTGAATCCCACTGACATGAGATAGTGTTGTAATTAAAGTTATATTGCTCTTAACCAACTATGGTTAAAATATATTAAGCCCCCCCCATTTTATAGAAATATAAGGACTATGTGAACATATGTGTGGGTCCTTACAGATTCCTAGAAATAAACTGTGGAAGAGTAGAACCTGAAGTATAGACTTTCCTAGAGTCACAGTAAATAAACTCTCTGGGAAGACAGCAGATTTGTTTTGGGCTTGTTGACTTGAAAGTACCTCTGGAATGTCCAGAGTGAAGGGAGGAGTTGAGCTGCCATTTGGTACTGGGGCTGGAGCTTTTTAGAAAGAAGAATGGACAAATGGACATAAAGTAAAGGTGTGTGGGGGTTAATCTGCAAGAATTCATGTTTCAAATCTTTGGATGGATGATTGAATGAATTTATTTTGCAGAGTTGTGGGCTGCCACATATGCAACATATGCAATTTCACTGCTCTCAGGCCACTTCTCTCTCTCTCTCTCTCTCTCACACACACACACACACACACACGGGGTGGGGAGAACATAGCACTGGAGCATCACCTGGTCCCATAAACTAATGCTTGGATCTGGGCTGAGCACATGGCAAGGCACATCTTGTACCTGGTGAGATATCTTCATGGATTAATCAGTGGGGGGGGGAGTACATATGTGTGATAGAATTTTGGTGAGATGTTTAAATTTAAGGGATAGAAAAAATGAAAAGTTTTTCAAAAGTAATCAGATGAATTAATAAGGAAGGCATTGATCATGATACTGTAGCATTTAGAGAAAGTACTAAGATTTAGTTGACACTTAATGTAAGTCTATTAGTTCCTGTTGCTAATGTAACATGATTTACCAAGAATAAGAGTTTAAAAAATATTATTTAAGGCATGAGGGTGCTCAAAGATCAACAGCATAAACATTGAGGAAGGAAGAGCTATTAAATAGAAATATTAAAACAGTAAGGTAAGAAAAAGATTTTCAGAAGTTTGGAAAACAGTACTTAGTGTGTTTTTTAAAAGAAGAGAGATTATTGAATGATCATAATATTTGATAAAATTTTATTTGTTTATTCTCCATTGAGAGAAAAAATATCAAGGATCCATTCTGACATATCAATTGTCAGGGATCAAACCTTGGGCCTCACACAAGTAAGTCTTTCACTTTATCGCTGAGTCATCTCCCTGATCACAGAGGAGAAGAGTGATTTTGACTCCTTTCTTACCCAGGGAACATTCATTACTTATTTACGGGCAATATAAAACAGATACTGGACTAGGGAGTGAACGTAAAATGGACAAACCCAGTCTATCTTTATGTGACTTTAAAGTCTGGTAGGAAGACAGGCAATAAATTAAATATATATATATAGTTCTAAACCATGCTGACATCTATGGAAACAAGGAAAACACTATTTTGAGAGAGAAGTAAATGCTCAAAATACTCCTACTTGCTTACATTTTTACCTTAGTATAAAATGGAGTCGTTGACTGGTACCCTGAACAATCCTTTTAAGACATAGATCGATCGTAAACTTCAAAAATTTTTATTGCATTTGGAATAAACATAAAATTCCCTATCAAGGTCTAAAAGACCACGTGACTTGATTCATTAATTCTCTTCAAGTTCTTATCTTTACTTCCCTCTCGCTTTCTCAACTCCAGCCATGCTGGCTTCCTTTCTGCTTCTCATGTTGATCTCTATCCCACTGTGGCTCCTGGACTTGAGCCTTCCTCATGCCTCCTGCTCTCACACCTCTGCCTTCTCTCAGCCTCTGCTGTCATTTTCAGAGAGGCCCTCACTGGTCTTCCTTGTAGTGTTATTTTTATTTCCTCTGTCCTTTTGTCCACATCTCATCCATCAGGAAAACCTGACATTTTAGCTTCTTAAACAGATCCACTCAAATCCATGTCTCCTGCCTTCACCACAGCCATTTATCTGGTTGACCTATTACTGTCTGTCACCTGTACCGGCAATTCTGAGTCTTATTATAAAAGATTGACAAAAGTTCAGCCATCTTTTTGTGAGGAGCCTTAAGCTAGAATTTCTGGAGCGGAGATCTGATTCTGGATGGACTTTCATAGCCATGACTCCATGCTGCCCCAGGCCTGTACTTCCCTGAAAAAAAAAGGGAGAAGGGGAGTGAAAGATACAAAACGTTAATGCTTATAAGGAGGTTGACATTTGTCAGGTTTTCGCCTACTGGTTGTGCACCGGACAGGTTGTTATGACACTTTCATATTAGATATGTCTAAGTCAAAAATAGAACTTTATGACCTACAGCCTGTAGACCTGTAGACCTTGTTTAGAATCTGTGTCTTGGTATTCTCGTGAACAAGTCACAAACTGCTGCCTTTAAAGGCTGCTGCACAGATGCCACAGGTACCGAGCAGAGTACCTGGCCCACTGCAGACACTCGCTAAGTGCCAAGCCCTTAGATTTTGTTCTTTCTCATTTTGCCTAGGAGACAGGGATACAGATCTTTGAAAGAGATCCCTAGTGTTTTGAACCATAACCATCACTTACACAAGGGTAATCTTATGTAGTAACTGAATTTAATCCATATGGCCTGTAAAACAGGTACAGGAAAACCAAATTTGGCCCCCCAAACTGGAGACCACTATTGATGCTGTTCTTTGGTGCACCATTTCACTGTGTTTATAGCTACATAGCGAGTGACTGAAGGTTATTTATATACTTATTTATTTGAGATCTAGTAGAAATAGCATTGCTCCTGGGACCAGAGAGAAGGATTCAAGACCTAGATTGGTTACAGGTCTCCTAGTGTCTGCCCTGTTTGCCTCTTTGAGTTGTTAAGTCTTTGACAGATGAAGCAACACTCTCCATAAATCTGCTGGAACATCAATAGACATTTACAGTTTTTGCCAACTATTAACTTTTGTTTTCTGTTTAATGTTTTTAGGATTCTTTTGTTGTTGTTTAACAAAAATGGTGTTGCAAGTGGTGAGGTGGTGTTTCTGGAGAAGAGTTTTGAGCAAGAAAGTGAACTCCTGAGACTGTGTGATATATCTCCTTGAGTCTCCTGAAGGAAACTTCAGTGAAACTACAGAGCACTGCAGTGAGCTTTGGAAATGATCATCGTGCTTTCAAACATCATGATGCGTGTAGTTGACCAGAAAGGAGTCTCTGGTGAATTTGCGCCCATTCCTAAGAAATTTAGTAACATACTTTCCATAAGTGATTCATAATATTTATGAAAGCACTTTAGAAACACATACTATAGTTCACATTAGTCTTTGCTTTATATAATTAACATTTGACTTTGCACATGAAAGCTCTGTATAGTATAGTCCGTTTTCATTGTGGTATAGAGTTCCATTATCTTGACCCATGTCAGTATTGATCTGTTCATGCAACTCTTGATGGGGATCTATGCTGTTTCTAAGTCTCTCTTGTTATGAACTAAATGGTCTTTGTTCCTTTATTACTGTTGGTGGTTTTTATTTTAGTCATTCTGGTGAGTGTGTAGTGGCAAACCAGATCTTGAGACTGGTACTGAGCTTGGTTGAAAATAATGTGCTACTTGGTAGCATAGAGATCTATCTACCTTTGTATTCTAACTGGTTTTATCCATAAGGAAAAAATCTCTTAATTATTGCACTGGCTAGGAAGGGAGGGGTTGTTGGTGGTGCTGAGCTCATCCTTTCTGTCTGGCTTATCTGCAGCCCCAGATTCTGGCTGGGTTCTAACTCTTACATTTTCATCACTGTTCTGCTCACTTGGTGATTCACTGGAACAATATAGTCCTGCTTCTTCATTTAAGGAATGAATAACTTGGTGTCTATTATCAGTTGTCCTTTCTAGTTCTGAGGACCTGTAGTTCCTTTCATTGTACTGTGCATTTTGAAGTTCCTTTGGATTTCAAAATTGGACATTCATAAATGCCTTTGACCTTCCTTTAACTATTCTATTTTGTTCCCTTCCTCAAGCCTATTATTGCTTCCATTGTTAAAGTTGAAAATGTTGCCTCCATATGTTTGCTCATATCCTGTCTCTTTGGTACTTTTGATCCAAATGTTCTATCTTTTCTCAGCTGTGTTGTACATCTACTCAGCAGTGTTGCTGAGTACTTTCTCCTTTAGTCACCAATGTCTTTTCTGTAGTTCCAAATGCTCTTTAAGAACTCCTTTTAATGACAACTCTGTAACACTGACACCGTTTCTTCTGAATTGCCCTCACCCCTGGATTCCAAACCAGAATTGCTATCTTCCTCCATACTATCCCTTTTCACTTTTTGTGCCAGAGAGCTATCAACTCAGTGTCATCCTTGTCCCCTTCCAAATTTCTGTCGACACCTCAGAATAGAAGCAGATAATTTAAATCTTTAAGGATTCCTCTGCCAGTTAGGTTCTTGGTAAAAACAAACAAACAAAAAAATATCTACAAGAAAGGAAAAAGGGAAAGTCATTTTTCTCCAGTGGCAGCTGCCATCAGACATGTGGGAAATGGACAGACATGAGATTTACAGCAGCTTCAAGGAGGGAGCCTGCAAATCATCTGCTGTGGTGTTGCATTCAGGGGGGGAGTATCAGCAGAAGCTTCCCCATGATTTCTTTCTACCCAGATTCTCAGCCGGCTATGGGTTTACCCTCATTTTGGTGTCCTCAATCTTCAAATGATTGCTCAGTGCCTACTTGTTAGTACTATATTGAAATGTGAAACAAATTTTTCTCAATACTCTACTAAGTCTTATTATAAATCTCAGTCACTTGACTATTTTTTATAACATCTTACTCTAATGGAGACAGTAGTAGTTAGGGGTGTATGTTGGTGGAAGGGAATGAGAAAATTTGTTTCAGAGTTATTTGGGGACTTAAGCTAGTTGAGCTCTGCCATCTTTATGATTCTGGGCAGTTTGGGGTGTTAACATCTAACTGAAAATTAAGAAAAGAGGTTTAAGGAAGGTAGTTTCTTCTATCAGCTCTAGCTTGGAATATACCATCCCCTTCTATATTTCACGAGTCAGTCACAAGAAGCAACCTAACTGAAAGGGGCTGAAACACTTGGAGTAACCGTTGACTATATCATTTTTCCCTTCTTCCCTCCCTCTCTTTCCTGTCTGCCTACCTACTCTCTTCTTTTCCTCCCTTCCTGTCTTTCTTTTTCATTATAGACAGAGAGGCTGAGAGAGGGAGGAAAAAAAAAAACATTATAGCACCAAAGCTTCCTTCAATGCAGTGGGAGTCAGGCTTGAACCTGAGTCTCACACATGGCAAAGCAGCTCTCTATCCAGGTGAGCTATTTCACGTGACTGTAGCTTCTTTTATTTGATCTAAGCCTTAGATATTGGTCATGGATTTCTGGAATCCAGTTTCTCTCTCTCCCTCTCTCTCCCATCTTACTTCCTTTTCCTGTTCATCCCAAAGAGAGAACTTGCCTGCTCTCTCTACTTTAATTATTACCTCTGCTTGTGGATTCTCCTCCATCTTGAATGACCTTACCATCTTTGCTCTTCTGATGAATGCCTTCCAAAGCACAAATGCCATCTCCTTTTTGAAATTGTATCCACTGACACCCTACTCATATGGCTTTAACACACAAATCTGCAGCTATAGCCCTCCCTTGGGCCCCACTATTGTTATACAGCTATTTGCTTGTATATTTTCTTTTCATGTCAGTGTCTTTTGAGAACAAGGATAATATAAGTCATGTATTGAAGTCCCCTGCACTCACTTTTCAAAGTGTTGTGAGGTGTTAATTGAGTGTTGTTGAAATGAATCAGTAGACTTGACTGTCTCACTGTTGTCAAATTTGAACTCAAATGTAATAAATATTATCAATATAGATTAAAATAAAACTTCCATGTTTGGTAATGGCATGTTCATTGTCAGTATGACATGTCTATCTATATAGAATAAATTTATCTATTTAGACTTGTTAATGTTTTACGTAAGGAACTTGTATACATATGCTAAAATAAGTTCCCCATATGTTTTCCCCCTGTAGTTTGAAAGACCTTTGTAGGTGTTTTTATGTAGCTGGCTCTCATTAAAAAAGGTTACTGACAAGCTGCACATTCAATACACATCTTCCCTGCTGATAGATTTCCTGCCATATTTGTCTGCCCTCACATGGATTCTATCTCTTTACATTCTGTTTTCTTCTCTCTTCAAGATGCACCTCTCTCTTCTCCCTCCCCTAACTTATCACCATCTTTATTGAGCTTGTAAATTCATGGCTGTGAGAAGTGAAGAAAAAACAAGGGAGATGAATGGAGTGAAAGGTATTTCCCCTCATAAATTTCCATTCCTGAACACTCCTCTCTAACTCTGGCTGTAATTTTTCATGGATTTTTTTTTTTACAAGTGTTAGTTTTATTTAGGCATGACATCATCAAGAAATAGAGTTGTGACATAAACAACATCTATAATTTGTCTAAGGGCCATTATCTTTTCTTTGAATTAGTACTAGATCAATGCTTTGTAAGCTGTCAGAGGCATTGCCTTAGTAAACTGATATGTCTGTAAACAAATAAACTAACCTTTTATCTGGTTTCTCTAGGCACTCTGCTTAGCCATGGGAGAAGAGGTGTACAAAGGGGTAAAAATAAGTACTTTGTCATCAATAATTTATAATATATTTGTGAATTAGATATGTTGATAGTTTATACTTATGGAAATACAGTGCTCATAGAATTTCTTTTATAAAATTCTGAAACTTTACTTTAGTTTCATTTCAGCTCCAATAACTTTCTATTCACCATATATATATGTATATATATATGTATGTAAATATTGCCTCCAGGATTATCACTAGGGCCTGGTGCCAGCACTTTGAATACATTGCTCCTGGAGGACATTTTTCCCATTTTGTTGCCCATGTTGTTATTGTTATTGTTGCCATTGCTGTTGTTGTTGGATAGGTAAGAGGGAGATCAAGAGAGAAGGGGAAGACAGAGGGGGAAAGAAAGATTGACACCTGCAGACTTGCTTCACTGCCTGTGAAGCGACCCCCCTGCAGGTAGGGAGCCGGGGGCTTGAACTGGGATGCTAACGCTGGTCCTTGTGCTTCACGCCATGTGTGCTTAGCTCTCTGTGCTACTGCCTGGTGCCTTCTTATATGGTTTTAATTGTATCTCATCATTGAGCTTTTTTTTTTTTCCACCAAGATTATTGATGGGGCTTGGTGCTGGCACCATGAATCCACTGGTCCTGGCTTATACAGTTGCAATATATAATTCTACATCCACCACCCCAGTTCCATTTTTCCACCTTCCAGCCCCCCAAAGATAACCACCATTGTTCTCACTAGTCTTACAGTTTGATTTCTTCTGATTTGTTTGGGCTTTTTTTTTTTTTTTTTTTTTGTCAAGTTCATGTTAATCAGATCTCTAGATTCCACATATGAGTGAAACCAGCTAAATTTCAGTCCCACCCATTTTGTCCCAAATGACACAATATTATCTTTTTTCTTCATATCAGAGTAATATTCCATGGAATATATACCTCGTCACTTTTTAGCCAGATAGCATTTAGGCTGCTTCTACTCTTTAGCTATTGTGAATAATGCAGCTGCGCACATAGGGGTGTCTATGTCCTTTTAGATTAATACTTGAGTGACTTTTAAGAGTGGTATTGCTGGATCACATGGTAATTCCATTTTTATTTCTTGAAGGAGTCTTCATACAGTCTTCTAAAGGGGCTACACCAGTTTGCATCTTCATCAGCAGTGTAGCAGAGCTCCCTTTTCTGCCATTTCCTGGCTTGTTGATGTAAGGCATTCTCTCAGGTGTGAGATAGCATCTCAATGTAGTTTTGGTTTGCTCTTTCTAATGATAAGTGAAATCAAGCATTTCTTCATGTGTCTATGGGGCATGTGTAGCTCTTCCTTAGAAAATTGTTTAGGTGCTATTCCCATGCTGCTCACTTTTTTAATGGGTTATTTTTGCTTCTTTTGTAGATATGTACTAATTTTGTATAGATGTTTGATATCAGTCATTTATCTGATGTGTGATATGCAAATATCTTCTCCCAGGGCGTTGGGCGGTGGCACACTGAGTTAAGCACACATAGTACAAAGCCCAAGGACCTACTCAAGGATCCTGGTTCAAGCCCTCGGCTCCTCACTTGCAGGGGAGTCACTTTACAAACAGTGAAACAAGTCTGCAGGTTTCTATCTTTCTCTATCAATTTTCTCTGTTCTATCATAACAAGAAGAACCAAAAAAAAAAAAAAAAAAAAAAAGAAAGAAAGAGAAAGGAAAAGAAAAGGCCTCCAGGAACAAAGGATTCATAGTGTAGGCACCAAGCCCCATTGATAGCCCTGTAGGAAAAACAAAAACAAAACAAAAAAAAAAAACCTCCCATTTACTGGGTTGGTTGGCTGGTTATCCTTGTGTAGTTTGCTCTTGATGTGTAGAAGCTTTTTAGTTTCATGTAACCCTACTTATTTACTCTTGTATTCATTTACCCTGTCCAGGTCGTGCAAAGTTCTCACCAACATTTTCTTCTATGAATTTCAGAGTTTCTGGTCTAATATCTGCATTTTGATTTGAGCTTGGTGAATAGTGTTCGGTAGTGGTCTAGTTTCACTTTTCTACATGTGCCTGTCCAGTTTTCCCAGCACCATCTTTTCCCCACTGAATGGTTTTGATCCCTTTATCATATATTAAATGATTGTATATGTGTGGACTAATTTCCAGGCTTTCATTTCTGCTCCATTGATCCAAGTGTCCATTTTTATTCTAGTACCATGCTGTTTTGATTACTGTTGTTTTTAGTATAAACGGAAGTTGAAGAGCATGACACCTCCGTATATTTTCTTTGTCCTCAGAAGTGTTTTGGCAATTCATAGCATTTTGTGGTTCTACACAAATTTTTGGACGAGTTGTTTAACTTGCTTAAACTATGCCATTGGAATTTCAATAGCGATTGCATTGAAGTTGTAGATTGCTTTTGGTAGAATGGTCATTTTAATAATGCTTATTTTCCCAATCCAGGAACAAGGAATGTTCTTCCACTTCTGTGTGCCCTTCTTTATTTTTCTTTTAAAGTAACGTCCTATAGTTTTTATTAAAGGTTCTTCACCTTCTTCATGAGATTCGCGCTAAGATATTTTCCCTTTGGGGATTCAACTGTAAGTGGGATTGAGTCTTTTCTTTCCTGGTGGCCATTTTTTTCTTTGATAGGGCAGAAAGTACTTGAAAGAGAAGGAGAGAGAGACAGAGAGACACCTGCAGTACTCCCACTCACCCCCGGATGCAGGTGAGGAATGAGGGCTTGAACCCAAATCCTTAAGCATGGGAATCTGTGCACTTAATCATGTGTGCCACCACCTAGCCACTCATCATTGGAATTTTAAAAAGTCTACGATTACACTGCAAGTCCGTTAACTCATTTTACAAATATTTAGTGGTTACCTACTGTGTGGGGGTCATTGCAGTTTTTGTTAATAGCAGAGGACAAGATCTCTGACCTTAAAGAACTTGTATTCCAGTGGGAGAGGGCTAGTATGTGAACAAGCTAAATACAGTCAATAAGTCTTACAAAGAAAAATAAGACAAGTAAGCTCTGATTTTTAACCTTTACATGTAGACTGAATTTTATCACTAGCTTTTCTGGTTTCTCAGCTTGTGGATGGCAGATGATTGGAATGCTTGGCTTTCATAATTTACCATCCAGTTCTGAAAGCAAGCAGGCAAGAAAGCAGGCAAGTGAGCAAAGTAAGAAAAGTTCGTGTTTATAATAAATTTTAAACAGCACTATTTTATTTTTTATTTACTTATTTTTATAAATTTTGTTTTTATTGCCACCAGGGTTATCCCTGGGGCTCAGTGCCAAAACCGATCCCAACCACGCCTGCCAGCCATTTGCCTCCTCCCCCCTTTTTTTATTCTTTGTATTTTATTTGGTAGGACAGAAAGAAGTTGGGGGGAGGGTGGGAAGGAAGAGGAAAGATGAACACCTGCATATCTGCCTCGACATTTGTGCAGCTCCCCACCTGCAGATGGGGAGTGGGGGCTCAAACCTGGGTCTCTGGGTCACGTGTGTACTCATCCAGGTGCGCTACCACTCAGCCCCCCAAAATGTACTATTTTGGTAAGAATAGTCAGGGAGGTTGTGCCTGAGGAAGTGATATTTGAGTAGGGCCATAAGTGAAGGAGGAATTAACCAGGAGGAAAGCTAGTGAGTAGCTGTCTTAAATGGAAGGAACAGCACGTTTCAAGGCTTGATTTAGGAATGAACTTGGTGCGTTTATAAAACAGACAGTAGACCTAAGTTAACAGAGTTACATATGCATAATTTGTAGTTCAACTAATGCTTACACATGCATTATTTTACTGTGTCTTACAACAAGGTAGCAATAATTTCCACGTTATAGATTAGACAATTATACAATTTATGACCTGGTTTAAGAATGGGAACTTGGCTTTGAACCCTAGTCTCCAGACCACAAATTAAGTGCTGTTCCCATACTGCAGGTATTGTGATATCTGTATGACTCCAGATGCTGTTAGGTTACCAAAACCTCTATGAAATCACTTACACAGCTGACAATATAAAGTAATTGAAAGCTTCCCTATGCTGCCAACATTTGAATCAAAGCAGGATTTGGAGACGTGGTACAGGTCTCTATATCTTATACCAAAGCTCTTTTGGCCAGTTGGATAATCTCTAAGAAATCATCCTGACACAAGGAAAGAAGATGTATTAGGACCCATGGTCAAAGTAGATATTGGGAAATAGATCTTTACATTGGTGCTTTCTATGTACCTAGCCTGGGAAGTAAGTTCACTGAAGACATTTTGTGGTCCACATAGGTTAACATGATACTCAAAGAACTTATACATTAGGTGTATCCTTAGAAATTATTAGATTTACACCCTTCCTCTACTTTTTTAAAACATTCATTTTTATTATTATGAGACACTAGAGTATCCCTCAGACATATGTGGTATTAGTGCCAGGCATCAAAGTCGGCAAGCAAGTTCCATATTCCACTCACTGAACTACCTTCTCTGTTGTCACATCTTTGTTGTTTGCTACAACCAAACTATAGACAATAAGATAGCACACACAATGGAGACAGGTGTGGCTTAAAAGTACATTTATCAATTAATAAAGCATTTGTCAAAACACTAACTGTCACACTGTGATGAGTGCTAGACTTGGACAAGATATAGTCTCTTCATTCAGGAAGGTTGGGATCTAGAAGAAAAGCAAACATATAAACACATAATTATCACACAATAAAACTGTCTTGAAGGTGGTGCCTAGAGAACAGTTTAGAGGAATAACAGGGAAAGAACTGCTCCCATTCTGGCTGCCTTATTGAGAAAGAGAATATTGCAGCAATTTCTGGTGGAGAAAAATGCTCATTTGACAGAAAATTCCTTTATTCACTTTTCGCATGTGACTTACTAGGAGTTGAATACTTCCAGGGAGTTCTTTGGTTACACGCCTGTTTGTCATAAATATAGTGTTCTGTCATCTGGGGAAGCAAGTTCCTGGGATAGGAACTTGTAATAAAACCATGGAGATGAGTTATCAATGTGTTTCCCCTTTTGATAATATTTGGGAATGAAATGGGCACATATCTGTGAATGGTTGGGAAACTTAAGATTGGAGATAAGATTTTGAGATCTTATCGTATTAACTAGGTTACTGTCTGTGATTAACTGTTACTTCAGAGACAATATATAGACTGTGCTTCTTTTTTTTTTTTTTTTTTTTTTGCCTCCAGGGTTACTGCTGGGTCTCAGTGTCTGTACAAGGAATCCACTGTTCCTGGAGGCCATTTTCCCCATTTTGTTGCCCTTGTTGTCGCCCTTATTGTTATAGCTGTTGTTGTTGTTGGATTGGACAGAGAGAAATCGAAGAGGAGGGGAAGAAAGAGAGGGGGAGAGAAAGACAGACACCTGCAGACCTGCTTCAATGACCGTGAAGCAGTCACTGAATGATCTGCAGTCATCCCTGCAGATGGGGAGCCAAGGGCTCAAACCGGGATCCTTATGTCAGTCCTTGTGCATTACGCCATGTGCGCTTAACCCACTCCGCTGCCACCCAGCCCCCAGACTATGCTTCTTAAAGTCAAACAGCTGAAACACTATTAAGCATGAGAAAATTTTAATTATTCCTTCAATAATTTCTCTCCAGTTTTACATCACTTTTTCTAAATATCTTTGTTTAGTCGAGGAATCACATACCAAATACCACAGAAAGTTTCAGAAGTTTCTTTTCTTCAAATATATCTTTTTTTTTTTAAAGATACTTTATTTATTTATTTATGAGAAAGATAGGAGGAGAGAGAAAGAACCAGACATCACTCTGGCAGATGTGCTGCCAGGGATCAAACTCGGGACCTCATGCTTGAGAGTCCAAAGTTTTATCACTGTGCCACTTCCCAGACCACATCCAGAAGTTTCTATATGTGGAGTCCTCATTCTCTCTCTTTTTATATTTAATTTTTTATTATCTTTACTTATTTATTGTATAAAGACAGCCAGAATTTGAGAGAAAGGAGGAGACAGGAAAAGAGACAGAGAGACACCTGTAGCCCTGCATCACCACTTGTGTAGCTTTCTCTCTGCAAATGGGAACCAGAAGCTTGAACCTGGGTCTTTGCACATTGTAACACGTGCGCTGAACCAGGTGCACCACCTGAACCCCTTTTTTTTCTCCCGATTGGCATTTACCCAGCATACTCCGTAGAGCTTTGTTCTCCTGTTGTGTATGCTTTCACTCCAGCCCATTTTTTCCTCTTTATTTTATCAACTTGAACTTTCTGGATGAAAAAAAAACTGAGTGATACCCTGAATCCTGTTGCACCTAGATGTGGTTTTCTGTGTAAGCCAACCTTGGGGAAATGGTACAAATTCTCTTTCTTTCTTTTTTTAGACTTTAAAAAAAATTATTAGTTATTTAATATTGGTTTACAAAATTAGATGTCAGCAGGGGTATAATTCCACACTGTTTCCACCACCAGAGTTCTAAATCCCTAGTCCCTTCATTGCAAACATTGTGGTCCTCCCAAGGTTGCAGACATAGGTCAACTATCATCTCTGCAACTATCTGTCTACATTTGTACATAATTGCCCTTTTTTTCTTCCAGGTCCACTCCTCTCTTCCCCTTCAAGCCACTCAGGATACTATTACTACATCCAAATGTTCCTCCCCTTTTTCTCCACTTTCTG
Source organism: Erinaceus europaeus (assembly GCF_950295315.1). Lineage (NCBI taxonomy): Eukaryota > Metazoa > Chordata > Mammalia > Eulipotyphla > Erinaceidae > Erinaceus > Erinaceus europaeus. The sequence goes on along the minus strand of NC_080168.1, from coordinate 105,312,399 downwards.
CAGGTCCTGATGGAGGTGGAGTTCAGAGCACTCTTATCCTCTTCCTCCTATCAGTTCTCCCCCACTGGGAGTATGGATCAAAATTGTTTTGAGGGTGCAGAAGATAGGAGGTCTGGCTTCTGTTACTGCTTTTCCACCAGACGTGGGCGTTGGCAGGTCAATCCATACTCCCAGCCTGTTTCTATCTTTCCTTAGAGTGGTAGAGCTCAGGAGAGTTGAACTTCCAGGATTCATTGGTGAAGTTGTCTGCCCAGAGAAGTCAGGATAGAACCATGCTAGCGTCTGCAACTTGGTGTCTGAAAGGTGGCAGGACATGAAAGTGAGACAAAATGATTAATGAATAGGAACCAAAAAGCAGGAACAGAGCAGATGAGATTAAGGATCTTAGGATGGAAGAAAGCTAAAAAGTATTTTAGGCATGTTTCTAGGGGCCCACAGCTATGTTAGTTATTGCTTGAGTTGGATAGCTAGGATAAAGTTGGATAAAAATATTGTCTGAGAAAATGGTGTCAGAGTAGAGAAAAGGGCTCCCATTCTTGGAAATGGTCCAGATTTTCAAACTGAAGCTCTCCCACTATGAATGGCAGGTGTCCAGTCAGGTTCCCTCACTCGAACTGGTTTCCTTACACCAGTCCTTTTGCTTTGCACCCTCTGTGCTACCGCCCGACTCCCCCTACCACTGCTTTTAAGTCTCTGAGCTGAAATGACTCGTATACATGTATACGTGTATACTCATGTATACTGACTGTGTATACAGGTGGTATTCATTATACATGGGTTTCAAATTTGTGAGCTTCCCTGCCTGCTAAGATTTACCTGTAGCCTCAAAATTAGTAGCTTTTGTGGTCATTCTTGGACACTGGAAGAATGGAAAGTTGCCTGATACACATGTTTCTAGTGACGGTCAAATATAATGATATTCTGTTAGTTTCAGCTCTTATGTAATAGCGAGTTTTCTTTTTGTAGCCTTTTCCAGTATGCATTTTTATTTTGCTTTCCTGTGCTTACTTGTTAATGTTTACAATATTTAAAATGACCCCATGCATAGTGCTAAGTGTTGGGCTAGTGCTTCTAATTATAACAAGGTTGTGTTGTGCTCTTCTGGGTAAAATTCATATAGTTTTGTCTAATGTTAATGAATCAACAGTATCTTTAAACAGAAATACACATAAAACAAGACTATTTAGTGAAAATGTCAACAATGGCTTATAAGAACCTGACCCCATACTTCTCCTAGGAGCAATGGTCCACTATTTACTACGTTAGCATTTATGATGAATTTGTAGAGGAAATAGTGAGTCAATTATGTATTTTATTAACACTTAAAAGGAGTTATTTCTAAATTTATTCACTATTACTATTATAGTCAACACATTCTGGAGAAAACTGAAATTTGGTCAGTCTTCTCTAAATGAATCAAATAAAATGTAATAGAGTTTATTTACTTTATCAAAATACACTTATTGGAGGGTGGCTGTTAAGAGTACCAGCTTGCATACATGAGGCCCCAGAGACCTAGGTTCAGTCACCAACACTACCTTATGCTGGAGTTAAGCAGAACTCTCATCTTTCTTCCTCTCTGATTCTCTTTTTCTCTAAATAAATGAATAAATCAATAGATTTTTTTTTGCAAAGTACATTTATTATTTACTTTACTCTCTTTGCAAAGATTGTGGAATTCCAAAGTAAGGCAACAAAAGAAGGCTACTTTCTAATCAGTCCTTGCATTTGTGGAGAACAAGGCTATTCTACTTACCACAGAGCTTTGTGAAACATTCATGATTCATACAAGAGGCTATCTAAAAGCATTTCTCAGATTTGTCACAAAATTCTGTCAGCTCCTGCAGTGATGAAAAAGTACAGTTTTGTGAATATGATTAAGGTGCATTGGAATCTGAGAAAACCATCAATAGCCACTCCAACTCTCTTCATGCTCTTGGAATATAGACTCCAGAAGAAAGTCAGTTCTGACAAATGATTTCATGGCATTTTACTCAGTGTGGGATGTATTTTAGAAACAGTGTATCAAAACCTTGACCTTTGCTTTATTTATTTTTTTTTGTTTATTGTTGATTTAGAAGATTAGAAGCATTCTAAAACCTTTTTCTAAATGTCTTCCCATATATGCCACAAAAAGAATCCGGGAAGGATTTGATACATGTCGTAGAAGCATAAATCAACTAAGGGGAGCATATTTGCAAATCATTCTTCCCTTTATAATTTTACCTCATTAGGGAGATCAAGAATTACTTTTTTCTCCTAGAATAGTGACAGTCTTATGGTATAAAATTCTATTTTTGAAAAAAATTGTTAATGTTCTTATTATACATAAAAATTAGATTATTTTCTGGTTGTTTTTTTTTCAGTATACAAAACTGCATAAACCAAAATTAGAAACTGTTTAGCTTTTAAGTTTTATAGATTTTTTTTTAGACTTAGTGTGAAAAAGAGTAATTCTCACAATAAAAATTTAGTATCTTTGGTGGATTAAGATGTGAAATATAATCATTTAGTCACTGATATTCATTGTGGGTTAAGAGATCAAGAATACAGACATATGGGGGCCAGCGGTGGCATACTCAGTTAAACACACACCTTACCATGCGCAAGGACCCAGGTACAAACCCCCCTCCCCACCTGCAAGGGAGCATTATGGGTGATATTCAACCACCTGTTCCCTCTCCCCTCTCAATTTCTTTCTAGCCTATCAAATAAAAGTAGAGTCTCTAAGTTGCTTGAGAATGAGAACCCGTTAGAATAGTGCCTGAAAGAGCAGGTGTTTACTTGATTGGTTTGCCGAAGAGACAAGAGTAGGCGAGCTGAATGTGGTGCTTGTTGTCTTGGTTCAACTACCAAGTGTTTAGAGTAAGAAGTCTGTCCCTTGGGGCCTTTGCTACTTCAATTAATGCTACTTGATACTTTTTCTCTGAGTCACAGACATTTCATCTCTGACTGCTGAAACTCTTGGTGGCCTGCTTCAGCACATTTGGTCACCAGGCCATAAGACTTGGCATTACCTTATCTACTGCTATGCTGTTCCAAAGAGAGCTCCAAAGCTTACCAAAGGGTGTAGGGAAACTGAGGAATATTTTGACTAATGAACTAGTCAGATTATATCCAGACCATGAGAAAACATGATTGTTTGGTAGCCCACAGACAATATATAGAGGTTATGTTCAGTTTGGGGTAGAACATTTTTAAAGGGGGAAGTTGGAAACTCTTCCATAAAGGGAAGTCATTGTAGTCCAGGATTTGGGTGGACTGTCACAAGAAGAGCAGTCAATAAGCTGGGGAAACACATACGAAGGGAGAAGCTGCTATTCTTAGAAAAGAACAAAGCTTTCTCTAATTTGTCTTAGGGATGCAGGAAGCCTCAGATAATAGTGACATAGAAATAGACTTTGGCTATACTAGTTTTTTTTTCTTTTTTCCTTTTCCCCTGAGCCTGAAATTTGATGTGCAGATGGATCCAAGTTATTTTCTGGGGAGATGGTATCATGGCTAGAAAAAGGACCAGAAAGCTGGATCAGGGAAGAGAGTAGCTCCCTAATATGAGAAAGGGGTATAAATATTGTTGACTATAAACCCCATCTATTTGATGTGATTTGAGGCCCATATTGAATTAAGGAGCCTATGTGACCTCTGCATCCCTGCAGATCTGAGCTCACATTCTGTGGTCATGAGTAGGAACATTCCAAGCTGCCTCAATATCAACCCATCTTCCTCAGGTGTAGCATAGAGTAAGTATGTTGTCCAGCCTCCCTTCGGAGGATAGAACATTCTCTACCATAGTTGATTCAAGTTGAGAACAAGGTCCCATGGTGACCCACAAAGGGGTCTATTGTGTTGTTCCTGATAGAGATGACCAGTGACTTTGGAGAGAGGGATTTATTTGAGGTCTAGGTCCAACATGTCTGTTTGGGAATGTCAGGACTCCCCAATTAGGGCCCCAGCTGATTAGGTGGCCTGATAGTGACTAAAGAGTCATCGTTAAAGTATGCCAGTCTATTGCCCTTATTCAGCTTTTGCAGTCCTTGCTTTGCTAAGGTTAGCTTTAGAATAAGTGAGAGAACTGTAATAGGAAGTAGGTGAGGAGGGTATCTACGTCTAAGTAGACACTATTTTATTATGAATTTGATACTGACTCACTACAGACTATTGTGTATTTTTGCTTTCAGGTATATATTTTGCCCTAATTTATGGATACATGTGAATATATACTCTATCTCACGGGACCTGGTGTATATCTAGGTTTTGGGACTTTGTTAGGAAGTGAACCTCCTGGAATGGAATTAGAGAATAATATAAAAGGAAAGGTCTCACCTGAGTAATGAGGGTGAAGTGTTGACATTCCATGCCTGAGGTCTTTGGACACAATCTGAATTGAAGCATGCTGAGGTGGTACTCCTTAATGTTGATTAGGTTGGGATCAGTGGATGCGATATCATTTGGTATGAATTGAGAGAAGCATTCAAGTAAGTGAGCTCCAACCTAGAGGTTCCAGGACTGGGGAAATACAGGGTGTATAGAGGAAGCAGGAGGTTCCTGCTGTCTTTGGTGTAAGAAGACAATAGATAGTTATTGCTATAATCACATTATTTGGCAATTGGGTTAACTTTGAAAATCGCTTTGTTAGGATTTGCTGTATCATACACAACATCACTGTAATTTATATCCTTTGACATTATTTGTATATAGCTGTGCCACTGGTTGCTTCTGTTCTCCTTGGTCTCAGCTTTCAAGAGAGTCAACATATCAAAGACTCAGCTTCAGTCTGTGCTTTAAAAAGTTTGAGACATTCAATCAATTTTTTCCCTCTCATATTAATTAAATAGCTATTTATATGACTACAAATTAATAGGAGTGTACATAAGCACCATTCCCACCATCAAAAGACTGTGTCCCATTCCTCTCCCACCCCCCCGCCCCGTGAAGCCGAACATCCACTCTCACCCTCAACTCAGGGTTTTTACTTTGTTGCCCTACTCCTAAAGGCTGGCATAGTGCAGATGAAGAGTTGGGGGATCCTCCATTTTGTAGATAGCTAGTAGGCATATTTTAGTTATATTTCAAAGGGCCTGTAACTATACTAGTATTTTTTGTTTGTTTGTTTTTTTGCCTGAGTCTGAACTCTGATATGCAGGTGAATCCTAATTATTGTCTAGGGATATGATGTCATGGCTGGGAAAAGGACCAGAAAGTTGGATCAGGGAAAAGAGTACTTCCCTAATATGGGGAAGGGGTATAAATATTACTATAAACCCCATCGATTTGATGTGATCTGGGGCCCATAATTAGCTTAGGAGCCTGTGTGACCCCTACATCCCTCTAGATCTGAGCTCACATTCTGTGGTCATGACTAGGGACATTCCAAGCTGCCCCAGTATCGACCCATCTTCCTCAGGTGTAGCATAGAGTATGTTGTCCATCTTCCCTTCAGAGGATGGAACATTCTCTACCATTGTTGATCCAGGTTGAGGGCAAGGTCCTATGGAGGCCCACAAAGGGGTCTACTTTATTGTCCCTTATAGAGATGACTGGTTACAATGGAGAGAGGGATTTATTTTAGTTTTCCTTTCTCTTATTCTTTCTCAACTCCTGTTTATGAGTGCGATCATCCCATACTCATCTCTTATCTTTCTAAATTAGCTCACTTAACATAATTCCTTCTAGCTCCATCCAAGATGGGTCTAGTGTAGCCACAGGCCCTTTGGAATATAACTAAAATATGCCTACTAGCTATCTACAAAATGGAGGATCCCTCCCAACTCCTCATCTGCACTTTTCCAGCCTTTAGGTCCATGATTGGTCAACAATTCATTTGGCTTTGTATGGTAACTCTCTTTTCAACCATCAGGTTCCAGATGCTAGTACAATGCCAACCAGACTTCCCTGGACAGAGAACCCCACCTATGTGTCCTGGAGCTCTGCTTTCCCACAGCCCTTTCCCTCTAGGCAAAGGGAGAGACAGGCTGGGAGTATGGATCGACCTGTCAAGGCCCATGTTCAGCAGGGAAGCAATTACAGAAGCCAGACCTTCCACCTTCTGCATCCCATATGACTTTGGGTCCATACTCCCAGGAGGTTAAAGAATAAGAAAGCTATCAGGGGAGGGGATGGGATGCAGATTTCTGGTGGTGGAAACTGTGTGGAATTGTAGCCCTCTTATTCTATGGTTTAGTCAATTGTTTTCTTTTTATAAACAAAAAAAATTTTAAAAAAGAAAGAAAGAGACATTGGGTTTATCCTGAGAATTTTACATGAAGTAAGCCTGTTGGAAAATAGAATCTATTTACCTTGTGAGGAAATCAACCCATCTCATTAGTGTGGACATGTAAGCAGAGATAGTGAGAAAGGGGGAGGAGGAGGGATTGTGAACATGTTATTTGTCTACATGATTATATGGAGGAAACTTTACTTCTTGGCAATGAATCCCTCCTTCAGAACCCCTACTACCCATGGGAGTAAGAGGATATTTTGAGAAGCCTCTTGATTGTGGCTGTTTTGAGATACCCACATACAGGAACAGTAGCTCAGAGGTTCGGGTACCGATCACACACAAGGAAGTCCAGAGTCACATGCAAGTACAAGAGCCTTTATTAGCAAGTTTAAACTTGGGTCCCAAGAGCCTCCACGCAGGGGAAGTCCTGCACCCCGAACATTTTTCAGCTCAGCTTTTTATAGTTAGCACAGGGTGGGTCCAGGTGGGGATGTTTACTGGGAACAAGGAACAGTTGGTTTCGGGTTAACAGCTGTTCTTATTTACCTCCTCAAATAGATGGTTGTTGTTCAGATGCTTATCAAATTGTTCAGTTCAAAATTCTTCCTGCAAGCTGAGCAGAGAGCTATAGATTTCAACACAGTGAGGGGAGAATTTGGAAGCTTTTAGGTGATTGTTTTGGGAAAGAAAAAAATGGCAGGTGAGGTTAGCTGTCAGAAAAAAGAAAAAGAAACAGAACAGAAATGTTTCATTGGAGAGTGAAGATGTTTCATTGTGAAGCCTCCAGTATAAAATAATCTTTCCCCGTCTCCCTACGTAATCTCCTAAAAATATACATTTCTTCATTAGTGGACTCTGTTTAACAATGCTTTTTGGAAACGTGTAATCTTGATTGTGACTTAAAATAGGTTCAGAGCAAAAACGGGGGCCATGGAAAAGTAGTACATCTGTTACACATCTGAGTTAATCCTTATAATAGTAGCAGCTCTCAAGCATCGCTGTGTCCATTGACAGATGAGAGAGAAAACTGAGGCCGCGGGATATGTCACTAGATGACATGTCTAGTTTCTACTATACTAGGGACAACTTGAAGGGAATCTTTCCTTAGGATGTAATGTTAGACCGCATTACTTTCAGTATTTAGAAATTATTTTCTGATTATTAAAAATTTGAAAAGTGCCTGGGCGTGGCCCCCTGAGT